>NC_140500.1:41722088-42322088 GCF_964271855.1 Acomys minous
CCATGGAAATGGACTTAGGCACGAAAGAGTTGAGTTATTCCAAGTAAATTTAGCATTTGGGCTCCAACAGGCAGTACTTAAAGTGCACTCATAATACAGGCAGATATTTATTCCTGTTATCTGACACTAAGTTAGATCTGTTTTAGTTGATTAAATGAGTTATCATGCTATAAAAGGACATTTGTGTAGCTTACTCTGATATGTCTCATTTGGGGCAACTATATTCTAAGTGAATTATGCTTAAGGCTAAACCATCATGCTGTTCCTCTATTTCAGTCACTCACTAACAGTGAGATACCAAGGCACCTGTACTCAGAAAGTTTTTCTCTCTTACTCTATATACCTAATACATATTTCTATTTGGGATTACTTTAGACTTTAGAAAAGTTGCAAAGATAGCACAAAGACCTCTCACTAAACGTTGATACACCTCTTGTAATGTCATCTTATACAAGTGTAACACATTTATCAAAATCAAGATTTTATTACTGGTGCCACAAGGTTAATGGCATGTTTTGTTTGAATGTCAAGGCTTGTTCCACTGATGTTTTCTTTGTGTCCCTGTGGACCAACATTAGATGCAAGATACTGATCTGTCCTGAGTCTTTTCTGGTCTGTGACAGTTTGTCAATCTTCCTTGTTTCTAGTTACATTGACAGTATAAAACACTATTGATCAATTGTTTTAAAGAATGTCCTTAGTTCTGTTTGATGTTTTCTAGAGATTAAACTAGGGTTATTGGTTTGGAGAGGGGTGTAAGGAAGGTGAAGTGCCCTAGTCATGTCGTCAAAGCATGGGATATGCGATGCTCCTGTGGATTCTGAGCTATCATTGCATATATTAGTGCCATTCACTGCTTATAGTAATGGTTGCCAGGTTTCTCCAAGTCAAATTACTCATTTTTCTCTACTTACACTACTCTTCAGAAGTGGAACCCTAAACCCAGTCTATCCTCAAATAGAGGGGGATTGATTATCATTCCATGGAAGAGAAAGCACATTCATATTATATTCAGAATATTTTTGCCAAAAAAGAAGAGGATTGAAGAAGCCCATTACTATTCATCAATATATTAATCTACCTAATTAATTGATCAGTTTCAAAGTTCAGTCTTGCTATTGAAGTAGGCTTTTCACATGCATAACCATTGAGCACATTTCTCACTCAGATAAATCAATGCTCTTTGTCATCAAGGGCCTGAAAAAAAATTCTGTCATTTAACTTTAAATAGATAGATATTTATTTGTTCTACCATCTATCCTAAAGGAAAAAGCTTCAACTTCTTCCTTCTCTGATTTGTATAAGCTGCCTACAAGAATACAGGCATCAGTAAAAGGGTAAGAAAAAAAAAGAACATGAATGTGGTCTGGATGATGTCTTGATAGTTATTATGTGATACATGGTGGGCGTGGGACACACCCCTTTTCACCTAAGCCAAGTCTGTTGAGGAATTGATGCAAACTCCTAGGTATTCTCATCAAAGTAGCGAATGAATATGTTCAATGGGGTAGAAAACGGGGACTTTTGTGCACTCAAAAGTATCTATTGGCTTCGTTAATCGATTCAAATTAACAATTATTCATGGAGAAAAAATTATTATTCACATAGTTAGGTCTATCATATTGCAATTCATATCAGTACTTATTTTTGCCTAATGAACATATGATCCAAAATCTTGACTGTGATACTTATGATAAAGCAAACACAAATATCACCTTTCCTTTGTCTGTTTTTTGTATGCATGTGTAATTTCTCAGTTTAGAATTTTGGGATGTTCTTTGGTTGGTATTTGCACAAAGTAGTCTGAAATCTATTTTGAATGGACATGAATCAAAATAATAAGAGTCAGGCTGAATGCTTTCCAGGATAAACTCTTCTGACACACTGAGGTACATTTTTACAATCTATAAAGTCCTAAGAACAAAGCAGAACACATTTATGAAAAGCAAATGCCACCTACTTCCTTGTGTAAATTGTGTGAAATTGTCCTGATAGATAAGGCGTCTAATAACAAAAGGGAGTGAGTTGTCGTAAACCAAGCATGAAAGAAAAGTGGTCCAGCCTTTAAAAATCATCAGAGACCTGGGCCTCTAAACAGTAAGTTCATGAGCATCCACCAGGGCACATCTTGTGACTAAAGAAACGTGTAAAGATGTGCTGTGCGGCAATATATCAATAAATGAGAATACAGAAGATGCCTGATATGGTCAGAAGGTCACATACAGAATGTAAATTTCATCATTCCTGGGTGACTGGTGCTAATGAAAAAAAAAAAAACCCTAGAACACTGTGATGAGACAGAGATGCAGAAATCATTCTGAGAACAAAGAGTTTTGCAGACTAACAAGGCCAAAGGGACCAGCCCATTCAAGAAAGTATGTGTACTTCTTACAAGCACAGAAGACAATAAAGCTGATTTCATAAATAGATAGGCATTAGCAACAACTAGTATTTATAATTAAGTCTTAAAGGTTTGGAAGACAGGAGAAAAAAAAAGCCTCAGAATTTTAAATAAGTAAATGTACACCACATTTAATAGCGCTGCTCAGAAATGTGGAGAGCATGTCTGATTAGAGTGTCGCGTTTTTGTGACCCAGCCAAAGGCTGGGGAGGTAGACTATGCCCCGGTACTTCCTTAATGAATTAATGTGGGTCTAAATGAGTGAAAATCTGCCAGGAAGCTATAGGCTCATCATCGTTTCCTAAGCTCCATTAAGTGTAACCTGCCACGGAGCTTGGCAGGACTGGGTCCCTGTGCTGCACCTGTTAACAGCTACCTCTGTGACCTTAATCAACAGGCTTCACCTCACAGAGGCCTCTTGCTTCATCCGTAAGACAAGTTATTCCAAAAGAGATTAAAGGTCTTGGCAAATCTGAGTTTCTAAAATTTCTCTTTAACTACAGTTATTGTCTTCATGCCAAGAAGGTGAAAGCAGGGAATCTAGGATGAGGAATCGGAAGCACATGAACTAGAAATCTGGAGAGAGAGAGGGAGAGACACAAAGATTTACATAGACTCAGTTCTAACATATTTTAGTCACTTGATACTAAGTTGACTAATGGTTTTCATTGTAAAATTTAAAGGTAATTGAGATGAAATAGCCAGGTGATAGATGTAATATAAACCCTGGTTCTTGATGAGTTTGCTCAACTACTGTTACTAAGCCTGCGATCAGAGAACCTTCTACATGGACATGCTTCATGCTGTCCAGTATATAGTTTTTGAAATTAATATTGTCATAGAGAATCAACGTTATAAGAGTAGACATACAGAATTTCAACAGTGTTGTATAGTCTAATTATGGGAAACAACAAACCCCACTGCATTTCTATCATGCACTTTATGGGGCATAAGGAAAAGCAGTTTCTTAGATGGTATAATTATTCCATGTAAAATATGAAGTATTTTTACCACTATACCCCCAGCTCAGATTGAGGTGATATGAGGAACCTCAAACTGCAAGCTCTGGATGTAACATAGCCATTGTATCGTAAATTCACTGAAGTAGGAGTTGTCTGCACTGGGCTGCGATTACCAACGGTCATGGGTATGGGTGTTACGCCCAAATCACGAGAACCCCAAAGACCACCAGAGACCAGCCGGATGCAATTCACACAGGGTCTTTTACTGAGCAAGCTCCAGAGCCTGGACCTACAGTTCCACAGTAAGTGGAAGAAGGTGTCATCCTCCTCTCCGTGGGGCTCGGCCTTTGTAAAGGCAAAAACCACAAGAGAGACTTTCCAAACCTTGGCGTTACATGATTGGATAAGGCAAGCTACAGGAAGTTGGCCTTAAAGATGATTAGGAAAGGGGATCTGGGCCAAGGTGCAAAGGAGAAATTTTTAATCTATTTTGACATTGTGGTTTGTCCTACTTGTACCTGATTGGTCTTGGGTACAACTTTCCAGGAACTGTTACCGCTGTAGGTTTCCCAAGTGCCAGAGGGGAGGGGGAAAGGGTAAGTTCACTACGGGGACATATACTAGACAAGATGGAGGCCTGGTACGAAATGGCATCAGTTTGGTTCCTACATGAGAGGGTTCCTGTTGTACTGCCCCTCCCTTAGAAAACAAATGACTATCTGTAGACGTTGGGGGCAGAGAAGTTATACCCACTGGTAAGCCCACCAGACTCCTTTGTATAGTTCCATACCCTTGATCATGCAGAAGGCCTCAGTTACGCTCTATGGATCATAAGACAAAATAAAACAAAAACAATGTGGGAAAGGTACTTATACAGCAAAAGGGGATGAGGGTGGGAAGAAGGTAAGAGAGGGAAGGACATGCGAGCAATAGAAATGTATATTACACACATGTATGAAACTCCCAAAGTATACATTTGACAATATTTCTTGTATGAAAACTTGCAAAATAAAATTTAAAGAGAAAAACGAAGATTTTTTCCTTAAGAATTGTTTACATAAAGGAAGTAAACACAAAATAGACATTCTAAATAAGAACAACAACAATAAAAACAACAACAAAGCATTCCACTACTGTTAGTTTTGTAGTTGAACTAGTGGCATGCTGGTGTTAATTGTGGCTTATTAGTATTAATTAACTGATAATTCTTCATTTCTTTCTGTTGCTAGTGATGGTGCTTTGTGTTTTAGAGAAAGGTTCTATGGCATCAGGCTGGCCTCAAACTTGATATATAGACAAGGTTTGGTTTGAACTCCAGGTCATCCTCCTTAGCCTCCCGAGTGCTGGGCTTACAAGCGTGTACTATCATGCCTTCTTTAAGTCCCTGCTTCTGTGCACCTAGTTGATAAATTGCTATGATTCTATAGGGTCAATGGGAAATGTGTATATACACATAGCAATTCTCTCCATGTATGACTCTCTTTATGGTACATAGCTATCAAGAGTAAATTCTCAAAAAGAATGTTGTAGAGGGTAACAGTATTTTACACAAGTTGATTATTAGCCCAAAAGCTCATTTACCATAAGCTAATTAGAGTCCTGACTATTTAAAGGTGGAGAAATGCAGGGTATCAGTGCTCAATATTATAGTGAAATGGTTCAATTTATTCCCATCCCCATCTTTGCTTGTCAGAGTCAGTGAGATAAACTTTTTTCTATCTTTCAAATGTATTCTCCTTTCCCACAGCAGAATAATAATTAATATCATGGAATATGGACTTATAAGTATGCAGTGAGCAAAAACATTAGGAAACGTGCTATGAAAATGTATCTTCCAAACCTTTTAGAATTTGAGGACTGGAGAGTGGACTCTTCTCAGAGGTGTTACATTTAATTGCCCTCTCTGATAAATGTATTCGACAAATATGTATTTAGTGCCTATTATATTCTGAGCTTTGTGCTTAATACTGGGACTTCTGTGGACAACAAACCAGATTCAGTGTTAGTCTCCATGGCACATAATAGAATACAAATATGTCTGGGCACTCCAGAAAGTCAAATGTGCTTAATATTCAACTCAGAGCACAGAGCCAAATGACGTTCAGTAGCGGTACACTCAAAACTCAGATGGCTGAGATAATAACACTTCAAACTCCGTCAACCTTCCATGCCTAACAAAAAGCACAGACACACAGGGCTAAAGACACAATTAAGAATTTGAGTATAAACAAATGAAGGTAGACTTTAAGATCTTATATTTAGTAGCTTTTCATAGGCAGTCAGAACTAACGAACACTGTATAGTAGGAAGTGGAAATGATATAATTTACCTGTTTATTAAGCCATCTGACCAAAGGAGACAACATAATGAGGACCCCAGCAACACAAAACCATTGGTTGCCCATCTTTATCCATGGAGTTTACTGAGAGTTGGTGTGTGTTTGTAATTTGATTCTTACATTTTGTTTTTTATTATAATTTATTCACATTACATCCAAATTGTAATCCCCTTGCTCTTATCTTCCTTTTCCCACTCTCTCTCCCTCTTCTGCCCTATCTCCCTCCCCTAGACCCCTAACAGGTGCAATCCTTCTCTCCTACCATTCCCTGCTTTTCCAACCCCCCTTCCCCAAGTGGAGAATGAGCTGTCCATAGGCTGCATCTGAACAGGGGGTCTAGGTTCTCTCCTTGCAATGTCCTTGGTTGGTGCACCAGTTTATGCAGCCCCCCACCCCTGGGTCCAGAACCACTGGATTTGATGTTCTCCTTGTGGAGCCCATGAGATTACACCTCCCACATCCTTCCATCCATCCTTCCAACCCCAAACTCTTCCATATAACTCTCAGCACTGTGTCCAGTGTCCTAGTATCTATGCTGATCCTCCACTGGGTGGAGTCTCCCAAAGGACATTGATGTTGGGCTAATATCCACTTATAAGTGAATATATACTATGTGTGTCTTTCTGGGTCTGGGTTACCTCACTCATGAGGATCTTTTCTAGTCCCATCCATTTGCCTGCATATTTCAAGATTTCCTTGTTTTTGATAGCTGAATAATATTCCATTGTGTACATGTACCACAGTTTCTTTATCCATTCTTCATTTGAGGGACATCTAGGTTGTTTCCAGAATCTGCTATTATTGAATGAAGCTGCTATGAACATAATTTAGGAAATGTCCTTGCTGTATGGTGGAGTACCATGAACATTGATGCAAAAATACTCAATAAAATACTACCAAACTGAATCTACGAACACATCAAAAATACTATCTACCATAGCCAAATAGGCTTCATCCCAGGTATGCAGGGGTGGTTCAATATAGGAAATCTATCAATGTAATCCATCATATAAACAAACTGAAAAGAACAAAACCACATGGCCATCTCCTTAGATGCAAAAAAAAAAAAAATTTAACAAAGTCCAACACCTATGTATGTTAAGTGTTGGAGAGATTAGAGGATACAAAGCACATACTTAAGCACAGTAAAGGCAATATACAGCAAGCTAATAGCCAACATCACACTAAACAGAGAAACTTAAATCAATTCCACTGAATTCAGGGACAAGACAAGGATGTCTACTCTCTCTGTATCTCTTCAATATAGTACTTGTTTTTGTTTAATATTTTCAGGAACCTCTGTGGGATCAGATAACAGAATGTGAGTGTTATGAAAACATTTAACAACATTGTGAGTTTTCTGAATGTCCACAACTTAATTCAAATGCAAAATGAATTCCTGGTATTCCTGGCCGTGCTCACTCTGTTGTTTATGGGCATCATTGCAGGCTCAGTTTTGACCATGCAATGAGCTCACTCTGCCTGGCACAATCCATCATATCTTGCTGTGTCAACAAATAATGCCTGCAACAGCCCAGCACAGACTGGAGACTCTTCTGTTTCACACATCATTTTTTTTTTTTACTTAGCACAAAAATTTCCTTCATTTTAAGAAATAATATCATTTAGAAATAAAAGGATTGAATCACAGAGATCAAAACCTTCTAATGTTCTTGTACAGACTCAAATTTATATGTGTTCAGACTGTTATCTGGTCAAGAGCTTGATTTGAAAAATTGCTTTTTGAGTTTTTGACTTGAGTTTCATTACTAACCATTCTAGAATTTATTTTAGCTTGGAGTTCATATAGAAATTTCTACAATTTCTGATATGTTCCTAGAGACACTTTTGCCACTTTGTATTTATAAAAAGTGGTGTCCTCAGATTTGATAATTTTAAAAGCAAATATTGAAAACCCTGAAAATCCCTATTCCCATTTTTCAGAGATAGCACTAGATAGATTTCCAAAGTGGTTGTACTAGTTTGCATTCCCACCAGCAATGAAGGAGTGTTCCTCTCTCCCCACATCCTTGCCAGCATGTGGTGTTGCTTGAATTTTTTATCTTAGCCATTCTGATGGGTGTAAGATGGAATCTCAGAGTTGTTTTGATTTGCATTTCCCTGATGACTAAGGAGGTTGAGCATTTCTTTCAGTGTTTCTCAGCCATTTGATATTCCTCTGTTGAGAATTCTCTGTTTAGTTCCAAGCTCCATTTCTCAATTGGGTTATTTGGTTTGGTGATGTTTAATTTCTTGAGTTCTTTATATATTTTGGATATTAGACCTTTGTCAGACATGAAAGCCTTCACTTACCAGGAAAGTGGGACAGAGGGGATGATATCCTATTGGGACTCTAGATGAGAGAAGCATGGGAGAATAGCAAAGTAGAAGGATCCTGAGGGTCCTAGAAACCTACAAGTAGAACATTGTGATAGGCAGATTTGGGCCCAGGAGTCCCGCTCAAACTAAGGCACCAGCCAAGGACAATACAGGCTGTAAACTTTAAACCCCTACCCAGATCTAGCCAATGGACAGGACATTCTCCACTGTTGAATGAAGAGTGGGGTATGACTTTCACAGGAACTCTGGTGCCTCACATTTGACCATGTTCCCTGGAGGGAGAGACCTGGTGGTACTCAGAGGAAGGACAGCAGGTTACCAAGAAGAAACTTGATACCCTATGAGCATATACAGGGGGAGGTAATCCCCCTCAGGAACAGTCATAGGGGAGGGGAATAAGGGGAAATTGGGAGGGAGGGAAGAATGGGAGGATACAAGGGATGGGATAACCATTGAGATGTAACAAGAATAAATTAATAAAAATTTTTAAAAAAACCCTGAAAATGCTATAGACTATTTCTTGCTGTATCAAATAAATAGCCAGGACCTAATCCTTTATGTAAAGAAAAACCCAGCAAATTTACCTTATTATATGCAAATTTGCTTTTTATCTTTAACGAATGGCAAAACATGTATACTAAACATGTGCTTTAAAATGACCTTAATGATTTATTAACAGTAAATGTACACCCATCTCACATTCATACATCCCTGGGTCATGTAAAGATTTCTCTGGAAAAAGGGTTTGTGAATAAAAAAACTTAAAGTACCTCATTGTGATTCAGTAAACTGATCAAAGGGCAGGTCCTCCTTCTCGGCCCAAACTTTATATCTGACTTCAAAGCTTTCATTAAAATCACCAGAAAGGGAGGGAGGAGAAAGCACACTAATCAAAGAGTCTGGACCCCCACAGAGACCTTGAACTTGCAGTTTCTGGGATGTTTTAAATTTAGGGTTGTGATATTTTTTTCACTTTTTCCAATGTCAGTTGTGTGACATACTTCAATATATTGGTAAGTTTAAATGGATAAACATAAAACTTTTGATATAATCATCAGTTCACTGTCTTGATATTTACACTGGAACCTGGAATTGATCTAGAATCAATATTTGAAAGTTAACTTCCTTTATATGCTATGCTCACAGTGAGAAATTTTGAGCAGAGTGGTAAATATGGTAAATAAGTATGGTTTCTAAAATGAATGCTCTCAAAATTTATTATTAGTGAGTGGGAAAGGAAGAGAGAGAAAGAGAGAGAGAGAGAGAGAGAGAGAGAGAGAGAGAGAGAGTCTCTGTGTGTGATGTATGTGTATGTTTTGTGTGCACACATGTGCACTCACATGCATGAGTTTACACAAATGTGTGTGATGAGTGTCCATGATACAACTGTGGAATTCAGAAGAAATTTTGTGGAATTAATTCTCTGCTTCAACCTTTGTGAACATTCTGTAAATCAAACTCAAGTCCCTAGACCGGCACAACAAACCCTTTTACCTACTAGTCCCATACCAATCCTTGTACATACTATGCTTTAAAGGAAATTTAGTAAGCATCAAGGACTGTGGGGTTCATCTTTGTCCATGGAACAGCACCAGTTCAGTAGTTGCTATGGTAAGGATGTGAAGTGTTCCCATCCACAGCTCATGTATTAAAGGCTTATTTGGTCCCTATACTTAGAACAGAGATGGATCTTTTAAGAACTGACTCCATTGTGAAAACATTGATCTAAACAATAGATTAACCCAACAATGGGTTTGTATTTATGGATGGACTGTGAGAAGATGGTGGAAACTATGGAAGGTGGGGACTAATTAAAATAATTAGGTGATCCACCTTTCAAAGAGTGTATTTTATCTCTGCACCTGCTTCTCAGCCCCTCTCTGCTTCTCTCTCTAATGAGATGAGCAGCCTCTTCTATCCTATGCTCCTGATGTTTTAATCTTATGACAGGGTCATGACAAGGAAGCTAGCTGACAGTGAACTGAAACCTCTTTTTACATAAGATAAGCAACACTGCATTGCCTACTGGTAAATATAAGAGAAATCTGTATGATGAAAATTCTTTCAGAGACTTGAAGAGATAGCTCTGGAATTAAGAGTGCATACTATTGCTGGAGAAGAGCCAAATTCTGTACCCAGTTCCCATGTTAGCCAACTTAGAACCACCCAGAACTCCTACTCAATGAAACTCTGATGGTTTTGGCCTCTGTGTGTGTGTGTGTGTGTGTGTGTGTGTGCGCACACACACACACACACACACACACACACACACACACACACACACACACCTGAATACACACATTAAAAAATAAAATGTAATGCAATATTAACAAAAATTTATGAAGAATGTAACAAATAGATTGTAATATGGATAAATTGTAAAATGTAAAAAAATAAATTGTCTACATTAATATTGTATATATACATAATATATGTATATATTAGTATATACATATATATATACACACACACATATATATATATATATATCAATGAGCTATCAAATCAATTCTAAAGATTGGTTTTTTTCAAAAGTGTGTTTAATTGACACATTAACTTGATGAAAACTACTGACATTTTCTCAAAGGTGGTGTAACTGACACATTACCTTGACGAACACTACACTTTCAGTGAGTAAATAAGATGAAATCAGGGACTGGAAAGACTGCTCAGTGGTTAAGAGCACTAACTGTTCCTCCACAGGTCCTGAGTTCAATTCCCCCAACCACATGATGGCTCTCAAACATCTATAATGTGATCTCATGCTCTCTTCTGGAGTGTGGGTACACATGCTGGCAGAGCACTGTATATATAATAATAAATAAATAAATCCAAAAAACAGATGAAATCAATGTCTTTCTATAGGTATATATAAAATCATGTTTCATTTGAAGATTATATTAGAAAATACTCAGGACTCAATATTATTAGTTGGAAAACTGTGAAAGAAATTTATTTCTTTTTAAAAATATTTATTTATTTTATGTATATGAATGCTGTATTTTCATGCACACCCAAAGAGGAAATTAGATTCCATTACAGATGGTTGTGAACCACGCGGTAGTTGCTGGGAATTGAAGATAGGACAACTGGGAGAGCAGCCAGTGCTCTCAACCACTGAGCCGTCTCTCCAGCTTGAAATTAGTTTCTTTTGAAACTATGAAGGATATTTTTATGGCTTTGAGCCTTATAACCATAGTTCCTAGTTTTGACCCATGAACTATCATCCAGATAAAATCAATATTCTTTCAAATCCACTAAGTTACTTAAAACTATGGGTTTTTTTATTTCCGATTAATCAAAAGCTTCAGTCTGTTATTTTTAAATTTCAATGATGCGATTTTATTTGCTTTAATAAAACTCAGCTAGACGTTAAACTCCCTGCTTAATCTCATTTTAGTACCCTGTGTCTTACTACAAAAAGTGTCACAGTGACAGGATAAAAACCCTAGGGAGATATCAAAATCCCCTCAGAGGCCTGGGGACCCAGTTATGACGTGATTATCCTCATTATGTGTCGTTATAGAAAATGATCTTTCTTCCTATAGGACTAGCTGGATAAAACAGGTCTTACTGGATAATGGATTCCCTTGTGTGTTGCATGTTCCATAGGTATAGTGGTACAGTGCAAGACTTGAAGGGTTTCTGAACAAGCATCACCCAACATATTGACATAGTGGTTTCTGCTTTAAGCCACCGCAGCCTTTGCCCTTGCACTGAATCTCATCCAAAGTATTCAAAATAAGCCTACCCCTGAGATTAATGGAACAGCACATGGAAGTATTTACAGAAAATAAAACTCCATTCAGTATATTACACTGACAAGTACAATGTGTTGTGAGAAGAGAAGGTTTTCCATTTTTCTTTATGGTCATTCTTTAAATCTTATTCTAAAATATTACTTAGCTGTGAAAGTAGAAATGATTGCTCTGGTCATATATATCCCACATAAGTGGTTTACTACCATGACAGTGACAGGCTGGCCTTTGCTATGCAAGGCAGGTGAGTGTGACAGAGCACTCATGGTCGGGAAAGGTGACCCATCATTCCTTTTATGATGTTAGCCTATACAACTTAACTACAATTGTGCTTTCATCTTTTCTTTATTTTCCTTGGTATCCACTCATTCTTTTCCTGCATTTTATAATCTAATTCTTAGAAAGCACAAACAGTATGAATACAGAGAGTAAAGAAATACTGACTTTTCTAGAGGAAAAACAATCCACCATTCCAAAAATGTCATCAGCTCTGGTTCTGATATATGAACTTTTCATTCTGATGCTTCATCGAGAGAGGGAGGAAAAAGGGAAGAGAACATGAAGGGAGGGGGGAAAATGGAGGGAGGGGGAACATGAAGGGAGGGGGAACATGGAGGGAGGGAGGGAAGGGGAAGGAGTATGTGGAAGAAAAAGGTTGTAAGCAACAAATCAGGTAAATTTTCAAGCAATCTATTATAAAATGTCTTTCTTTTATCTTTCAGATGCATATGTTTTCTTGAAGACTTGAAAACATTCTACATTTTCTTTTTTAATTTTAAAAATCGAGGGCAGTTACTACCCTTAAACCTACCTGAGTCCTTGGTGGTCGGGCTTTACCAGGTGAAGCCACATAGTTCCTTATTTTGGTGGATGCTTCTTTTATTCCACCACTGACAATTATTTCATCCAATGAAAATTGATTTGTCACATATCTGCCAAATTTCTAGATGAATTTTCATTAATTTCAGTGTTAGTTCTTCGCTGGAATCCATTTTCTTTTTCTTTTTCTAAATATATTTTATTAATTTATTCATATTACATCTCAATTGTTATCCCATCTCTTCTATCCTCCCATTCTTTCCTCCCTCCCATTTTCCCCTTATTCCTCTCCCCTATGACTGTGACTGAGGGGGACTTCCTCCCTCTGTATATGCGCATAGGGTATCAAGTCTCTTCCTGGTAGCCTGCTGTCCTTCCTCTGAGTGCCACCAGGTCTCCCCATCCAAGGGACGAGGTCAAATATGAGGCACCAGAGTATGTGTGAAAGTCATATCCCACTCTCCACTCAACTGTGGAGAGTGTTCTGTCCATTGGCTAGATCTGGGTAGGGGTTTGAAGTTTACAGCCTGTCTTGTCCTTGGCTGGTGCCTTAGTTTGAGTGGGACCCCTGGGCCCAAATCTGCCTATCATAATGTTCTACTTGTAGGTTTCTAGGACCCTCTGGATCCTTCTACTTTGCTATTTTCCCATGCTTCTCTCATCTAGAGTCCCAATAGGATGTCCTCCCCTCTGTCCCTCTTTGCTGGTAAGTGAATACTTTCATGGGACATGCCCCTTGGGCTAGTGTGCAGATATAAGTGAGTATAAACCATTTGGTTCTTTCTGCTTCTGGGTTAACTCACTCATTATGATCATTTCTATTTCAATCCATTTAGTATAAGAGTAATTACAATCTCAATTATCAATCCCAATCTACTGAGCAAATAGTTGTAAAATAGATTATTGTAACCATAATGTTTAAAGCCAATAAGTTAAACTCAATGATACGAACTAGTAAGTTACTTTCCACTTAGTTATCTTCAAACTGTGTGTGTATGTCTGTGGGGGCAGGGTGGGGGAGTTGGATATGCATGAGTGCATTTTGAGGGACCCAAATAGCAACATCAAATGATTGGCAGTCTCATTTTATTTTATTTTATTTTATTTATAACAGACTATTTCAGTATCCTGGAATTCAATTTTAAAAAGCTGGAGTTACTGGCCAATGCATCTAGAGTTCTTCCTGTCTTTGCCTCCCTAATGGGAACTTTGCTTACAAGGTCATGCTAGAGGGCTTAATTTATGTAATATGGAATCTCTCTCTCTCTCTCTCTCTCTCTCTCTCTCTCTCTCTCTCTCTCTCTCTCTCTCTTTCTCTCTCTCTCTCTCTCTCTCTCTCTCTCTCTCTCTCTCTCTCTCTCTCTCTCTCTCTCTCCTCTCCGTTGTGGGTAAGGATGCATTTGTGTTCTAACCATCTTTTCCTAGTGAAACCAATTAATTAAGCCATGACAAATACAATTCTCTCTGAAAAGTGATAGACAATTGAGAATCATTTCAAACTTCCCCTTAAGTCAACATAAGAGGCAAATCCTTCACTATTTCACTATCAAATCAAAATGTGGTTGTCTTGAAATTATTCTTCTTCAGTTGGGTATAGAAGCTATTAGAAGGTTTTGTGCCTAATGCTTACAGTTAGTGATGCCTGTCTTGCCTTTCCCTGTTCAGCTAGTCAGTTACAGCTACTGCATTCAGCTTGTGCTTTGTCATGGGAACTCCCACAGTGCTTTTCAGTTAGTTCTAGATATAATTGCTTGGTTTGTCCATTCATCAGTACTTGTTATTTTCTCACATGTGCTTATTTAATCCTCTCTTACTGTTGTTGGTTATTTATTAGTTTCATGCATGCCTTGTTTCCTAAATGTTTGCAAAAGAGTTTGTGTGAAGTAACTGAATTTAATGTGTATAACCTAACTAGAACATCGCATTATTTTGTAATCATTAATAATTACACTCAGTCCTTGATAATGAAGCCATAAGTTATGAAATGAAGTCTTGCCCTCATGACTTCTAGCGATCAAAATTCTATATCTGGGAAGAAACCTTGAAAACTAAAATCACCGCACTGTATCGTGTTTATGTAGTATGGTATCACATCAACAACACATCATTGTTACAGCACCTAGAACTTGCTCCTGTAAGATTTTGAACAAATGGAGCCATGTACCTGATGTTTAAATGCTCTCTCAGGTAATTCTGATGAACTGAATTGAATGGGGATTGCAATTTATAAGAAGATTCAAGAGTAAGAAACATGTCTAATTAAGTAAAACTAGTCTTAGACATACCTAGAATTATAATCAGTCCTTTCTCTATGATACAATGCTGCCTTTATCTTTGTAAAGGTCACTCAGAGCCAACTCTTCAACAATATACCTATTCCCCCTATGAAAGAAGAAAGGATGGGAAGGACAGAGAGGAGGAAGCAGAAAGGAAAAAGAGGTAGTGGGAGAGGAAGGATAAAAATAAGAGACAGAGAAGAAAAAAAGGGAGGAAAGGAGAGAAGGAGAAGGGAGAGAGAGAGATAGGGGGAGGTTACTTACCCTGCTAGGTTTCCAGACAGCATAATTCAATAGATTCTAAGCTTTTTTTCTTAATTTAATTTTACTTGAATTTTCAGTCATTAAAGAAAGTGACCTAAACATTTTTATAATCATTCCTAAAACTGATTAGGAGACACCCAGGATACAAGCCTGAAAAAAACCAACATGTATAGGCTTAGTATTGAAATAGTTTGGCATGATATTTAGTCCAAACAAATAACAGACTGATCAGTTCTGATCATCAGCCTGCAGATAGGTCAGCCAAATTTAAGAGTTCAGAGGGTGAGAAGACACCATAGCAGTGTGCCAGATCTGCCCGTGGTCCATGGATACAGAATAAGTTACCTTTGTCAGTTTTTCATCTTTCCTCTTAGGTATCTTGGCATCAGATATGGTGGACAAAGCCCACAGGTGACCAGAGGTCTGAATGAACACATGAATGCAGAGGAAGGCCAGAGAATACATTGGGACAGTTTTCCAGAAAAGAAGAAATGGATTGTTCTTCTCATTAGAATAATTCTGCCTTCCAAACATTGTGTCTCTGTCCCAGTAAGAAAGTAGAATTTGTTCTTTAGGTAAATGTTAGTATTACCCTCTGGGAGAAAAATTTTCAGTATCTAGGCACATCCCCAAGAGGCACATTTACTCATGAACAGGGACTCCCCTGGGTTCTGGAAGGAAGTTTTGTGATAGAAAAAAAGATCTGCTCAAGAAAAATACATTTGACAGGAATGAAAGCAAGAAGGAGCAGAGAGGAAATGAGACTGAAGAATAAGAAAGAAACTCATTGAGGGCTGTGGTCCACCCCACCAATTGCTGGCCTTAGATACACTGAGGGCAAGGGGAAATATATGAAGAGTTAGCTAAGTGACTCTTAAAAATGAAGCTGGCTCATATGTAATTTCCATTGCTATATTTCATTAATGATTTATAAATGTCATTCACTGAGCAGAATTGGGGTGGGAACTCTTTTCTCCTCAGCATTCCCATCATGTGTGGTGTGAGCTGTCTGGGGTGCTTCAGCCCTGCTGCAATGGAAGGACAACTCTGCGGGTAAATGGAGAGGGAAGGGGACAGTTCGAATGCAGCGATAAGTGACAAGGCGACATGAAGGGGCATGCTCTTAGGGATTTGGACCCCTTACAGGGAATATTGTATTTCCTGAAGCAGGAGACTGAGGTTGGACTTAATTTAATTCGAATCTCCAAGGATCGCAGTGCTGACTGTTATCTGGGTTATACCTGCGCCATGCCTGGATTTCAGTAGTTCCTTCCATGTGACCCACTTCCAAGCACATGGGAAACACGGCAAAATATTTTTGCCTTTTAAAGTAAGGATTCTTTTTCCTGAATGCTATACATCTGTCAAGTATTTCCAAGAGCACCAGTTGGTTCCATGTGCAGAACATGAGGATACCATGTTGAACCCATACTTTTGGCAGCCTTTAAAGGGTAAACGGTGTGTTACTTATACATCAACTGTTGTCTGAGGTGAGAGAAATTAGCGTATATATGAGCTGGTCATGGTAAATTATTCCTGCATCGTAGTTGTGAAAGATAAAACAAAAGGTTTAAAAATAAAAACTTTATCAGAACAGAAATAAAAGCAAGACTTAGTCCCATCAAGGGTTTCTTCTAAGAAAAAATCCAAGATACTTGCTATAAAAGTCTCTATCAGAATGAATTGCTTGACAAAGTGTTGTCACACTCATTCAACAAATAAGGTAACAGAGACATTTAAGCAGCTTCCATAAGAGTGTTTAATGGGGTGGGAATTTGTTATATCGACTGTGAATTACAAATCTATAATGTACATTGATATTTTCATTCTATGAAATGATGTGAGTGAAATTCTCTACTGTTTTCTGTAGTCGCTGTGTGCATTCCTGTATCTAGTGTATGGACGAGAGCTTCTGTAGATACAGGGGGTGGATTTGGGGGGTGACATTCATATCTGTGATCTTGGAGGCCCAGAACACGGATAGGCGTGGTACACAAGCTCTGGTTGGGACAAAGCTATGTCTTTGTCAGCCTTGTTTGCAGAGCAAACAAGTGGTTTGCAAATTTCTACTTCTAGTATTAAGCTTAGGTGTTTCTTGAGGATTTTGTATCGGCATTGTTGGCAAGGAAACCCTTATTGTTCTAGTCTGGCTAACTCAGGGGGTATTGGAGGTTGGAGCCACTGATGCCCATGTGTCTTGTGTCTCCAGCCACAGCTGGGGTCTTTTCAAGGTCCCAATGGGCAAGCAAAGGGAAAGTCAGAGCTTTGCGGTGGAAAATTTATTCCAAAGGCTTGGAAGGAGACCTTTTCTAGTTCTCAAAAGGCCACTGAGAGTAGAACTTATTCTTATGTCAATGCTGGCCACTGGTACTAAAGCTGCAGTATGCTGCCATTGGCCCACTGAGGCATACTCCAGCCCTCAGTTTCTCGTAAGGTCACTGGGTCTTCTAGGCAACTGGCCCCTGGCAGAGGAGTTTCTGTACCAGGTAAGAGTCTAGGAACTGGGAGTTTCACTCAAGAGGAGGTCTTTCTAGGGACTAGCCAGGTACCAAAGGAGATTAAAAGCTGGTAAGAACTGCAGAACCCCCCTTTACGTGGACTGTCTATGGCTGGCACTTCTTGTTTTATTTTTTTCCTAACAGTATGGAAGTTTCCCCACAGGGGAGCTGGATGGAAGCTGTGCTCTCTTTTTTCTTTCTTCTAGGCTGTCTTTCTGATTCTTCATACAGTTCAGGTTTCCTGTCACTTCCTTGCTGATTTCCAAAATCCTCCCTCAATCACTCTCATAAAAAGAGTTTCTTTTGTTGCCTTAGTTGTTCTCTGTGACAGTCACTGCATAGGGCACCTCTATTCTGCTCTTGGCTTTCATCCACCTGAGGTAATTGCTATTAAAATGCATAGATTTATACATATTTATAGACACATTTAAATATATGAATATAGTGAATATAAAGTATAAATTGGAAATGCCTTTTCTTCTTGACTTTTTGTCTCAATATTGTTTTTCCTGCCCGTTACACCAGTTCATAGGGGTGTATCTTGTGAAAGGCAGGCAGATTACTTTTTTCTTTTTCTTTTTTTTTTTTATGTGATAGAATTTGTTAAGTCATCTACAGTTGGATATTAGTTATTTTTGGTGACCTGGGATTATTTCTATACAGTCATTAATATTTGTCCTTTGGACAAATAATATTTAATTTACTCGAGCCTGTGTGTGGGTTAGGGACATATCTCTGAAAGATTTGTCCACCTATCCTTCTCTTATTCATGTATGCAGAATTGATGCTTCTTGACTCAGTTAAGAGTATTTCTTTTGATGGGGCCTTTCCAGCCCATAATTAAGAGAACTTCGTGGTCACTTAAAAATTCACGGAACAAAACAGAACAGAACTCGGTGATTCACTCTCTTGACAAAATCAGGACTCCTTTACAAATTTATGGTGTGAATTCTGACTTCTAAATGAATCAGTATTTTCTCATTTTTAAATACACGTAACTTCCCTCCTCTAGCAGATATTATCTGTGTTTCACCTTCAAAAAGCCCTTTAAAATATGATCATTTTATGAGTGTATGATCATGTCGCTAGAGTGCTGAGAAGATGGCTCAGCTGCTTGTTTGCCATGTAAGAATGCCTGTGGATAAACAGATCCACATTAAAACAAAAAACAAAAACAAAAACAAAAAAAAGCACGGCACAGGGGTGCATATCTGCAGTCTCAACACTGGGCAGGCAAAGACAAGTCAACAATGAAAGCACACAATGGCTATCCAACCTAGCTTTATTGATGAGTTCTATGTTCCAAAAAGAACACTGTCTCAAAAATAACAATAAATTGGAGAGTAATTGAGTAGGACACCTGAGGTAAACCTCAGGCCTCCTAGGGCACAAGTGTTCAAGCCCAAACAAACATGTCTATACCACCAGCGCACGCACGCACACACACACACACACACACACACACACACACACACACACACACACACACACACTTTCTAATAATGGTCTAATATTATTTTGAAAATGTATCTGCTGAACCAATTGGTTGCCCTCAACTATGGTCATACATGAAAAGTAAAATGTGGTTGGTTAAGTGGTCTCCCCTAAATTATGTTTCATGTTCCCTACATAATTACTGCATAAAAACTTCAAGTCACAACATTGACTGGTGTGGAGTTCTGCTACTGAGGTCAAAGTTTGGCATTTCCGGATAACCTCTGAATTCTGTATAAAACGACAGGTGGATCTCCCCTAGGCTAGTAAGATATCTTGGTGTCTTGGCTTTTAACCAATGACCTTTAACTGTGCCTGGAGATTCTGCTTTTCCCTCTTATGATAGGGCTGTTTTGTTACATGTAGATTGAGAATCCCTGGCATCCCTAGCCCCAGCACATCAAACATATTAATTCTCGAAAGCCCTCCCACTCACTGCCCAATGTTTAAACTGCCCCAGTTCACAAGATAAAGGCTTGCTTGCTCCCTCACTCCATTTCTCCACCATGACCAGCTGAGATTCATTATTTATTCTGGAAAAGGAATGACTCACCTCCTCCTACCCGCTACTGTGAGCTTCCAGCTTTCCCCAGTGAGTTATGGCCAGGCAACAGCTGCTGAAGCTACCGCGTTACTGTAAGCCCTGTGCTCAATGGACGATGGACCTGCATCCCGCCAGGAGCTGGACCTGCCTTCCAGTCAGTTTTTGACTTAGGTTTTGGAATGCCCGAGTTTCCACTGCCTTCTGGTACAATCAAACTCACTTTAAAAGAGCTAATTGTAACAATAGGCCTGAGCTCTCTAACCCGCTCCTCAGTGGGAAATAGAACCCTTGAGCTTGACGTTCCTCTGTTCCGGTCAGGAAGCAAACAGCACCTGGACTTGGCCTGCTGCATGCATAAAGACAAACTGTGTATCAAAAAAATTTTCTTATTATTTTTTGTATTTTTATTAATTTATTCTTGTTACATCTCAATGGTTATTCCCATCCCTTGTATCCTCCCATTCTTCCCTCCCTCCCATTATCCCCTTATTCCCCTCCCCTATGACTGTTCCTGAGGAGGATTACCTCCCCCTGGATATGCTCATCTCTTCTTGGTAACCTGCTGTCCTTTCTCTGAGTGCCACCAGGTCTTCCCCTCCAGGGTTGTACTTTTTCTCACAAACTATTTGGAATTTCATATATCTGGAAAAGTATTACTCTCATATTCTTCATAAAATTTATTTTTAATTAACTTATTATTTAATTTATTCACATTACATTCCAACTATTACCCCTTTGCTCATATCCTCCTGTTCCCACTCCATCTCTCTCTTCCCCCCATTCCCATCCTCTAGTCCTCTTACAGGGAGAAGCCTCTTCCCCTACCACCTGACCCTAGCCCATCAGGTCTTATTAGGATAGCCCGCATCCTCCTCCTCTGTGTGGCCAGCAAGGCAGCCCCACCAAGGGGAAGTGAACAAATAGTGGGTACCAGAGTCCATGTCAGAGGTAGCCCCTGCTCCCCTTACTGGGGGATCCACATAGACCCATGGGAGTCCATTTGACAGTTTGCATACTTGCTGATACTATGGACACTAGACCATACAGGAACGAGACTTAGATCCTGTCAAATCTTCTGCGTCCTGTGTGCCTAAGTGTTCCATGTCTCTAGCAATAGGGACTCCAGCCTCTGAGAGGCAAACCAAGGGCAAAAGCAGTATTTTATATTGCTCTGGGAGTTGCTTAAACTCTCCTGACCAACAAGTTCATAAGAAGTTTTTTGTGCCTGGTACTGAGTTTTCTGTTATAGTCTGTCACTTGTGGAGATGATTGTAACCTGAAGCAGCATTGCTTCATTCATTCATCCACATACTTATATGTATTGTGTAGATATACACTAAAATGATTTCTTGAGGCTTTAATCAAACAACCATGCTGATATTTGTTGCTCTTTCATCCTCCTTCTGCACTGACCTTCCTTCCCTCCATTACAGTGCCCCTCCCATATTTTTTCCCATTTCCTTTTCATATTTCACAGCTTCTCATGCCTACATTTTACCTTCTTTCTTTTAACCTTTTATTTATTTGCTAATTTTTTCGCGCACGATCTCTGTGTTATGCAGTCTGAAACCTAACTCACCATCCTTCTGCCTTGGCCCTCTGAGTAAGAGGTTTATGTAGGACCACACTTGGCTTTGTCTTTTTTCTTATTTATTTATTCATATATTGATGCTTCTGGTTCTGGTGTGTTTTTTCTTCTAATGGTTTGAACCTTCAGCAACTTTTCAGACAGTGTGATAAAATTATCTTTGTTTACCCTTGAATTTTGACCTTACTCTGTCAAAAGTAATAATCTGGAACTAAGATAGTTTTTGTCTGATACTTCTCTTATATTCATTCTTATTAGAAACCATGTTGACATAATTTTTAATATGTGTTTTCATTTCCTTGAAGGTAATTTGTTCTGCCTTACTGCCCACCCATGCACCCTAAACTTTTCTAAATCTTTGGGATTCTGAACCATAACTTAAATGGTGGGTGTTGTACACACTAGGATAGAACTATAAGCCTGTGGGAGTGGAATGTGGTGATCTGAAAGAAAACAGCCCTCATAGGCTCATAGCGGGTGGCAGTATTAGGAGGTGTGGCCTGGTTGGCGTAAGTGTGTTTTGTCAAAGAACTTTACCTCTGTTCACTTCCTGCTTGCCTGTTGATCTGGATGTAGAACTCTCAGCTCCTACGCTAGCCCCAGGCCTGGCTGCATGCTGCCATACTTCCTGACATAATGAAAATGGACTACATCTCTGGAACTGTAAGCCAGATAAAAATAATGTTTTTCCTTGTAACCTGAGTAAATTATAATTTAAAAAGTTAAAAAAAAAAAAAACCTTGCCATGGTCATATTGTCTGTTCACCACAATAGAAATCTTAACTATGACAGTTTGTTTTATTCACCAGCCAGAAGTCGGTTCAGAAACCTTTCCCTTTAAGTTTATCTGCTCTTTTAAAATTTTATTTTATTAGTTCTTTGAAATCATATTTACTCTTTTCCCCCAAGTCTTCTGAGATTCTCCTGCTTTTCCCCTACCCATCCATCTTTATGCCCATTTGTTAAATCCTTCAAGACTAATTTGTGTTGTTCAAATGCTACTGGATGCATGGGCTTCAACCGCAGAGCGATGGACGACACACCAGGGGACGTATTTTTTAAAGAAAACTTCCTGTCCTTTTCCCATCACCTAATAATTGCCACCAATTTCACAGCTTAGGGTGAGATTGTGTTCCCAATTCCACTTTCCTTTCCAATAGTTGGTCTGGCCTGGTCTTTCACAGGTTGTATAGATGCTGTTGCAAGTTCTATAAATTCATATGTGTAGCTGCCATGCTATATGTGCACATACTGCCCCAAGCTCCATACTCTTTTCACCTTTAACTTCTATAATGCTCCCTGAGCCTTGGGTTGGGGGTGAGATGCAGCATATATGCAATTTTTAGGGTTTAGAATTCTATATTTATGTTCTCTGCACTGTGGCAAGTTGTGGGCCACTGTGTTAATCGCCATCTTTTGTAAATAGAAGCATCTTAGATAAAGGATGAGAGAGGCATTGATCTATAGGTATAATGATAAGTTGTTAGGAGCCATTCTGTTACCGTGTAGATTGTATAGATTTAGAAGCATAATAATAGTGTGTTCTCTCTGGTGCCTCATATTTGACCATGTCCCCTGGAGGGGGAGACCTGGTGGTACTCAGAGGAAGGACAGCAGGTTACCAAGAAGAGACCTGATACCCGATGAGCATATACAGGGGGAGGAAATCCTCTTCAGGAACAGTCATAGGGAAGGGGAATAAGGGGAAAATGGGAGGGAGGGAAGAATGGGAGGATACAAGGGATGGGATAACCATTGAGATGTAACAAGAATAAGTTAATAAAAAAATAATAATAGTGTGTTCTCATCTAGGGCCTATGAGCTGTTTGGCCATAGATTCTTAGGGAAGAAGTCTCCCAGGTATGTGTTCCATCTTGTGGAGCAGGAATTAAATCCATCAGTAAGTGCTTGGTTACTCCCTTGATGTTTGTGCCACTTGCACTAATGGATGTGTCTTGCCAGACCAGTTGCTATGGTAACTCTCAGTGTTCATAGCAGGGTATGACTGACGATTACTGGTTTTTGTCTGGTAGTATGTATAGTACTTTCCAGCACCATTAAAGCTACCCGGCCAGGATGAAGTTTCCAGGTTTGTACCAGCTTGGTTTCACCATGTTCTATGGCTCAAGTATGGGCTATCTTCAGCAATGAGGTTTATTACCAAGTTCTGGAGGGTAAAGGAAAGCAATAGCAATAGCAATAGCCTCTGATCATCTTTGGGATCTTACTGACCAACAACTCAAAAAAAAAGTAACTCATAGCTAGAACTGGAATTTTGATTTGTTAGCCTCTGTTGTATACCAGAGGAGTTGCAGGTTAACACAATTGCAAGTCTATAGTATGTTTCTAAATGCCATTGTTAAAAGACCTTGAGTTTCATTTACCTTGAGTTTCATTTATCTCTCTCCATACTTTTTCCTCTACTCTACCCTCCACTACTCAACTCCTGTTTAATATCTTCCATTTTATTATTCTCTTTTAACCATTTATTGTCTTACTAGTGTAATATTCCACTGTAACTTCTACCACATTTTCATTTTCTATTCATCAGTCAATAGACATCTAAGCTATTTCCATTTCCTGATTGATAGGAGAGGTTGATAGGAGAAAGGCAGCAATAGAAATGGAAGAGCAAGTGTCTCTAGAGCAAGGTTAATACCTAAAAGTGGTATGTCTAAATCTTAAGGTCTACTCTTGTCTTTGTGGGTTACCTCCACACTGGTTTCCATAGTAGTTCTACAAGTCTCATCTCCAGCAGCACTGAGTGAGTGTTCTCCCTTCCTCCACAGCCACACCAGCCTTTTTTGTCATTTGTTTTTGTTTTTGTCTTTGTCTTTTTATTGAATTAAAAATTTTGGTCTAGAGTGAGATTAAATTGAAAAGAAAATTTTCTGTTGGTTAAGGGTGTTGAACATTTTAATTGTGTTTTAAAGCCATTTGTGTTCATCTTTTGAAAAATTTCCTTTTAGTTTAGTGAAGCATAATTCTTCACTAAAAAATCTTTGGTTGAGTTTTTAGATATTTATTGTTGTTTTTGGTGTTGTTTAATTTTTGGAATTCTTTATATTTTAGATAGTAACCATCTGTCAAATATATAGCTAGTAAATATTTCGTCCCCACTCTATGGGCAGCGTCTTCTTTGGAGTAATGGTGTCCGTTGCTGTACTAAATCTTTTATGTTTTATGAGGAGATGTGTATTAATTGTTGGTCTTAATGACTGTCCTATTCTGGTCCTCTGCAGAAACTTCTTTCCTGTGACAATGAGTTCAAACATATTTCCTTCATCAAAATCAGGGTATCGGGTCTTATGTTGTAGATCTTGACCCATTTGGTGTTCAGGCGTTACCAACACTAGATGTGAGTATCCAGCTTAATTCTTCTACATGTAACTGTCTTTTTTGACCAGTGTCTTTTGTAAAGAGATGCTTTCTTTTCTACTGTATATGTTTTTGGCTTCCTTGTGAAAAAAAACAGTCAGTTGACTGTAAGAGTGTGGGAATATATGTGAGTTTTCAATTTTACTCCATTGATCAATGAGTCAGGTTTTTTGTAATTAATATGTTGTTCTCATTATTAACACTCTGTTGTATAACTTGAAATATGGAATGATGATATGTCTAGCAGTGTTTTTGTTGTTATGAATGGCTTGGGTTATCCTGAGTTTTTAGTATTTTTTATGAGATGTATGATTTTTTTCAGTTATTGGGAAATAGTTCACTGAAAATTTGATGAGGATTTCATTAAAACTCTAGATTTCTTCTGAACAATTTTCAATATTAGTCCTGCCAATATAATAACGGGAGATCTTTGCATCTTTGGGAATTTTCTTCTATTTTGCTTTTTTTTAATGTTAAAGATTTTAGTCCTCTGCTTCTTTAAATCATTCACTTTTTTCATGATAATGCGCGCGCACACACACACACACACACACACACACACACACACACACAAATTCAACCAAACATAGATAGATAGATAAATAGATGATAGCTAGATAGAGAGAGAGAGAGATAGATAGATAGATAGATAGATAGATAGATAGACAGACAATTAGGAATGATATTGAATATATGAACTTTTTTCCCAGTCCTTTAAGTTCATCTTTCTTGTGCTCATCTCGCTTTCCTCTCCCATGTAATAAGACTTGGTTTTAAAATAATGTTTGACCATTGGCCAGATCTGAGTAGTGGTTTAAAGTTTACCACCTGTATTGTCCTTGGCTTGTGCCTTAGTTTGAGCGGGACCCCTGGGCCCAAATCTGCCTATCATAATGTTCTACTTGTATGTTTCTAGGACCCTCTGGATCCTTCTACTTTGGCATTCTCCCATGCTTCTCTCATCTAGAGTCCCAATAGGATGTTGTCCCCTCTCTCCCAGTTTCCTGGTAAGTGAAGGCTTTCATGGGACATGCCCCTTGGGCTAATATGCAGATATAAGTGAGTATATACCATTTGAGTCTTTCTGCTTCTGGCTTAACTCACTCATTATGATCATTTCTAGCTCAATCCATTTATCCACAAATTTCGGGAATTCCTTGTTTTTAATAGCTGAATAGTATTCCATAGTGTATATGTACCACAGTTTCTTTATCCATTCTTCTATTGATGGACACTTAGGCTGTTTCCATGATCTGACTATTATGAATAAGGCTGCTATGAACATGGTTGAGCAAATTTTCTTGTTGTGTGCTGGAGCATCTTTTGGGTATATTCTCACGTACTCTGGTGCCTCACATTTGACCATGTCCCCTGGAGGGGAGGACCTGGTGGCACTCAGAGAAAGGACAGCAGGTTACCAAGAAGAGATTTGATACCCTATGAGCATATACAGGGGGAGATAATCCCCCTCAGGAACAGTCATAGGGGAGGGGAATAAGGGGAAAATGGGAGGGAGGGAAGAATGGGAGAATACAAGGGATGGGAATAACCATTGAGATGTAACAAGAATAAATTATTTAAAAATGGTAAATAATACATGCAGAGCATGTGTTAAAAGTAAAAAAAAATTTAAATAATGTTTGGATCTTAAATAGATTACGTTGCCAGCTAGTTTTTTAACACTGTTAACTGTTCCTGTTCTCTTAAGACCACTTAATTTAAAAGACCTTCTGATTCTTCTCTTTGAATTTTGTCTTTAGAAGATGAATAGCAGGAAAAATTAGATTTGATGTGGGAACAACTTCATCTATATCATATATCATTTATCAATCATGAATTATGAAGGTAACATCATATCATACATGAATCCACAAAACACCTATGCGTGAAATTAAAAAATACGTTAACACTTTATACTAATTCCATATTCAAGAAGAGGAATTTTGGTTCAAGATATTCATAACTTCTCTGAAAAACCCATAATTTTCTTAACCTCTGTCAGATTTTTCCAAATGTTAAAATTGCTTTGTTGCCTATTTTCACTGCAACTTGAGAAACTGATTATAGCTAAAAGAACTTTATCTTGCCCATTTTGAGAAATACCACCAAATAGCTTAAGAACGGGAAGTGCTTATAGCTTGTCTAGCTCCTAGTATGACTCATGATCCCCGGACCAACGCACACCGACTCCTCAGGATACGTCCTCTCTGTGGTTTTTTCTTTTGAGTTGACTTTCTTCAAAATGCTGAGCTTATATATCTTAAAATGATACCAAGTGTCCATCTTTACAGGCATCACCAAGCACTTCCAGAATGAGAGGCAATGGAAATCAATATGTAAATTTACTTCACAGACCCCTCATCTTTCCTACAAAGTTGTTCAAAAACTTAAGTCATTAGGGCAAGGAAATGCATATTTGGGTTCTATATAAATGTTATGAATAAAACAATGGAATTTATTTTTGAGTTCTAATAATAATGAATAATATTTTAGTTCTGTGGGTTTTTTTCATATTGGGGCAGTCATATTTTCAATTGATAAATAGATGAGTAAAACTGATGAATGAATGAGCTCCTCCATTTCAAATCATGGAAATTATATCAAAGCCAAAATACTCTCTAAAAATAAATGCATCCCTTACATTTATTCTAGAATTGTGATACATGAGCACTGTTACAAACTAAATTGTATCACAAGACACCATATGGCATATGACAAATCTTTAATGTTCAAGATCTCAAAATATATACAAATGTGAAAACAGTGTTTTTAACAGCACAATTAACATGGAGTACTTTTTGTCTAAAATCTTACATATTTATGGGACAAGGTCTTATACCATGTTCTGTGTTCACTTACACCAATCTATGTTACGTAATTCTCAAACTTGTGTGACAGTTCTCACGCCTTAGCATTTGGGTGCTGTGGAGACAAATATAAGCCTGCTTATGTGGGATATCTAATCCTATACAACTGGTGTCCTTATAATAAGAAGAAACAACATAAATGTGTGAGAGCAGAGAACAGACAAGTCAGAGGAGGAATCAGTCTGCTAAACACCAAACACCTCACAAAAAACCAGATCTTCTGACACGTGATCACCCAGGTGCCAGAGCAGTAAGGAAATAGACATATAGGTCAGAGGACAATTTTCAAGAGTGGGTTCTCTCTTTTCATCATGTGGACTCTGAGGATTGAACTCAGGACATGTTTAGTGGCAGATGTCTTTACCTGTTGGGCCATCTCACAACCACCATATTGTTTCCCCCAAAATACAGTGCCAAAGAATTCCAGTAGCATTTGTAAAATATATAATATATAAAGTAAAACAGAAACAACTAATTAAAATCAAGAATTATAGTTAATGACTATACATACACAAAATATTTACATTAAAGATGAAAATTCCAAAATAATGTCACTGTTTTACTAAGAATTTAGAATAAATTAGTATAAATTAATCAGATCTGAGTAGATTTTGCAGCAGCAGTATAAAAGAAGTGTTCTATGACATATACTACTGTTTCTTTGCTTTCTTTAAACTTTATTCTAAGCCGGTGTCTACCTTGTATATATTATCATCCTTAGCTAATGTATCAAGAAACTGACTCTTTGAATATTAAGCTCTCATTTAAGATTCCTATTTTTAAGATAAAAATATGAAGCTCTATTATTTAACCAAATTTAGTGACATTGTAATCCAAGTCACTAAAGAGGATGGTCCACAAGTGGGCAACTGCATGCACTACACTTTGTGGAAGTCCACACCTAAGAGAGAGACGATTGGGTTGTGAAGTAAACCCAACATGTAGCTTAGGAGAGAGATGAACTTTTCAAACAGGTAATTACACCCATTGAAGTTTGAAAGGGAGAAATTCAGTAAATAGCTTTATAGTGTTAGCTAGCTATTGACACTTTTGGCTATCTTAAGGATGAAGCGCTAATAATGGATTTATTAATAAACTAATAAACCAAGATTATAGCAAATATACTTAAATTAATTTCTTCCATCAATTCTGGAAGTTTTTCCCCACAACTTTTCAAATTACTGTCCACATCTAGAAAAAAAATGTTCAAAAGATACAAGAAAAGATAAAAGAAAAATTTTGGCTTGCTCCTTTGCAAGCCAAAACTACCATTGCAAAAATAACTGAATAATTAGGGAAGAGTTACTTTATGGTAATAAACCCACAGTCCTTTACTACAGTCTCCTTGAACTTTCTCAGACCTACTTTGGAAGAAGAAGGAAGAAAAAAGGTTTAAAATACAGACTTTATCTTCCCATGGAGGGAAAGGAGGTAGACAGCATAAGACAGAACAGGATATGCAGGCAGATGGGAAGCAAATTAATGTTTAGATTCATTGTAGCATGATAAAAAGGACTTAGGATGGAAAGTTGCAGTGAGTGTCTAATTCCAGATTGTGAGGAAATCTTCTAGCTGTAACTGCTCTTCAGGTGATTTGTTGCCTGTAATGAGATGATTATATTTAGGCTAGAAGTTCAAGGTAGAATAAATCATTGCTCCACAGTTAATCAGTGAGATAATCATTCATGGAAGATTTCACAAGGGGAGGTTGGAAACATATCTCACAGAATATTAAGGAACTACATAGACATAGAAGTTTGATTTACTTTTAAAATAAGTCTGTTGACAATATGGCTTTAACATCTGTAACAGTAAAGGATATATTTAAGAAAAAATATGTTGATCCTTCAGCCAACCTTCAAAACATATTTTACTGAAATGAACATTTTTGGGAGAAATAGCTCTGTTATAATGAGTCTATACCAATAGACAATCCTCTTCATTCTGAAATCTATAATGTAGGGAAAAGATCCTCAAAGATGACCTGACAGTTAATAAGGACCATATTGTCTGGGGACAGTTTCCTTCCTGTTTTGAACCATTTAGGCACCTACTTTAACAAAGTTTACGAAACTTGCATCAAGTACTTTGGTGCTTTTGTTTCTTTCCCCTATGTAAGTGTTCTTTTTCCTAATTCCAAGGACTTTTCTATTCTGATGGTTTGTTTACCTTTGGCTTTCACGGAGGCCCAATATCCCAGGCTTGGTCACAGCTTGGTGCTACAGTGAGTAGGACTGAGGCTCTTTGTGTGTGTGTGTGTGTTTCTATTTTGAGGGAGAGAAGGAGAGAGGAAGAGAGACATGGAAGCAGAGGCAGAGAGAGAGAGAGAGAGAGAGAGAGAGAGAGAGAGAGACAGAGAGAGAGAGAGAGAGAGAGAGAGAGAGAGAGAGACAGAGAGAGACAGAGAGAGAGAGAGAGAGAGAGAGAGAGAGAGAGAGAGAGAGAGAGAGAATATGATGTTGGGTAGGTAGGAAACAAATATTATCAACCTTATTGCATATACATTTTTAATAAAAGCTATTTGAAAAGGAGCTTCAATTTCCACCATAAGAAAGACACAAAAGAGAGCAAGAAGCCTAATGTGGGTTACCTTTACCCCCTGTCTCTTCAAACATAGCCAGACAACAAAGAACAAAAATGAAAGAGAGGAAAGTTTTGGTTAAAAAAAAAATTTTTTTTTGAAGCCCCACCATTGTCAGTCTGGACTTGATCTGATTTCACTTTTCTCGTGTTTTTCCATTTAGATATTTTTCATTTCTAGTCACTGCTGATTTATATCTTTGCCTGGAGTTGTGTGTTCAGTCTTTGCTTGTCTCTGCAGCCTTTGGTTCTCAGCTCAGAGGGAAGCTTCTTATAGATAAACTTTTTTACCTTTCTGCATAACTTTGTTCCTGCATCTTCTCCAAGGCGCCCATTCTCCATCTTAGTCACCCCTTAGTGTCCTTAGGAAAACTTTCCATCACGCGAGATACATGTGTATCTGGTTGTCATTTGTCTGACATTTTCACTGGGTTCTTAGCCTCAGGCTAGACAGAATGATGCCTTGTGTGCTTTTGTGTCTCTATCACTTGTATTGAACCACCCATTCTTAGTCGATGCTTAGTGAATCATGAGAGAATAAACATTTAGTAGTAATCCATTTGTGCATCTAGAAACAAAGATGAACAAACTTATAAAATTAATCATAGTGAAATCACTCTTTTGTGTTATTTGGAGTTTGACAGATAATGGGAAGTTGGAGGCACTCTCTAAAATAAATCTTTTGGAATGTGGCCTAGGCTTTTTAGTGACCATATACTTCCAGCATTTGGTCTGAGTTGGTGTACTGCATTTAGTTCAGTGTGAGCTATTCAAAGGATTACTAATTTTAAAACAGGAAAAAGGTCCAAAATAAATTAGGACTAGAGTGTGCTCCTTATGAGTCCGGAGTTTTATTTTCTTTTTTACTAACACTGATAGGCACGAATGAGCTGCTGCTAATGTTACTGCCCCTCCTTCCCTGCCCCCTCCTATGCCTCCCTTCTCCTTCCCCTCCTGCTTGCCTCTTCCTGCTCCTCCTCCTATTTTGGGGCAACACTCTGCTAACTATACCAGACTGACTTGAAGTTAATTTGCTATGTACCTCAGCGAGGTCTTGAACTCAAGACCTTTTACCGTAGTCTCCGTTCACTAACGTACACCAGCATGCAAACTCATAGATAAAGTTTAGCTTACTAGTTTTACTCTTCATGGTCTTCATCTTTAAAATAAAGAGGAAACAATTACTAAGGCCTTTACTGAAGTTTTGATATTTTTCTGAAGATTTGGCATTTAACTTTTGGTATATGAGCCAACTCATGGCTCACCAAAGGCATCAGGAAGTAAAAGGAGAGGTATGTAATTGATATAATAGTCTATATACTCAGAATTATTTTTATTAATCAACAGAATCACATATATGTACATTCAAGCATTTAAATATATTTTGTTTTAATCACTTCTTATGAATTAGCTACCTATCTTATTCCAGGCCCTGTGATAGCTGTTGTGGAGAAATATTAATCAGAACTGCCGTAGTTTCTACTGTGTTAGGAGCTGATGTGAAATCCAACCCACATCTATACTGTACAGAAAAATCACCCAGTGTTTATCTGTAATTACATTGGTATTCTTGGTCTCTATGAAGCTTTGTCTTCCATTCCTGTGACAAAATGCCTGAGACAATCAACTTACAAGGAAGAAAGGTTAACTGAGACTCATGGATAAATAGGTTTTACTTATTGGATTTATTATTGGACTCAACAGTTTAAGAAAGCACAGTATATCAAGGAAAGAATGTCTAATAGAGGAGATCAGTTTACCCCATGGCTGCGGGGAGCAAAAAGACAAAGAGACTGGGTACCAATATCTTTATTGTATGATTATTCTTTGAAATAAAATTAAAATTTCACATTGAAATGACATAAGGAACTAAAAACAGGACTTGTTTGAGTTGGTCATCATAAGTGAAGTGAGATGGTTAAGAAGTTACTTCTGAAGTGGTACAAATATGCATAGCTTCACATGTCTGAAACCCCCATTCCTTACCCTCCCCTCTGCTTGCCATACTCCTGTTTTATAGGGCTCAAAGTCTACATAGAAGCATGCAACCTTGCACTGAGATTACTCCCAAGTAGTAAAACAGTTGAGGTGATGGCAGACACAGAAAGATCAAACTCTGGAAACTTGGATATTGATGTGAAATGTTTCCTTGGCAGGGAATCTGTTGTTCTAACAAACAAACAAACAAACCCATTTTGTTATTATTATTACACTGAAGCCTAGTGTATAGAACAGTCAACTAGCAGCCTGTAGAAAGGTGAGTATAACTCTTTGGTTGTGAGGGCCCCCTATAGGATCATAGGATTAAATAGTTGAGCCTGGATAGGGGTATTATTTTGAGACACTGTGGACCCTTTGGAAGAGGGGACCTAGCTGGAAAATGCAGATGACTGTAGGGTGGTTCACTGAGGTTTACAGTCTGGTTCCAGTTTCATCCCCCTCTCTAAGCTTCCAAGCTGTTGTTGCTATGATGTAGACAGCCCTCTTATTTTCCTTTTGCTATATCCCCAAGCTGCTTCTGACATCATGACTCACTCTTGCCCCGCCCCGTCCCCCTCCCCACTCCCCCCCCCCATCACATGAGGCTCTGGCTCAGTGAACCAAAGTGAATCTCTTCTTTATTTAACTGCTTTTTGTTGGAGATGTTCTCAAACTGATAAAAATAGAAGTAACTAATTCCTAACAGTAGGGCCATTACTGTGACTTTCTGACCATCTCCTTCTTAGGCATCTGTTTGGACTACTCTTCTAGAAAAATTGCTGGCTGTTAGAAAAAGAGATTAAAGTACTATGGTGTAAGCATGTAGAAGGCCAGAGTGCCAACATAAATGAAGACAGTGAAGTTCTTGGACATAAACTATGAGAAAAAATATGGGCTGTATTGAGAATAGGACCAGCGGCCATACTATATTCTCACCAAAACTCTAACTGTTCCCTCCAATGTATTGAGGGAAAACAAATTTGAACGTTTCAACTAATTTGTTTGGCAGAGGAAACTTAGAGATACTCAGTTTTGGGTATGGGAATTGCTCACTATTCTTAGCTATGTTACAACATGTACAAGTTGTGGAGGGGGGAAAAAGAGCTGTATAAAAGAAAGTTTCAGACAAACCATCTACAGTCGTTAAAAGATATCAGTGTAATTAAAGAGAAACCTCAAACTTGACACTTTGCACTGGAAAATTCAGACAGGTATCTTCAGGACAAGATCTCACTCAGTGATGGCTCCAGCTTGTAAAAATCAAAATTCATTTGAGAAGGAAATTGAACTGAGAATTGCCCTAAGGGAGTCCCTTGCTTGAATACAACTACAAAGGAAAGGTCTTCCCCAAATTTAGCTGCCAAGAAACATAGAAGCCATGTACAAGTGTTGCAGAAAGGGGGCGACATTGCATCTTGAGCTGGGAGCAGGACTGGGTAGCATCCTCTTCCTACTGCTCAATTTGCAATGCAAAATTTAAAGCAGGGAGCAGGGTTCCAAGAGACTTTCAGGAAAGTTCCAGAAAGCAGTGAAGGCCAGGTAATGCATGGCAGAGTTGGATTTCCTGTTATGAGCTTCTGAGAGCTCAAGACAGAAACTGTAAAAGTGTGAAGATGAAGATTGAGTTGGAATGGAGGGACCCCAGGAAATCGAACACGTCAGTAATAAGACATCTGCCAATGAAAGCTATATAAGAAGGTATGGAGTTGAGCTGGCCTAAAGAAATGGCTAGAGATGCTGCAGGCAGCAGAATTGAGAAGGTGAAGGTGGGGCTACCCTGGCCTATGTACTGTACATACACGTATCTTCAGAGATTGTTTACTTTGCTGTCTTTTTGCTCTGGCCTGATCTTTCCTTGCAGTGTTTGTTCTGTTCTGTTGTAGACTGGAATTGTGTGATTTGTGCTTTGTTTGCATCTCACATTTAAGAAATTGCCTCGAGTCTAAGAAGGGAATGAACTTTAAATCATGTTAGAACTATGAGAGTATGGGGATGTGTAAAGTTGGAATGAAGAATTTGACATTATGAAATGTTCAGAAGTTTGTGGTTGTAGGGAAAGAAGTTACAGTTTGGATGTGAAGTGTCACCCTGAGGCTAATGTGTAAGAACACTAGGTCTAAAGCCAGTGGTGTGGTTTTGGAACTTGTGGGAAGTTTGAAAAACGAGGCCTACTTGGAAGAGGTGAGAGACTGGGGCTCTAGGTTTATGGACCACTCCAGTTTCTCTCCAGGCTTTCTGCTTCCTAAGCGTGGAGGGACATAACCAGTCTGTTCATCCTCCTGCTGCCACAGTCATGAGCTTGCCTTCCTGCCCTGCCTTTCCCACCATAATTCTACCTCGTCCACGTTGCTGTGAGCCACAGTGAGATTCTGCTTTGTTAAGGTGTTTTCTTGTCAGGTCTGTGACCACAATGATGAGAAAGGACAGCAACATGTACATTTACTCTGAATAGCATTCGAAGGGTTAGCTTTAGTCTAATCTTTCTTGGGAGGATACCCAATGCCAACTTCTTTGCACTAAGCCCTACCTCTTGCAGGGTCCACCATTTCCCAAGACTGCCACACGCAGGTGACTAAGAAGTTTGTAAACAGGTCTTCAGAGGATCTTCAGATTCTCATTTTGGTGTTATTACTTTAACCTTATCTTTACTAGAATACACAATTTTTTAAGAGATGTAGATCAGGAATGGCCTTGCATTTACTACCCAATAAGCCCAAATCATAAGATTTGAAATGTTTTTCCTATAACTTAATAGTTCCAACCAACCTAAATTATCACTTCAAGAACTTAAAAATGATATTGGCGGTCTTGTCTGATTCAATCATTAAATTATTTCTTTAAGTAAAACAATGTTGCGTTCATTTGTGTTTCTTGTTAACCCTACAAAGCCCTGAGAAATATCAGTACCCCTCACTTTAGCTGGTTTAAAAGAGTTGTGAGGTATCTCCCATTGTTATATGATGGTTAAATGGGCATTCTTCTGTGGATGTGGTATAAGGACTCTGTGCAAAGAGAAGCAGGGAATAGTTGGAAATGAGGCTGTCAATCACTTAAGAATTGGGTATGAGATGGGTTCTATGCCACAGATTTATGATGTAAACCATGGTTGCTAAGAGCAAAGCACACTTAACTATAATCTATATCTCCATTTAGTTTTCTAATTGAGACTAATAAGGCTTTTAAGTTGCTTAGGGATCACATTTGTTATTACTCCAGGAACATTTTCTTAGTAAGTTCACATGTAATAAAGTCTTGATTTTCATATATAAAATATAAAAAATAAATTTGTTGCTTGCTGGCAGTTTTCCCATCTCTTCCTCAAGGCCATAGAAAAAGACTAACCAATTAAAAGACTACAAAAAAAGAAGTCAGAGTGAAAGTCTGCTATAGCCTGAGTGTGAATATATACATAGTACATGCCCAATATTCACCCGATGGATCCATATGAGACTACCTGTTTTTATACACCTGTGACCACAAAACATGGGAATCACATATGATTCAGACAAGTAATTCTCATGTCTCAGGCAATTGCTTCCAGTCTAAGGGGTGAGTATGTGAATCAAAGCAAGGCCCTACCTCTCAGGGATGGACAAGATGATGACAGGTGGGCTCTCGTTGCTAGTTGCAAAGTTGGCTGTTCAGGTAGCTCTGATTTTGTAAGTAGACAGAGGAAGACTATAATAAGGAGAGAGACCAGAGCATAGAGATGCAGAGAAGGGATGCAGAGACATACAGCATCCCGGAGGATTCAGTATCTTAAGCCTCATCTTTTCATTGTGAAAGCTGTTCTATATCAAGTACCCATGACACCAGGAATAAATAAAATATCTAAGGTGGATTCACTCTTTCCTATGGTTTGTTTTTTTTTATTTTACCTATATTTATATTATTACAACATATATAATAAACTACCTATACCAAGAAGAACCATGAAACAATTAGGAATTATATAAATGTTATATTCTTAGTGTTTTGGCTATTTGTATTTGACAGTCTTAAAGAAAACATCTTTCCTATTTTGGTGCATCTAAAATTCTGAATGTAAATCAATATCTATCATCTCTCGTCATTATCAATTTAAAACATCTATCTAGACCTAAAAAATCTGAACCCCTAAACAACTAAGCTTAATTCTAAAACTAAACTATCTGATTTTCAACCCCATTAGGGACTTGAGAAGGAAAAAAAATAGATTACCTGAGTATATAGGGGGTGCAGGTTAGCAGCTTTCGAAATGAGAAGATAACAGAGACAGTTTGCTACCTGATCAGTCACACAAAACTCTCTATAACGTTGGAGCATCCTCTTCAGCCTTCTGTTCCAATATATCTGACAGACATATTTGTGAGGCAGGAACTATTAAGGACTTGCCTACCCTGCTTTGGCAGAGTTTGGCCATCAAATCTGCCTGCATGCTAGTTTGCCATTTTTAGGCAGAATTCTGTCTGTGGTAGAAACAGGACATTTTGCCCAGTGGCTTGTTTGACAATTTGAAGCCATTTTCATAAGGAGGTTCTTTGATGCTCATCATCCTCTTTGAGGTAGGCTAGGTGTTGCCAGGAGTTAACCTGTCTCATTATCAAGGAATCTTAAATAATAAAAACCTTTTTAAATGCCATATTCTTTATGTCTCTGTAACTATTTTAACTTATCTTTCTATAGAATCATATCTACCAGTTGCATCTAAGATATATATTCTTGTGATAAAAATAGAATAGACCAAAGAAGGATGAAAGGTTAATAAAAATATTCATGATGTCTATATTAAATATGAGAGAAAAATCAATTTAAGATCTTTATGGAATAAGAAAATGAATTGGTGCACTCCTCATAGTTGCCATTGGATGAACGGGCTTTTGTTTCTCCCTATAACAATTATCAGAAGGTCTAGAAGTATGATGTTTAACCCACCTAAAACAAATTTGTTAGAAGAATAAATATGTAACATAATTATTGACTAATTAAAATAAATAATTGGTTAGGTCTGTCATAACTACACAAAAAAGTATTTCCACTAATTCTTTCTAAAAGTTTTTGTTACATTATTGTAAATGAGCTGCTAATAATCTGACATGAAGAAGTAGAAAAACAGTAAAAACTTTCAGTAACATTTCCATATGCTTAGACAAAGATAGTGTTTTAAAGGTATGTTGGGTTGTTTTGGAGCTAGAAAGGTGATTTAGCCATTAAGAGCACTGACTTCTCTTTTACAGTTCTTGGGTCTGAGTCCTTTGCACCTACATGGTGGCTCAAAGCTATCTGTAAACTACAGTTCCAGGAGATCCAATGCTCTGTTTGGCTTTTCAGGCACCAGGCATGCACACGGTGTGCTAACATACATGCAGTCAAATATACCCATACAAATAAAATAAAATAAAATAAAATAAAACTGCCCTAGACTATGGAAACAGTATAAACTGTGAAAAATAAAAGAGAAATCTGAAAAATACAGACAGGATTACATAAAGCCAATGCACTATATTAAGTCATAAAAAGCACCTTATAGAACCCCAGAGGCCTCTTGTGCTCTCTTTCTTCCTTTACCCTGTTTAGAGGGGCTGTGTTTTCTATAGCCAAATACTTGTCTTTCCTATACTACTTAACAGAATAAAACAAAATGTTAAGGATAATTTTCTGCACCCTCATAATTTATACTTTTGGTATATTAATTTTTATATTAGTTATAAACATGTGGAATGGGGAGAAAGAAGAAAAAGAATGCTACCAGAATTGACACTTCACCTTCTAGGTCCCTTCCTGGTAGGAAAATTCTTCTGGATTTTGTTCAGCATTTAAGATTTTCTGCTAAAGTTATCAAAGGATGTCAAACTAGCTTCGTATGCACTCGTGGATGCCATTCTCAGAGCAGCAGACAGGGGAAAACCTGAATCTGAACTTGTTACAAGTTGAAGAGAAAAGGTATGAGGATAATGATCAATAAATGTGACAGTGTTTTCATTAAGAACACACAGATCTGTCGGACATTTGGAGGTAGAGCTAGGCTGAGACATGGTCTTGGATTAGAAAATAACAGGCTTGTGTTGTGCTATGGGCTCCTAGGACAGCTCTGCTGTCAGAAATGTTCTTCCCCGGGGTAGATTTTCTAAACAGCAATGTAGGAAATGGATGAACCCGACCACTGTCAACAATGTACCAAAGCTCTCCATATAAACTACTGTAGTATATACATGCATATACACAAAGATTTGAAAGTAACTTGTCAGAACCTGACAGTCTTCTGTGTAATGTTTTATTCTAAGTGATCATTTCACTTGGATAACATTGTTCACTTATTATTAAATGTGGGAGAAAATTAGAGACAGCGGTATTCTTCCATTATATATGAAAAGTATCATGGGACTTAGATTTTTGTTATGTTTTGAAGCTACTTGAAGCAATTTCAGGCTGTCTTTGGCATCATGTGGAAACCTTTAAGTGAAAATGTATACCAGTACGCGCTGCCGCTAGCATTCTCTACAGCGTATTGTAAGAAGATATGGAATTTAAGTTTATATTTTGATTTGTTCTCTCTGTCTCTCTGTCTCTGTCTCTGTCTCTCTGTCTCTGTCTCTGTCTCTCTCTGTCTCTCTGTCTCTCTCTGTCTCTTTGTCTCTGTCTCTCTGTCTCTGTCTCTCTCTGTCTCTCTCTGTCTCTCTCTGTCTCTCTGTCTCTGTCTCTGTCTCTGTCTCTCTCTCTCTCTCTCTCTCTCTCTCTCTCTCTCTCTCTCATGCACACATTCCTTTCACTGAGTATGTGAGGAGGTTATAGAACAACTTTCAGGAGTTAGCTCCCCCATAATGTGTTTTTTGAGAACTGAAATTAGGTCATCAGGCTTGGCCACAGGTAACTTTACCAGCAAAGGCTGGCACCTTAACTTTAGTTATTTGTTCATTATTTAATTTTCATACAATTTATTTTGATCATATCCTTTCCCCTCTCCCAACCCCTTCCAGATCTCCACCCGCCTCCACTCCTTACCTACCCAACTTCATGCTCTTGTGCTCTCGCTCTCTCTCCCTCTCTGAAGAAAAGTTAATAAACAAAAGTCTAAACAGACTGGTATTCAGGGGATGAAAACATCTCTTGAGGAAAGCAGAACAGAAGACCTCATGTTTGTGGCTTTCTTGACTCAAATACTTAGTAGTTCCTTTCCTGAGGCTTTGCATCTGTAGCCATAGGTTTTGCATTAAAATATATCCTAAAATTCACTCACAAAGCAGGCTTGCAACCAACTCTCACAAGTGTATGATTCATAAGTTATAAACTTGTATATTTTAAATTAATGCTTCTTCACTTGGATGTCATCCTACATTGTTCATGTGAGGAGAGTTGTATAAGCATGATCTGCAAATAACTGCAAGCTGAGTGACCTCAGTGAGCCCAGTGTTCTTCTAATTGAGCGCTTTTATTTCATTTCCCAGATCACTTCCTTCTCCACAGTTGCTGAAATTTTCTTTGTTTTTCCCCCAGCAGAGGGTGCAAAATATTAAACCTTGGATGTACCACAGAAAATGAGTGAGCTTGGAAACCCTGAGAAATGGAGACAAAAATACTTTACTGCTTATGACATGGGATTCAATCACAAAGGAGGGAAAGGGCATGACACAGATGCTCCATTGACATGGTCATGACTGTCAGAAATCATGAGAGGCTGACTTCCCTAGGAAAATGTGCAAAATCAGGGCAATCAACTCATGAAATAAGTATTAATTAAATTAAAATTAATTAATAATAATGTGAAATGAAAAATAATTATTTATTAAATAGATGTAATTAAATTAAATGATAAATAATTAAATAAGTGTAAGTAAATATTTTACACTCAGTAGGCAGAGCACGGCACTCTTTTGGTATGCTCAAATAAAAATTTTATATTTTAAGTGTAGAAAAGAGACAACTCAACCGGCATTAATTCAAGAAATTTCTAAATATCATTCAGTATAAAGCCCCCTCTAGCTAATTAGGATACAATCTACATGCATCCTAGATATATAATAGATAAGTTAAAGTTCCACCCTCCTGTTATGATGGGTTGAAATGGTGGCCATAGTTCACTTCTGCCTATATCTATGCCTGAAGATTTTTCTGTTTTTGTCATAGAACCAATATATACTCTTAACAATACCCTTGAGATTGCTCTGTGGCACTTTGCTCTTTGCTTTCTCTTCTTCTTCTTCTTCTTCTTCTTCTTCTTCTTCTTCTTCTTCTTCTTCTTCTTCTTCTTCTTCTTCTTCCTCTTCTTCTCCACCCACAGCTAGAGGCTAATATCATGACAGAAGCACAACCTTCAGATGTGAATTTGTAGAAAGATTTGATCCTTGGGATCTCTGCCATCACCGTGAGAAAAAGCTATCCCGAGTAATTGCTGTATCATCAGCCAGATTCTCAGAGTCAACACAAGCAGTGCAAACTGTGCCAAATTCAATAAGGAGCCATGCCCAGTCAGAACCACACTTGAAGCGCTGCTCTCTAACTAAACACAGCTAGATCAACTCAACTACAAATATGTGAGTATGCATAAATGAGTTTTTAAGCCACAGTGTCTATGGAATTTTTTTATAAACTAATATTATAGTTATAGTTTTAAATACAGTAGAACCAATCCATCCCTCTGTGATATCCACTCACTAATCAGATAAACTTGCAGATGAGTATAATTAGTTTATATTCAAGATAAACTACTTCTTCCTTTGATTTAATTAAAAAAACAAAAGCAATGATGACAACAAATCTATGAACAAATCAGTGAGGATACAAAATTAAAAGCACATAGTTCTTCCCTTTGGAAGGACTCTTTAAATAAGATGCATAAGCTAGCAAATGCCACTGTTGTAAACAGTTCCTTCTGACTGAGAGTCATTGAGCATTGGGGAGAACTATGTCTCAGTAGTTCAACTCTCTTTAAGTTCATAGGCGTCAAAGTGCAGTGTGAATTTCATCACCCACCTCAGTCTAATAAAACAAGAAACATAGCTGAGAAGGCTGAGTTCTTTTAAAATTTAAATTAAATTAAAATTTTGACACAGACAGTTCCAATACAGCTTTAGCAGTAAAAGTTCATGCCAGTTCAAAAAGAATGAATTATCTACCTTCTTGGGTCTCAGATGCCTACACTGGGATTTTACTAAATCCAATGATCAATAAAGCACAGATCTGTCCTCTGAGTGACTCTGACAGGGCTAGAAGAGTTAAAAAGAACAAAATGAAACTATTCTACAGATATGATTGTACAAATCATACATGAACTCAAAAGTCTTGCCAACAATGACAGTTAAAGCAGGCAGAGTAAGATGAATGCAAGTCCAAATGCAGTGAGTCCTCCTAAGAAGCTCAGAACCTGCTCCAGAGGCCTTAGTGGAAGGGGGCATTGGCTTTTAAAAAGACAGGTAGGGCTGGGAAGGTGCCCAAGAAGTTAATAGTACATGCAATTCTTTCAGAGGACTAGAGTCCTGGTCCCTCACGACTGTCTAAAACCCGAGCTTCATGTGCTTTCAAGCCCTCACCTACAAATGTGTGAATGCACTTTCCACACAGACACATAAGACAATATAAAACCAACCTTGGAAAAAGTGAGAAGGATGAAGCTAAAGATGTTTAGAAAGGAAGAATAAGCTAGGATTGAAAGGTGTTCAACTTCAGTTTCTAACGGATATGGTAAATTTGAAGCATTATTTCTTATCAAACTAATGGGAATGACATAATGTAGAAAAGCAATGGCTCTTTGTAAAAGCTTGAAACTGAGGCACATGTATTAAAATGTTAATTTGAGATGTTTCCTGAATGTTAGACAGTAACTGGATGGTCTTCTAATCCTTCCTGCCTTAGGGGTCCTTCTGAATGATAGTTTGGAATATGTCAGGGAAAGAAAATGAGTGAAGTGTGGGACAGGACTTCATTTGCATTGGAAATGAAACATGAAATAATTTTTTAGAAGCCTGAAACCTAAGGTCAGCCTCAACACTGGTGGCACTGTACGCAGTGCTGACAAGTGCTGTTTATGGAGATAATAACAGCAAAGATAGCCTCAGCCTGCAATAGAATCAACCCTTATTCATCTGTGTCTCTGATTATCAGTTGCATATGACAGGTTTCAACAACAACCCTCATCCCCAGCTATGGGAACATGGAAGAGGGTCAAGGGCTCCCCTCAGGCAGATTCATGGATGGTAGGAGGGAAACTCATCAAAGCACTACCCAAAGATATTCCCTGATGATTGCTCTAAACAAAACCATGACAATATATTCCCAGTGTTCCATAATAAACAAACTCTCCAAAGTGCTTCTACATCTTTGTATATACCTACCACATGACAGTAACATGGTCCTGCCACATACTTAAAACGGACAAGCAAGAAAATTGGCAATAGCCTGTGCTGTTTTGGGTGTCCCTGACCAAAACCTTATGAGCAATGATCTTGTGCTTGACACTGTGGTTTTCATTTAATATCTCACATTTTTGGGGAGCAGCCTTGAGGTATTTCTGTAAATACTTCTTTCATAAGATTATATCTAAATTACCTTATAAGGTAGTAGGGTTTCATAAGACTCCTCCATCCACCCTTACTTTTCATTAACCCAACTCCTATCCCTTCTTTTTCTCACATTCTTTGCTCATCCCCCTTAAACCTTCATCACCCTGTATTCTTTTGTCCATTAAAAAATTTCACATGTGTTCTACTTCATCTTCTATTATATTTTAATATGACTTGGAAGGGTATAAATTCTGTTGTAGGTCTTTTTTTCTTCCTCTTGTATACTCTTTGCATATAATCATTTCACTGAAATATTTTCTAATACTTGAAGGTAGGAATGATAGATTTCAGAACAATATGACTCCTGTATTATCCTCAATCCATCTGCCTGGAGCAGAGGGGGCTCCATATACCACACCCATGCCTCTCAACTCCTCTTTTTTAGGGTCTCAGACAAGATTTCAGCCATCCCCACCCCTGAATTCTTTTTTTTTTTTAGCCCTGACCTTATGTTTATTTATCATCAACACATACCCTTTGTCAATAAAAAAAAAAAAGCAGTTAATGAAGTATTAAGAAAATAGGGTTCTATATAGCTGGAGAGATAGCTCCGAGGTCAGAGCACTTGATATTTTTTCAGGGGACCCGAATTCTTGAAGGGACCTTCTGCTAAGATAGTGGCCACTGATCCCCAAGCAGACAGCTATCGCAAAGCTCCCAAAGTATTTGGTTCTTGAGTGCTTCCTCTACGATCTGACAGCTCCTTGGAGTAGACAGAATTTCTGCTTCTCTACCCTCATTAAGTGCATCTCCATTATAGAAGAATGACTGCCCTTCCAAGGGAGTAGTATATCCTGCAAGCACCAAGCTTCAGCGTTCTCTGCTCTGAGTCCAGGTACAACACTGACTGTGACTCACGTACCGTCCATAACTTATCCCACCTGCTTTCAGTGCAGAATCTGGGACCAGAAGCAAAAGAAACCTGGATCTCACATAGCAACCTGGTCCTCTATGCTTAGCATCATCCTGATCCCTCCTCTTCCAGACATCTTTCCAGGTTGGAACCAGTCTCTGATATGACAGAACACTCCACAGAGTGATGTGCTCTGGCTTAGCCTAGCCACACTGGTATCATGCATAGCCTTTCCCTGATATTCCAAGCCTTCAGATTCCTGTCCCGTACAACCCCCTCCTCACATCTACTTTCTGTACAGGGACAGGTAGGAGGAAGAAAGATGACTGTGTGGACTGAACTAGGCAGAGCTCAGGGCCATGATTCCTAGGCCCTCTGCTGACCCTTCTGTCTTCACGTGCTCTGCTTTCTCAATGCAGGCTTTAACCTCTGGCGTTGGTAGAAGCTGCTACAGCTCTCATCATTCTCCCTGGAATTCAAAATTCTTAGACACGAGTCTGTGTGTGTTTCTTTAAATCTTTGAAATCTCTGCTGGTCAGCACTGTACATGGCCAACTGTGTGAGCTACATACATATATGTTTGGTAAACTATGAAGTGAAGGCAGCCTCATGTGTTCTCCACCACTTCACCAATCCAGCCATCTACAATACCTATTAGGGAGGGGATGGGGGCAAATGACCACATTCAAATAACCTCTAAGTTTGGCCCAAATGCTGAGAACCTGACAGTATCATTGAATAAATACTAGTATCATCAGCAAGGTACAGCTGTGCAGCAGCCACAGGGAAGCAGAAACATCATGACAATGTAGCTTCCTGTATAAGGCTCCTAGTCCTGTGTTCTCCAGGTTGGCCTGGGCTCCACTGGGGTCTTCCATACTTGTGAAATCTTTGAGCTCAGTGATCTGATGATGCTCATGCTGATGCTCATACTGATGCTGATGCTGATGCTGATGCTGACCCAGCAAGATCTTATCATCCAGGAGGTTGAACCCAGGCTTCCTCCTGGTGGATGCAGGTGTCATGACAGCACACTTGGCTGGAACTCACTGGAGTCTGCACATCAGACCTTCACTTTTGCTACATTGCTGAGCAAAGTTCCAGATTCAAGGGATGAAAAGGAAACTTTGCCCTTGACAGATGTGCTGAATGCTAGGGCACGAAAAGTAAGTGTCATCAAGTTTGCTGTCTCACCAGCAATGGAGGAGGGTTCTCCTTCCTTTACATCCTTGTCAGCATGTGCTGTCACTTAAGTTTTTGATCTTAGCCATCCTGAGAGATGTAAGAGTCTGAGAAAACTGAGAATAGCTCTACCTCAGGAACCAGCTATGTCACTACTGGATATGTATCCAAAAAATGATCCACAATACAACAAGGACACTTGCTCAACTATATTCACCGAAGCTTTATTCATAATAGCCAAACCCTAGAAACAACCTAGATGTCCCTCAACCAAAGAATTGACAAAGAAACCATGGTACATTTACACAATGGAATACTACTCAGCTATTAAAAGAAGAAAAGAAATTGTGAAATTTGAAGTCAAATGGGTGGAACTAGAAAATATCATCCCAAGTGAGGTAACCCAGTCCCAGAAAGATGTGCATGCTATGTATTCACTTATAAGTGGATCTTAGTCACATAGTACAGGATTAAAATACTACAATGCACAGACTGAAAGAAGACAAGTAACAAACAGAATCTAAGTGAGGATGTTAAAATCTTCTTCAGAAGGAGAAATAGAATAGATAGAGGCAGTGGTTGAATAGAGGGAACAAGATAGGAGAAGGAGCATTGAAAGATATGAGGATGGAGATCAGACCTTAGGAGACTAGAGATGGGAAAACAGAAGGTCTGTAGAGAAAAGAGAAACTGTGGGCGGGGCATCTCTATGACAAGCTGAAGACATAAGTCAGGGGTAGGCTCCTGCTGGGAGATGAAGGGTACTCTAGCAGGGACACTACTAGCAGGGACCATAGAGACTGAAGACACTCACATTAACTAGACAAGACTCCTAGTAGAGAGAAGGGAACACCAACCCACCACAAAAACTTGGACTCAAAGTTTGCTCTGTCTACAAGATGTGCAGGGATAAAGATAGAGCAGATAGAGCAGAGATTGAGGTGCCGCCCAACCAATGCCTGGCCCAACCCAGGATCCACCCTATGGGAGAGAGCCCACCTCTGACACTCTTAATGATACTTAGCTAGGCTTGCAGACAGGAGCCTAGCAGAGCTGTCCTCTGAGAGGCTCACTCAGCAGCACTTTGGAACAGATACTGAGACTCACTGCCCAAAATTGGGCTATGTGTAGGGAGTCCTGTGGAAAAGTGGGGGGAAGGAGAAAAAAACCTGGAGGTGACAGGAGTTCCACAAGAATCCAACTGATGCTCTCTCTTACCACCTTCTCTTTTCCTCTATCTCTATCTCTATCTCTCTTCCTCTCTTTTCCTCTGTCTCTGTCTCTATCCCCCCTCTGGGGGACCCCTCCCCAATTCCTTCTCCCCTGTGCTCATTTAATAAACCTCATTTAATATAATATAAACCTCATATAATATAATAAAAAAAAAAGAATACCAACAGAGCCAAGTAACCAGGATGCAGAGGGGCTTGCTGAGACTGAAGCCCCAGTCAAGATCCATGCATGGACTGGACCTAAGCCCATAACAGAGATGTAGCCAATGGGCAGCTCAGACTTCATACGGGTCCTTTAATAATGGGAGCAGGGCTATCTCTGATATGGACTCATTGCCGGCTTTTTGATCACTTCTCCCTGGTGGGAATGGCTTGACGGGCCACAGGGGAAGAGAACACACTTAGTCCTGATGTGATTTGAGCTGGGGTGGATGGGAAAGGGGAGCTCTCCTCTTCTGAAAAATAGAAGAGGGGGTAAAGGGAGAAAGGGAGAGAAGGTGGGAGTGGGAGGAGAAGAGGGATGGGGCTATAACCAGGATGTAAAGTGAACAGACAATTAAAAAATGTATACACCAAATATGAGTGCATGTAAATAGTAAATGTAAATAATAAATAAATAAACTAAGTAAGTAATAAGTAAGTAATAAGTGTCATCATGCACATGCATGGAGGCAAGCATGATCACAGTCGCATCCACCATCCACCTTTTCAGTCTGGTACCATGAACTTCAGACTCCACCCTTATTAGACCTTCCTTGTGTACTAGACTTACTGGACCAGAGGCTTCTAAATTGGGATAGGGATTTGGATTGCTTCGGGTCCACTCTCTCATGTCCTCTCTCCATTTCTTGATGTCATTTTCCCCATGGTATCCTTATGGCAGTACTATACACCATTGTTCTAACAGTGCCCCACTTCCTGAGACAGAATAATGTGCTTTCTGCCAGGGCTGGGAGTAGGCTGGGGTTGGGGGTTTACAGAGGGCAGACCTGGAAAAAAGGTGAAAATAGGGCCAGAATCCAGGGGATGCTCTTGGGTGGGGCTGTATCTTCTAGGATAGATACCTGCTTTGTCCCCAGCCAAAGGGGACTACGTTCCCCAGTCGAACACAACATCCACATGGGTTGGAGTATAGGAGAGTTTTAAGCTAGATCCTGGGGCTCATTTCCCTTTCTGTGACCCTCTTTTTTTTTAACCTTTTAAAAAATGTTTTAATTTTTTTGAAGCAGGGTCTTAGGAAGCCCAGGCTAGCCTTGAACTTACCATGTAGTGGAGGTTGCCCTTGAACTCCCAAAAATCCTTCCCCCACTCGCAGATGCTGGAATTAGGGAATGCGTCCTCTCCCTGTTCCTTTGTGTTCTTGCTTCCTGATAACTTATGTCTGAATGTCTCACTTAATAGCCAGATACCCCTAGTCTGTTTCCAGGGTAGGCATTCTCCATTTCTCCAGTCTCCAGTTCCCTGTGCTGAATGAGAAGACCCTTCCTAGACAGCAATGCTGCTATAGGAGCCTCAGAGCTGTTGGAGGGAGACATTTTTCTAGAAGGGCCACAACTAATGCAGGTGCCATGTGACAGAGGGACAGTGTGGTCTCCCTACCACTGGAGTTTGTGCTTGCCGCACTGGGTCCAGCTAAGGAAGATCTGTTTGAAGGTTTTCTCATCTGTGGCAGTGTTCTCCTTGAAGCAGTAAACAGACTGCTTTTGACATGCACAGGCCTTCTGCCCACAGAGGCAGCTGCCACCCAGGGTGCATCCTGTTGACACAGGCCGTAGTCCCATTAACAATGCTGAAATGGTAGCTATTCCAGCTGGCCTGGCATCCATGTTCCTTAAGCTTGTGGTAGAAGAAGTTGTGAGCCCAGCAATACTTGTATATAGCATCCACACGGATTCCTCTGTCCCCAAGCCCACAGAAGCAGCCATATCCATAGCAGGAGAAGTCACTGTGCCCTGTCATGTGTTTGACTATCTTCTGGAACTGTCAGAAGTGCTGAGGGTGGAGGTTGTCCAGCGGAAGATGAACACAATGAAAACAGCAATGCCCTTCATATCCAAAGACACCAGGAGGTCCATGGTGCCAGAGTTCCACCTTCATCTGCCAGCTCAGCTCCACTAGAATGGCTGATATAGTGGAATATAATTTCTGAGGACGGTGGGGAAAAAAAAACCAGACAGGCCGTGAGACTCCAGACCTCAAAGTCTCCCCAGCAGAGACAGAATCAGGCCAGGTCAGGATGAAAGAGAAAGGTGTGGAAGAATGCCTTGAGTGGATGTAGCAGTTGTCAATATAGCACCGTGTAGCCAATCGGCTGGGCAGAAGGACAGGATGTGGAAGGCAGGGCTTAAAAGGGAGGTGGGAAGAGCTGATTGCTGGACAGTTGAGAGCTAGAGAGAGAAGCTGCCTGAGGAGGAGCATCAGAACGGCAAGTGATTGGGATATGCGTAGGTTATGAGGCCATAGGATTAGAGTAGTTAACTTTAGTTTACTAGTAGATTACTAGTAGTTTAGATTCTGTCCAGCGCAGGGTTTGCTGCTTTAAAATACACTACAATCTCACTGTATCAGTTATTGGCTTCCTAGGCCATACAGATTAGTTAACTGCAACAGAAGCAGGCAGAGGTCCAGGCCCAGGGCTCTGGCCTCCATGGGGCATGGCCACACCAAGGTCCTGTGTCTGGAATCTCATGAACCACGGGCTTTGTTCCTCCACCTTTGTGCCAAGGTTTGTCCCCTCTTGTAGTTTCTTAAAGCAACTTTGTTTTCCTTAACCTTCATTCTGCCCTCTCCTTTCCCCATTCTCATATCTCTACCACCTGCTTGAACCTTTTGGCTTCCAGTAGACCCCTTTTCTACTTATTATTCACCAATACTATACCATCCCCTTTATCAAAACAATGTTGATAGCTGTGTTGGGAATAGTGTACACTGTTATCTTCAGGACAGTACTAATGAAAGCAAATCATAAAGTGTTTAAGAATCAATGTTCTAGTGTTAGATACTGGTTCCCCATTGTTGTGATCTTCTATGAGCTAATGCCACACAGACACATAACATAAGGTGCTTGAGACTCTCTGAGGGTGGTCCTGTGCTTTCTGTTTGTTTGTTTGTTTGTTTGTTTGTTTTTTGAGACGGGGTTTCTCTGTGTAGCCTTGGCTGTCCTGGACTTGCTTTGTAGACCAGGCTGGCCTCAAACTCATGGTGATCCGCCTGCCTCTGCCTCCCGAGTGCTGGGACTAAAGGCGTGTGCCACCACGTTCTGTTGATGTTGATCCTGCCTGTCCTCAGACCAGCATTGGAGGAGCAAAGACCTAAATGAAATGAAGAAAGGCCAAATCTATTTGTCCAGTTCTCTTCTACAGGCATACTCATGCCTAACAGACATGGGATTGGGTTTAAGGATTCTTCTGAGTCAAGTATTCATTACTGCATCCTATTTTCTTTTGAGAGGACCTATAAATTAACAGAACTATATGGGTTTTTAAAATTAGTCTTGCATAAGCCAGTAATGGAGCTGAACATATATCATACTGAGGGTCCTATTTGACCACAGCACCCTTCTGAAGGCCTGAGAAGCTTACTTAAAACAGGGGCCCCGGGGATTGGAAGCACTAGATTATCATTGAATTTATATGATGAAGCATTTCAGAGAGACCAGAATCAGTGATAGCCTGGGGCAAATTTAAGCCTTCCCATAACAGAGGTCAGGTCTCCACTGAGTCAACCACTTTGGTGAATGCAACTTCATTTCTTTTTCTTTATTTACTTACTTACTTACTTATTTACTTTATTTATTTATTTATTTATTTACTTTTGTTTTTCGAGTCAGGGTTTCTCTGTGTAACAGCCTTGGCTGTCCCAGACTCACTTTGTAGACCTGATTGGCCTCAAACTCACAGCGAACTGCCTTCATTTCAAAGTGGGGTTTTTGACTAAGAACTGATGGAAAGTATTACTCAAAATCTTACATGAGCTATTGTCATCTCAGGAAGGAACTGTCTTAGCTTAGCTAGGATTACTGTTATTGTGATGAAATACCATAACCAAAAGCAACTTTGGGAGGAAAGGGTTTGTATATTTTACTCACAGTTCTATATAATAGGTCATCAAAAGCAGTGAGGACAGGAGCTCATGCAGGACAGGAACCTGGAGGCAGGAGTTGTTGCAGAGGCCATGGAGGGGTGCTGCTTATTGGCTTGTTCCCCATGGTTTGCACAGTCTTCTTTCTTTTAGAATCCAGGACCACCAGCTCAGGGATGGAATTAATGGCCTCCCCCTACACACATAAATCACAAATTTAAAAAATGCCTCACAGCTGGATTTTATGAAGGCATTTTCTCAGTTGAAGATCCTGCCTCTGCAATGACTCCAGTTTGTGACAAGTTGACATAAAACTAGCTAGTGTAGGGCTTTAAACATCCTCACATCAGAATCAAAATGGATGACTTTCACTCATGCCCAGAATCTTCTCCACCACACCCTATGCCGCCTCAACCCTGGGATGACTTGCAAAAAGATTTGTCTGTTTTTTGTTTGTTTGTCTGGTTTGGTTTGGTTTGGTTTGGTTGTTTATTATCCTCCTACTCAAATGTATAGAGAAAGAAAAGGGGAAAAGTATGCTGTAGCTTCTGATTGAAGCAGGTTTGAAGGTATCAGGTATATAGTATGGATAAGAAGTTTGAGGCTCTGTATATAGAGTGTTTGACTCTAATGTCAACTCTGGGCTTTATAGTTCTATGACGAATAGGGTTTTCTTTGTGTTTGGGTGTATAGTATTTTATAGCAAAGCCTTGATAACCTTGAGCACTAATGAATGGGACCAGCGTGCAGTGTTGGATTTGTATTTAATTTGGAATGTAGCTGCAAGTTTCCTGAGCTGAAGATGTGGAATGGAGTATGAGAGAGGTGACAGGCTGTGAAATGAATTTGCTATAAGTCAATTGCAGTTTACTTAAAAAAAAAATAAAAAAGGAAGACACAGTGACATATGAGTAGATAATAAGGAAGTTAAATGGGTAAATAAAAGAATTTTCTCTGGACATAAATTGTATATTGATTAAAATACATAGACATCTCTTGAGTCATTTTTTATAACTTGGTTATGCAGATAGGTGAAGACAATACAGAAGTTCCCTCCTGCACATAACTAGAGGTGTATAGTCTGTGGCACATATCTATAAAATAATTTTTAATTCCTGAATAGGGAATTGATCCCATTTAACACTGATTCAGAAAGACAGCAATGCTTTCCAAATATCTAATCTACCAAACAGTGCAACAGATGCAAGAGGTTTGAGGCTTTCACAATTATATTTAGCAAGCAGAGGAGGGAGAAATAAGGAAAGAGAGGCACACTTTCTGTCCTCTCCCAGTATTAATGTCCAGAATTCTACCTGACGCGTTGAAGCTCATGTGACTCTACACTTCCATGCTTCAAATGCCAATATTCTCAGGTCTAAGGTAGCCCAGCCAAGTGGTATTCCAGTTTCTCACGATCCACCAACCATTTCCAGAAATGAGTCAGTACATCCCCATGGGTCTCATCCCTAAACAGATGTGCACTGAGGACATGTCTGTGTCTCCAGCTGACTGTGGCATTTGAATACACAGTTTTCCAGTATAAAGAAAAAAATACCCATAATCTAGGAAAAACAGATCTTTAAAAGATATTTATGTTTAAATCTGCACTTAATCGAAGGCAAGGTATAAACGGTACTTGAAATATAATAGAAACATCTCTAGGTCAGAAACACACTTCTCTTTCTGCACCTTAGCCTTCACTATATAGACACATTAATTTGCTTTCAGAAATGGGTTTTGTTTTTGCATTGATGGGACTCAGTCACTGATGAGAGCTCCTATGACTATTCATTACTTGTTGCAGCTAAACCTCTGGTGATGTGTGAATATTTATGAAGACAGTTCCTTTTTTGATTGGCTCTGATCCTGGTAGCCTTATTAAGAATGAGATTTATAGGATATTTGCACACTTGGTAAGAAAGGCAGCATACCAAATATGGGGTAGAGTTGAAGTGTTTTCAACAAAAGCAGCACCTGGGAGTATTAAAAATTGGAAAAGCCTGTATAACCCCTAGGCTGCATTCTTGTAACGTATGCCAGTTTTGAGAGTCTGCCATTCCTTGCTCAAAGTTAAGGATCTAAATTTTAATACAAGAACCCCAGTTTTTAAAATAAAGAGTTCAGAAGGAAGTAGACCAACATTGAGAAGGAGGTAGATTTATATTCTCAAAGGGTCTATCTCCAAATCTCAAATGCTGTCTAAAAATCCGATAACTTGTAAAAGGTGTGATATAAAAATTATTCTTCAAGAAACATACAATCAAAATTATGATACTAACTAAAAATAAGTAATTCAGATAAATATTGAACATTTTTGTAGTTCTATTTTTTATCAATTATATATTTCCTGCAACTTATTAGATAAATAGTATGTGCTGGTGAAGTTTTGGATAGTATCTGATACGTAGCCTATAGGTAACTACCAACCAAAAATTTAGAGCATTAATCAAAGAAAAAAACACAGAAAAATGAAAATATAACTATATACTCAGCTGGCATACTTGTGCCTACTTCTTATAAATAAAAGATTGATCTTTATCCAATACAAATTTAGAGCGTGGCATGGCGGCACATGCCTTTAATCCCAGCACTCAGGAGGCAGAGGCAGGCAGATGACTGTGAGTTCGAGGCCAGCCTGGTCTACAAAGTGAGTCCAGGACAGTCAAGGCTACACAGAGAAACCTTGTCTCAAAAAACCAAAAAAAAAAAAAAAAAAAAAAAAAAATATATATATATATATATATATATATATATAGAGAGAGAGAGAGAGAGAGGGAGAAAGAGAGAGAGAGAGAGAGAGAGAAAGAGAGAGAGAGAGAGAGAGAGAGAGAGAGAGGCGGGGCGGGGGGGGAGGGAGAGAGAAGGGGAGAGAGAGAGAATACCTAAAAGGTAAATGAAAACAATTTTAAAATCAAAGTAACTATTTTAAAGTTATACTGCCCCTTCCATGAGGTTCTTTCTAAGGCTTTGAACTTGTTTGTTATCAGTAAAATCCAACTGGTCCATGAGTGTTCACTTCAGTGGCAATTACATGCACAACCAGTCATTGTGTCTGGTATTCCTTGCAAAGAAGTTTCTCGAAGGTCCCTGGCCAGAGATTTTTGCTGCATTGGTGCCACCAAAATATGCCAAATAGTGGCTGGTTAAACCTGATTAATAACCTAGAGCAGCCGTACTTTCCACACTGGACATGGAATTTTGCTTCACTTGCAGGAAGAAAAAAAAAACAATCTTAAACCAGAAAATGCTAAATGACCAGGGAACCTTATTTTTTTTATCTTCAATTATTTGTATTCTTTCACCACTGGTTTAAAAATGAAGACAGAAAGGCACTGACAGATCCAGCTGCACATAATTCTTTTCCAATACTTGGTCTGCAGTAAAACAAAGGAAAGAGGAAGGGGGGGGGGGAGAGTGGAAGAGAGGGAGAGGAAGAGGGAGAGAGAGAGAGGGAGAGGGAAAGCCAGAGTGAGAGAGATCAAGGAGGGGAGATAGAGAGGGGGAGGAGAGAGATTGGGGTGGAATGTGTACATAACATATCTGAGTTTGCTCAGTCCACCCTTTCTATTGTTTATCATCAAAATGAAATTTACATATGCATACAAAGTTTAAAAAAATGAATTGTTTGGCAACCTTGAAGAGAACATTTTTTTTTATCTTGATACGTCTAAAGGTCTGCCAAATACAAATAGCCAAAATGCTATGAATGTAACATTACTATAATTACTGATTGTTTTGTGGTTCTTCTTGCTCGATGTAGTTTATTTTATACATGTATAATAATATAAGTGTATATGTAAAAAATTTTAAATGTCAATAAAATGTAAAAAGGAATTGTTCAATTTGCATTGGCTCTGTATGTCATAAAGATGCATGAGAAATTGTGCTCCGATATTAATCATCATTAATTGTTCTTAGAAAGACAAAAAAAAAGCAATTTAAAAAATACCACAATTCAAGAAATCATTCAAGAAAACATTGAAGAAAGAATCATGCACATATTTTTTGTCCTGTTTACAAAACTCTTTTGGTTGAAAGTTTCATTTACTTCTATAATGAATTCTAGTCATGTCCACCCACCACATTTTCATCCTTCTTCCCTCTCCCTCTTTCACAACAATTTTTTTTCTCAACAACTTTCCCTACCATTTTTATGTTTTCTCTGTGTGTCTGGCCCACTGAATTTAATAAAAATTACTTGCCTTAGTGGGAGGTTATTTAATGAGCATGAGCAACGTACCTGTGGTTATAAAACTGAAGAAAATGGTACATCCTTTCCCCACCTAGTTTGAAACGCCACTAGTCTCTCTGGGAGGGATGAGGACTCATGGCCTCCGCCTGTATCCATGTTGCAGTAGTGATGTGCACTTCTTGTAGGGGTCTTGTGCAGACAAGCACGGCTGCAGTAAGTTCATGAGTGCAGCATTACGTCATGACCAGAGACGTGGACTGCACAAAGAGCTGTCTTGGTTTCTGATTTAGGGTTCCCTGTTTTCACTTTGACCTGGACACCTTAATTCTAGAGTCAGTCATCACTTTTGTCTGTGGTGCGTTAGCTTTCAATGAAGAGGTGAACTACCATCTCAGTTATTTAAGGGATATGACCTCAATCCTCTCTTTTCTTGTGTTGTGTGTCTTTTACTGCTTCATGATCCTGGGAATTTTACACTAAGAAATGGCCCCCAAATAAATTTTCCTAGAGGTAATAGAAGGAAGATATTAATAATGAATAATGGTTATTTTGCTGAACTATTAGTCTGTCAGGAAATTTATGTTTACATATCTATGGAACTTCTAGGTTTTCCTCACATCCATCACATACTTCATTAATTGGAGTTATTCCTATGGCTTCTCCTGTAGGCATCAGTTTTGTTGGCTGCAAGCCTGACTACTTCATCAACACTTTATTACTAGATTGTTTATTCCTAAGCAAGCCATACTTTTACATGGTACTCTGGTGATGGAGACTTTTTTTTTTAATAGTTTGAGGATTCCTGAGTGAGTAGAGTCCTTTAAGCTCATATTAAAAATAGCTTGTAGGTTAGGCCTATTTTATAATTACTGAAGAAATTAATGAAGGAGACTATTTTATGTCACAGTGTATCCAGCACCCATCACTTTAGACTAAAACCAAACCAAACCAACCAAACAAACAAACGAAAATCAAAGAGTTCAAGAAAAAAGAGAGCAAGTTCTGAGCTGGGGAGGTGGCATAGTGGCTAAAAGCATTCATTTCTTATGCATGAGGACATGAGTTATAGTTTTCAGCTTTCATATAAAAAGCTGGGTATGATCACAGATGCCTACAACTCTGGGGTTGTGTATGTATGTATGTATGTATGTATGTATGTATGTATGTATGTATATATGTGTGACTATGTGTGTGAGTGTCTTTATGTGTGCAGAAAGAAAAGGATCTGCCTCTGCCAGTGTAGCTTCAGGTTCAGTAAGAGACTCTACCTCAAAGAAATAAATTGGGAGTGATAAGCCAGGACATCTGATGTCCTGTTCTCGCTTGCTCATGAGAGCACACTCAGAAAATGCTCACAGGTGTGAGCATAGACATACTACACATAGTGGGGGTAGGGAGAGAGGGAGGGAGAAATGGAGAATAAGGGAGTCAGACCAAGTTTTTATTCTCTGCTTTAAAAAATGATTTGATTGCACCTATTCTATTTGAAATACTGGAGTGAAGCGACCGATGCTATATTTTTGTAGAATGTGATGGGAAGTGCATGAGTAAACAAAGGCTTGGAGCAGCACATGGTCAACACTAACTGCTGCAATTATAATGATTCAAATAAATGTTGCATCAAAGTAGGTATTTTGAATTTTCTCATCTTAATGAGAGTGTCAAGTCATGAAAAAAAAAGGATAAATATTTATTTTGGTATTGTCAGTGAATGAAAGTGGTTGTTAATTTAGAAACACTCACCAGTTCAACGAGATGGGTAAATGAGAATGAAGAGAGGAGTCTCATCATTGTATTAACTAGGAAGTACTGCGTTCATGCCTCATCGCTGCAGTAACCACTAATCAGAAACCAGGCTGCTTAAAACAGCAGTGAGTTATCCACTTAGTTAAAAAGCCCAAGTGTCTGGAATCAAAGTATCAGTGGAGGTGACTTCTCAGGGCAAGAAACCATCCCATGCTTCTCTCCTAAGTTCTGGTAGAACTCTAGAAATCATTTCAGGATATGATGTTGCAGCTAAGCAGTGCCAGCCTCAGCCTCTGTGGTCACATGTCTTCTGTGGCCTACCTCTGCATTGCACACTGTTTCTGTCTTTACATCGCTGTTCAAACGTCTCTTATTTTATGAGAATGGCAGTAATTAGACGTGTATTGACTGTAATTTAATATGATCGATTACAACTTAACTTAATAAGGTATGCATGGAAAGATTTTGCTTGCAAATAGTCACACTCAAGACCTGTGAGGCTAAGATTTTTGGCGTATCTTTTGTGGGAGAAACAATTTAGTCATACCAAAAAAAAAAAAAAAAAGATTTTCTTGTGAAAATACATATGGATCATGCAGAATCAAAACAAAAGGCCTTCATGCCATAGTATGGCCCAGAGATGCTAAAGTTAGCTGTGTGAGCTGAAACCAGTGAATCTATAAAAGAGATTCCTTATCCCCTAGCGATTTGAATGTGTACTAAAAATCTCAGGGATGCTGAAGATTCTGGTTAGCTGCTTCTCAAAAGGATACTTTAACATATAAAATGCCTATTCCAATGAGACAAAAAAATTTACTCTTTCATCATTTTGACCAAAATAGAAAGGGAAATGTCAAAAGCCAGTGATCAAATTTATTGCATGTATTCAAAGAGAATCTTTGAAATCCAGCCAAGCCTGGCGTGTGCTTTGAGTGAGGCTGTGAGAACCACTAGTATCACAGCTCTGACTGACTTCGGTAGGAAACAAATGTTCATTTTCCTTTGGTGAGTTCAAGTTAGATGCATAGAGTATCTGCCCTCAAAGGTTATTTGCAAATAGTGGACATAGATCATGCTTTTGTCTAACAGATGTCCAAAATGAGACATTTCTATTAAGAAAGGCTTGAGTTGTTGTAGACATGAGTGTGGTCAATTACTGACAGCAATCCCAGGCTCTTCCCCCCTGATGACTTCCACTTGTGATGTCCTCCCTACAGCGAGTCCTACCTAGCTTATCTAAACCAGTCTTCCTGTTCAGCCATCTATCCTAACCCCCACCTCCTCAATTCAGATGCATAAAAGAAAGGCTGAGGTTCCCGGATGCAGTTGGTGCCCTCAGTCTGACGAAAAACAAACCATCTGATCCCAGCTTTTCTGTTTGTGTCTCTGTGTATTCTTTCTTTATTATTTTGTGGCTGCAGTAAGGGCAATCCCTGAAGCCTTGCAAGAGGGCTTCACAGAGCTATGACAGAATTAACTCCTTCCAGTGTTTTATAGCTCTAGCTGCTCATATTAAGGCTGTCTTAAGTTATTACAGAAAAAAAAATACTTCAGTAGCAGTAAACTGGCATCATTTTGGCTCTTTTTCAGATTTAAAAACAGAAAAAGTTCATTTGCTATAGATCCCTCCTAATGTCAAAGACGTTCTGCTTGATGATACTGGGACCACGAAGAGGTAAACTAACTCAACAGAAACTCAATCTCTGTAGTCTTTGGTGTTCTCTACTTTGTTTTTCTGTTTCATAGTATTTAACCTTGAGTTTGATTAGGTCACTGCTTAGGAATGAGTGTCTCTATCCTAAACATATATATTGGACTCCTGCCCATTAGTATAATGTTGTTAGGAAGTGATACTTAAGGTGAAAAAAAAAAACAAACTCATGGGGCTTCCTATAATGGCCACAAAATAATGCCCACCAAGAGCTCAGTGACTGACTTGATGACGTTGGGAAGTGGTAGTACATTTAATTTCTGAAGCCTACTGAAGGTTTTAGGTCATTGTGGACCAGCTCTTGAAAAGGATTCTGGGGCCTTTGCTCACTCTTTTCTGTGTTTTATTCACAAACTGAGTTTCTTGCTTCAATCATATGCTTCACCAGGATAGGAAGAGACAGAACCACTCAGTCGTTCATAGACACACACACCCCACACCCTGTGAAACAACATAAAAACTTTCTCTGTATAAGTTGATTATCCCTGTCATTTGTTATAGTCCTAGAATGCTGGTGCACACTGGTGAGGGGCATTCTCACAAATTAGTGCCCTTTGAAGAAGGAACCACAGAGGTTACCCTACTAATTCCTGTTGCCTGAGCTGCAAGGATACAATCAGAAAACAATAATCTATACAACCAAAATGAGGGCATCCACAAGGCTCCATCTTGCTTCTTCCTCTCAAGTGTTCTATTCACCATTGAGCTATACTGCCAGCCATGTGAGTTTCATGCTGCAGACGCTTAAAGGATACTTTTAAAGCTAATATTAGCTTTCCTTATATATCAAGTAGTTAATTTTTCTTTCTGTCTCAAAATAAACTGAAAAGAACTTTCTTTTAAATTTAGTTTTAGAAAAAAAGATTAAAAAACGCTTTGTCTCAACATATTAACTAAGATATATTTAGCTGCATGAAATTTTAACTATACATAGAAGAATACTCTAAGAAGCCATGCATTTGGTATTATCAAAGAGTTACAATCACAACAACAATGTGAGCAGACTAAAGTTAAACACATGGAAGGATTTTTTTTTTTAGAACATACAAACCTTAGGAAAAAAAACCTTTATATTTAATGGGAGAATGGTTGTCAGTCTTGGAGTGGATATTCTAGGTTAATGGATAAAATGAGTACTTACTGAATCCCACAACCACATCATTTTCTTTATATTTTATTCTTTGACAAGTTCAGACATGTATACATGCATGTTGTGATTATCTGTACCTCTCTTATAGCTTCTCTTATCCCACTCAGGCTTAACTTCTCCTTCCCAAGTTTATTTCCCATTATTTTGCCTTTTGTGGGTAGAAGTCCCCATGGATATAATTAGAGTTCCTTGCATGAGCATGGGTGAGGGCTATCTACTGGAGTAATTATGCTCATGAGGAAAATTACTCTCTTTCCTTTGGCACACATTACTGGCCAATAGTTCCTGAGGGATGGGTGGAGCCCCAGGAGCCCCTGTCTTATCAAAGATAAAGTGTTGAAGGGCCCATTCTCAGGCAAGCAGGTCTAATGCTGTGAGCAGTGGCCATACTATGTCCATGATACACAGTTTTACAACACATTCACGCAAGCTTCAGCTCTTACCTTCTTTCTTACCTCTCTTATGTGATGTTCCTTGGGCCTTTCATGTGGAAATAGAAACAGCAACAGAAGTAAAGATGAACATTCAATAGTTACTTACTCTCTGCTCTTGACCATGGCTGAGCTAGGTACCACTCACTACAGAAAACAGCTTCTCTGACCTAGGCTGAGAACAAGGCTAATCGGGGGATATCGACATACATATTTAAAAAGCAGTTCAAAAACATATTTATTTAAGATGGATTACAAAATTCCCTTAAACTTGGGATGATATACATGCTAATGAGAAAGTCTGGCAACAAGCAAGGACTACACCTTGTACCATCTTGGAAGAGTGAGTTTCTAGATAAGTGAGTTCACTTTTGTGTCTTAGCATATTCATCTTCAGAATGCTTCCCAGAGTGGTTACAGCCTGTGGTGGCTATGAGGACTGTCAACTGTCAATGCACAGTTTGTATGACACCAGACACATTGGAAACTTGCTCCACTACTGAACAAATATTTACTGCAAACCCATTATGTGTATGCACAGTTTGCTTGGAACTCTGCATGGAGCAGTAAACAGAGCAAAGCCCCTGCCCTGGGAAGCTTGCAATTTAGCAAAGGAGAGTGGTGTTAAAATATCAGACATGTGAACAACAACACAATCAAGTCCTGTTACATAGTGATCTACAGGATGGCATCGAGAGAACCCCAAAGATGCAAAACTTCAACAAACAGCTTCAAATAAAAAAAAAAATGAGTCAGTGTCTGGGTTTTCAGTTATTAGTGTCCAAATTCCCTTCAGGAATAGGGCCTGGTAGACTATGTTATCTCATCTTTTATATATCTTTTTCAGAATCTTCTTTTTACTGGAAATAGAGAACTTAACTCCAACAAAGATTATGAGTGGCCATATAGATATTCAAGGCTTCATGGTAAGGTTTGGGTTGCTGTTCATATAACTACATAGTTCCGTTATTCCAATGTGGAGGTTAAAAATCCTTTATAACTCATTGTCTGATTTTAACAAATAGATAAACAAAAGCAAACACTCCCATCAGAGGCACTCTACCCAGCAGTGTAAACAGGATGAATATCACCCCACTTAGCATGCAAACAGAAGCTAAAACTTTGAAAACAACGTAGTGAGAAAGCTCCTAGGTCTTGTCTTTGCAGCCGAGGAAAAACTCCACCTCACCTTCAAAGGAACAGATGTGTCTGTCGGTAGCTGGCTGTGTTCCGGTTTGTCCTCTTGCCTAAAAATGCCCCATCTGTGGGGTTTGTAGATATTTTTCTTCATTTCCTTTTGTTACACAGTAAACAAGGAAACAAACAAGTAATATGTGCTATCAGTGGCATGAAATAGTTTCTATCTTTCCACACAGATGGCACATCTTAACAATGGGAAGATGATCTCACAGCTAAAGAGCTTTGATATACAAAGGTACCATAGGAAAAGGAAGTTATTATTCTTAGTTATAACGCCCTAAAAAGAGGATTTGCCATCTAAATGGCTGCTGAATCTTAACTGCAGAATTGCTTATAATGCTACAATCAGTTGAGGCCAAATTCAATAAAAACTCCATCCGGCATTCACACTGAGAAGATCCACATGTGCCTTTAATTATTTTATTTTTTTTAATTTCCTGGGCTTCCGGCCCAGAAATTGAATGGAAATTTTATTTAAACCTGCTCTTGTGTATCAACTTTTGGTAAATACCAGGTTCTCAGTTGACTCACATTATGCTTTACAGCTGAGCAGAGGAAGGATTTGAAGTGAGGAGTGTGTCTCCATATGCATATATTTATATACAGCTTATATACAATTTGTCATGGCTCCGGCAACTTTTAGGGTGCTCCTGCCTCCTTCTGCTGCCACCATAAGATTCAAAGGTCCACCAACCCCCTTGATGACACTAATCAGCTTTCATCAGCACAGGCAATGTGAATTGAGATGGGGACTGACTAATTATGTGGAGAGGGCCAGGCAGGGGTAGCGCGTAGATTTCTCTAGGATCTTCTCTGCTATCTTTCTCACCGTTGTTTAGGTGCCTAGAGCCGGCCTCCACCTCACTGCTAAATGTCCTTCTGTTCCCATCAGACAGAGCGTATAGGTGTGTTAGAAGCAGAATGCATTATGAGGATGCATTAAAAGAAGAGGCATGCCTGTGATGGATGTGGGCATGACAGTAATTGTACCTGCTAGGTGCAAGGCACGAGCATAATTTGCATGTGAAGAAGTTTTTCTCTGATCCTTCCAGAACCCACCAGTTCTGCCCAATAAAACATTTCGTCACACTCATGGGGGTTGCCAACATGTTCTCACGATGCAAGCAAAGAAGTTATTTACAGGAACCTATAACAACTGCTCCGACCGTAAACCTCCCTTCCTTACCTGATCTAATTTTTTTCATTTGCTAAGTGGAGAGACCCTAAGGAGTCCAAATTTACTGCAATTTAATTCTGATGGGAGAAAGTGCATTACTTTTATTTATAGCACTGTCTCTATCCATCTATCGCTGCCTCACCCCCAACTCCTTTAAAACATAAATAACTCCACATTTTATTATTATTATTATTTTTACATCCAGCCATTAATCTTACAGGGACTAGCAGTTTCCTGAAAGTAGGAGAATTGGCAAAAGTAGCCAACCCTTGGGAAAGTTTGGGAGTGTATGCCAGAACCTTCTGTCTGTTGCTAGGGTAAGAGCGCTTAACTATTATTTTTTATTTTTATTTATTTATTTATTTTTAATTTTATTTCATTAATTTATTCATATTACATCTCAATTGCTAGCCCAGCCCTTGTATCCTCCTATTCCTCCCTCCCTCCCGCTTCGCCCCTACTGCCCTCCCCTATGTCTGTGACTGAGAGGGACCTCCTGCCCCTATATATGCTATTAGGGTATGAGTCTCTTCTTGGTAACCTGCTATCCTTCCTCTGAGTGCCACCAGGCCTCCCCATCCAGGGGACGTGGTCAGAAATGGGCCACCAGAGTTCATGTGAAAGTCAGCTCTCGCTCTCCACTCAAAGTGGGTCAGAGGGGAGGACATCCTATTGAGACTTTAGGTAAGAGAAGCATGGGAGAATGGGGAAATGGAAGGTTCCAGAGGGTCCAGGAAACCTACAAGAAGAACTTTATGACAGGTGGATCTGGGTCCTGGTGTCATCCTCAAACTATGTCACCAGCCAAGAGCGCTTAACTATTGAAGCACTTCAGGACCAGGGGACCTCACTTGCACCTGCTGGTGAAGCAGTTTGGTTTTGCTTATGGAAAGCCTGGGGACCAGTAGGCTAGTGGGAAGCAATGTCTTGTACCATAGTGACAGAATTGGTTTCATCTTCTTTTAAAGCCCGGCAAATCTTTCTAGGTCTTCTTTTTCCGTCTGAATTTCAGGCCACCTGTAGCTGTCTCTTGGGAGAAAGTGGAGAAGAATGAAAATCTAGTTCACTGGAAGTTCCCTTTCATATCTGGCTGGCCAAGGGAGCTGCCCTGGATGTGCCCTCACCCCCTTTGTTCTGTCTGTAGGAACTGAACAGAAGAAAGAGGTGTGGGGGGGAATTAGGGCTGCAAACACTCCAATCTAATTTAACTACGATGACATTTTTTTAATATAAAAGGAAAACAACCAGATTAAAAAGGTTTCAAAGCAATTTACAAGAAGTATAAAATGGTGTTACGCACAGGTGTTATTACTAAGCAGTATACTAGATCCTTGCGCATGCGCGCTCATCTCTCTCTCTCTCTCTCTCTCTCTCTCTCTCTCTCTCTCTCTCTCTCTCTCTCTCTCTCTCTCTCTCTGTCTGTGTGTGTGTGTCCCCTACCCTCATTTTAAGACAGAGTGTTATTCTCCAGTCCAGGTTGATGTTGAATTCGCCAGTGCTGACTTTCTTCCTTTCTGTATGTTCCTCAGGCCACCATGTGGAGCATATTATCTCTTGGAACTTACAGATGCTACTAAATGGCTGCTGTGCAGCTACTACATTACACGCCTCCGCTCTTTTTATTGGTCACTCTCCGAATGACTGACTGGCAGGCATACAATCCAGTTGCTTTCACTGACCAAAACCAAAAACCAAAAAAGTTGTACTAGTTGCGCAGGTTCTTGGTTGAACTAGGGGTTGAACTTCCAAGGCTTGGGATTTTAGTAAGTTTATGTTCACATCCAGATCATACAATCCAACTCTAGCTCTGTGTACTTCTACAAATAAAAGTGACCAGAGATATTCCGTGGGATCCTTGTGAAAATGAAATTGGTAGTAGTTTCATAACTGACTCATTGAAATATTAGTAAATGATTTCCTGCTAGCACAGTCACAAAACAAAAATAAAGTTAGGGTTAGTGTGGACACTGAATGCGTTGAATTCTTTACCTCAGCCCACTACCTGGAGTTGTCTGTCTATAATTCCTTTTTTCCTCCCGCAAGGTGTTTTAATGATAAAATTGGCAATTTTCCGCACCCATGTGAGTTCAGCTGCAGGATTCCTTAGAATTGGAATTCCTGCCCTTAGAAACCGGTGCTACCCAGATGCCAGACGCGAGGCAGGAGGCCACCCAGCGGTGACTCGCTGACCGCCACCCATGCCTGTCTCCGGTGAGGCTGGACACAGGCGGGTGCAGCAGCCTGGGCTAGGGAATCGATCTGTGGCGGCGGAGCTGGGAGATACAGGGGTGGAGGAGGTGGAGGGTGGTGCGAGCAGCGTTAGGCGCGGGACCCAGTTGGTTGCGCCGCCTCGCTCCACGCCCCTTTCTCCCACCCTGTGTCCCCTCCCTCCTCCCTCCCTTCTGTGCTCGCACGGGAGCTGGAGCCTCAGCCCAAGCGGCGGAGGCTCAGGCAGCGCTCCTTCGGCGCCTGCAGCAGCCACAGCAGCCTGGCGCGCGGTGGCGCCGGCGGCGGCGGGCGGGAGGGCGCCGCGGGTCCGGCTAGAAACTACGCGGAATCTCGCAGAACAGCGCGGACGGGGGCGCTGCGGCGAAGGCGGCGGCTCTTACCAGCGTGCACGGCAGCCCCCCGGGCCAGGCGGCGGCGGCGCCGGCGGGCGGGCGGGCCGGCGGGGCGGGCGCCTTACAAGCTGGTGCATTTAGGTAGGTCGGGGTTGTCTGCTTGATCACTGCAGCAGTGGCACCGGGTGAGACACCTGCCTGGGAAACTTTACCCATTGGCTTTAGGGCTCCTTAGCTGCGAAGGAAAGTTTGTTTGCATGGGAGACGCACCTGCTGGTTTGAGAGTGAAAGATGCTTCATGGGGCCGGTTTGCTAGGGGACGTTTTTATCTCCATTCTGGAGGTGGAATGAGATTTGGGATGGGACGCCTTCTTTAGCTGAGGAGCTGGGGGGAAAAAAAGCAACCAATTCTCCTTGGCTTGTCTTAAGAGCAGCCAGTTTGACCAGTGAAAGTTGAAAAAAAAAGTTGAGAACCCTAGGGATGCTGAAAGAGAATCCCAGGGCATGGGATTGATTGAGATGCGTTTTCTGCCTGAAGCTGTGGACTCCCAGATCTGAGCAAGGCAGGGTGTAGGATGTCTGTGAGCTCCTAAGTTTTCCAGGCTGCATTTTCTTTCCACTCAGAAATCGGCAGCCATAAGTAAGTGGAATCCCTTGTATATACTGTAGTTCTGGCGTCTTGAATTAAGAGCTGGTCCGGATCTATATAATCATATGTTCTCAGAAGCTCTGCAAAGCTCTCACCAGAATGCCCGAAGAAGAAAATCAGGAAGTACCAACCCGACACCCTGGTCAAGGTCTCAGCACCTTCTAGATGGATTGTTCCCTACTTCTGGCCGCATGAAATGCAAGTTTCTGGAATCTGCTTGTGCCGAGCTCTGCTCAGCACTGGCTCACCAATCCCCACATCCATCCCAGGATTGCGCTCCCTTACAGATTTACAAGTCAGTGCGCTCAGAGGAATGACTTAAAAACCAATGGTGCTGGCTCTGGAGAGGAGAGCAAACCTGCGTTCAGAAAGAGATAGGAGCAGACAGTTTCCTAACCCCAACCCAATATGTACAGAGGCAGAGCTACAGAAAGAATCAGACTGCGACATGCGTAGTGTGAGAGGATGGCCATAAACCCTAGCTCTTACGGGGAAAGGAGCAAGTCAACCCCAAAATAATTTTAAAATGATTAAGCAAGAATAACTTAACATACAGACACAATGCAGGAGGATGTGGGCTGTGGTTTCTGTCTACCCGCCTCCCCAACCCCTAAGATGAATATCACTCTAGCTGAGAAGGGGGGGGGGGAGAAGAAGAAGAGCTGATCTGTAAATAGATTAAAAACGGGAATTAATGAGAACACTGAGTCAGAGCCCCTCAGAGATTGAAAAGGGGGAGTGGCTGCCTTTCAAAGAGGTATTATATCTCAATAGCAAGTCAGACCTGTTACTTAGTTTTGCAGCACTGGCTGTGTTTACCAGCGCTAAAGCCAATCTGACTTTGGCTGCATCCTAGTGGGTGGTTTTAACCCTTCTTGTTGTGATTCCCGTAACTAGGAAAGAAATTTGCAGATTAAAATGCATATGTCTTAGTGTGACATTTGTGGATTGCCTAATACGTGCATGCCACCGAGGGACAGGTTCTTGTAAATGTTCATGAAAGATATTTGTTGGGATTGTGCCCATGGGAAATGTAGAGATCTCTGTATGCACGTACTCAGTGGAGTCAGCATCTCTGAATGCTTGCCCTGACCTGGGTAAGCATCAACAACACGTGGTTTGAAGGAGGGTCACTCCTGTCTATCAAACCGCTGGACACTTTCATCAGCTAATGGTGAAGTCCCATGAAAGCCTCCTTTCCTCTTGTGTGAAGGTGGGTAGTGGGGAACATAAAGGAGTTAATTGATTCAGGCAGTGGCCATCTCTGACAATGACATTCAGCTCCGTATATGCTCCTGACTGTCCAGGTATAACAACTGTCTGCCTGAAGCTGTGAAGGCGTTCAGTCCATTTCTCCAGAAGAATTTTAACTTTTAAATATCCTTCAGAACACGAGTGGACAGCCCAAGTGTTTCTTAACATAGCAACAAAATATTTTAATAGGACCAAAGTGCCAAGCAATTTCAGGTAGAGCAAAGATTAGCTGCAGACAATAAACGGTAGCCTTTCAGTTGTTGATTTATCTTCAATTTTTTCTCTGTCATATTTCATGTATGCCTAGTTATTATAAACTAATAGCCTCTCCACTCCGCTAGCAAAATATGCATCTTTCCCATTTATAAATGCCCAGTTCCCTCTCACTCATTCAGCATACATCTTCTAGTTTTATTTTTACTACATAATTTAAGTGTCCAACTTGAAGTTCTCATTAACTTCTAATGCATTTTGCACAGAGACAGAATATAGATATAATTGGCCCATTCAGATGGCCAGATCTGGATATCACTGTGTTGTGTCAGCACCACAGAACAGAGATGCTATGCCCAGGGGTTTCCATGCTCTCTTACTTTTCAATCACTGTTGAGTGTTCATAGAAGTGAAAGAAGGTTACTTGTATGCAGTGGGAGGTAGTGAGATGACAGGAGATTTTCTGTCACTGTGCTTGTTTCTTCATGGTTTCTGTTTTGGTCAATTCCAGAAGTCTATGTGTAAGCTGTTTTATTTCTGCCATTTATTTTTTTTTTCATTGAAAACGAACAAACCTAAGATATTTTAATATATACTATGTGTATAATCATGACACATGAATGTAGTAGCATTGCTAGCCTTGATAAATGATTCCTCTTCTTGTGCATAATAATAATGCCCTGGATAGCATCAAATTTGAAAACTAATGAGAATATGGAGTACCAGACAGTTAAAGAATTTATTTGAAACCAAGGGTTGGTGATGTCCAGTTTCAGATCTAGAAAGAGCAATGGTACTAGTGGCTTCGGGCTAACACTGTCCCCCAACCCCAGCTCCCGTGTTTCTGGCTTACAATGTTCCCCTGACCCCAGCTCCCATGTTTCTGTACTCAGTGGAAACATGTCTTGGAAAATTTGTTTCCATAGAAATTCACTCTCTGGCTTAAGCTTAGTATGCCAAGTTTCAATCTGTAGTACATTTTTATTTTCCTCCTTTTATGTACATGTTATAAACAAGAAATAAGAGTTGGTAATAGAAGTGCTGGCAGAACTTTATAGCATTTCAAACAGCTCTGCTACTTGGAATGTAAATGTTTGTAGAATCTTTACTGTGCAAGAAGCCACCTTGCAAAAAGTAAGGAAAAAAAAAGTCATCTGATGTATTAAGTAAGATAAGATAATTCAGAAGGTATGCATATTCATCATTGCAGACATATTGGCATTTGGAAAAATAGATTATATCTGTTACAGCAATTCCAGTGCATTCTCTTAGGTGCTGTTAGAACTCAGATTGTAAATTTTCTATGTTTTAAAACAGGAGAACAATTTTCTCACGTTTATTTTCTAAGACACTTTACTTTGATGATCTTTCAGCTGTTAAGACATGAGATCTGTGCAACACACCCACTTTGATTACATTGGTGATTAATGAGCCTGGCAGCGTAGTATTTTAATAGAATAAAGAATCCTAGGACTGTTACTTTACTCCAGATCTTCTTGCCTGGAGAAATTGGAGCAACACTGCGCTTCATTCAAGTCCTTCGCTTTCTCTAATTGGCCCGCCTTCCTTCATCTCCACCTGTGTCCTCTACCCCAGACCATCAGCTTAACTTCTCCCCCAGGGCCATTGCATCAGCTTCTCTGTCTCTTTTCAAACTGGGGCCTCCATATCATTCTACCTAGGTGTATATACATGCACACATAAATGTGTTAAACCAGTACTCTTCTGTACCTAATGTTTAAATGCTTTCTGTTTGCTCTCAAAATGAAATAAAGACTACGAAACATCATCTGCAGAGCTATGTAGGCCTTAAGGACTTCTCTAATGCTTTGGGAGTGAGAGCATCCTGAATGGTTTTCAGTTGTTCACTCTTCTTCACCACTTTCCTTTCCCAGGTTTTTGTTTTTTTTTTTTAGGGGAGTTCTCATTCATAAACACATGTATGTACTCAGGTATAGACCGATGGAGTTTTGGTTGCTGATCAGCCCTTAGGTCACAGTTTTGGCACCATGGACTCACAAAGTGCTCTCTGGTTGTGTTTTGAATGTATGCTAGGAATGTTCTCTAGAATCTTTATGTTCATTTCCCCCACAGCATTTCTCATCACATGGAACTGTATGTTTCTTCGCCTGATTCCCAGTGAGCATCTTGTTAGTAGGTATTGTTTCCGTTCTGTGTACTTCCTCTTATAGTATGTAGCTCACATCAGTGCCTCGCAAACCCACGAACGCTAAGATTTTGGAATGGCGAGTTTGCAGCCTATGCCTGAAGCACACCGCCGTGACCAAAGGTCTTCACCAGGTGGCCCACATTCAGCAGAAGTCCGCCATCAATCTTTGTAGTCAGTGTCCTTCCGTCTCACCGATATCATATCTTTGGTCTCTTGCTCATCTACTATTTTGAACTCATTGTGTGCAAGTAGAGTTCATTATTTTCAGCCCAGCTTTGGGGATCCCTTCTCTCCCTGTTTCTTGTCATAGCCATCTACCCACGTGTCCTCACTATTCTGTTGAACTTGTTCTTGTAGCCAAACACTGCATCCTGTGTTTCTGTGTTACTTTGCATTAGGCAAAGATCTAAACGCTTCTTCTAACCTTTGTACCTGGCACCAAAATGCAGCTGATTAAGAAGTAATCTCCAGCACACCTTGTCTTGCCCCTGGTCTGTCTGATCCATGGACCCATGTTAAGGTATGAGTGCAAGCACGGGGGTCACTAGATACCTCCCAGCCGAGATGAAAGAGAAAGGTGTTGTTGACATAGCTGCATGACACCTTCCAGCTAATTCCATCCTGGACATGGCCTTCAGGCGGCAAAGGAACATCTAAACTTTCCTCAGGACTTAAGTGCTTTTTGCTTCTTGTTCTTTTTGTGTGTCTAAAACATATTCCAGTTTGCTGTACTTGTGTCCCATCTCAACTCAGGTCAGCATGGTTTCTGCAGGAAAACCTTTGTTTCTAGTGTTACCTTTTGCCAGGTGATGCTGACTCATTTAGTTCCTGATTTCACGGGCTTCCCTGAAAAAAACAAAAACAAAAACAGAAAAACCACTAAGACTTCTGCTTTTAGGCATTCTTTAAGAGGACTTAGTTTTAAGGAAGATGGATTAGAATTAATATTGTAAAATTGTTTAATATCTGCCTTTTCTAACACTCTGGAGCAATATATCCATATTTAGAATTCCTTAAAATCTATGTTATGAAAGTCTACTCTCTTTAATTGGCATGGAGTTCTAATGTAGTTATGTGGGAGTTTCTTGAAGTCATTTGGGTGTATATTTGTAAGGTTGTTTTATTTAGTTAGTTTTTGAGTAAAACTGGGTTCATAGGAGATGATACGATTAGAATTTAGAAAATCCTATGACAGCTGGGTGGTAGTGTAACATGCTTTTTTTTTTTTTTTTAATCTCAGCATCTGGAGGCAGAAACAGGTGGATCTCTGAGTTCAAGACCAGCTTGGTCTACAGACTGAATTCTAGGACAGCTGGAGCTACATAGAAAAACCTTGTCTCAAAAAACAATAACAACAAAAGCACACCACATGAAAAAAAGAAAAGAAAGTCCTATTACAAATAGAATTTTCTTTAAAGGAAGAGTAAGCTATAGGCTCTAAGTCCTGGGTGTTTGTCTTGAAATAATAATGAGCTGATTATAGTGGCTTGAAGTGATTCAAGAATCTCAAAAATTCATCATTTTATTTTTGTAAAACATGAACATCTGCAATAAACAAGTAAATGACTGAATCACAACAAATCAAAAGCTCGCCTTGCTAAGCTGTAAACAATTATTTAGGAATGAGCAGAGGGTCTGTGGCTATCCGCTGCTTCACCGCTCACCCATTCAAGGGTGGCCCTGCAGCCTACAGAAAGGCTACAAGTCTCTCCTCACGCACCCCTGCACATCTGTGTGTTCAGGTACATGTGTGTGCCTGTGCATGAGAGGCCAGAAGTCAGTGCCAGATGTCTTTCTCAACCTCTCCCCTTAGAGTCAGCTTCAACATGAAAGATATTTTTTTTGACAGGTCATGTCTCACTGAACCTGGAACTCACAGATTCAGAGAGAGACTGGCTGGCCAGGAAGCTCCCAAGATCCTCATGGCAGTGCTGGGTTTGTACACACATGCCTCTCCGGCTGGCTTTGTGTGACTGCTGAGACCCTAGCGCTTTGCCCTCTGAGCTGTGTCTCCAGCTCTTGTTTTGTCCCTGCAGAAGCATGTTCTTGCCCTGCGGAGCTAACAGAGATTCCTCAGTCCCTATGAGACCTTCTGAAACATCTCTGGGGTGAGGCTCCTCAATCTGTATTTTAACTTATCATTTAAAAATAATTGTAAGTGAAACGTAGACGTATCAAACACACAGGTTGTTGATTTTTTCAGTTAGCTTGCTCACGTGGTTGCTGTAAGCCAGACTATAGGCATTATTCAGTTTTCACCATTTTAACAGCCTGGGCTCATGAGAGTATGTGCAGCACTCTGTCTCATGCACAGACTCTCATATATAAGATTTTGATTTAAAGAACAAATATCTCAAGAGATAGCATTTCCATGCTAGCAGTCACTGTTACATATTTTTGCAAATGTCTTCTAGGTTTGGAACAGTCTATTTCCATATATCTTCTCTGTGGAAATATTTCTGGTTCTTAAATTTCATGAATTCTCTCACCTTGAAGCTGCTGGGTGTAAGAGTAACCGTGGAAATGAAAACTGCAAGACTTTTATCAACTTGGACATGACATTTGGGTGATTCTCTGGGGTCATCAGAGTGCGAATCTGTGTTGATTTCCCAAAATACATTTGCAAAGTACTACAGGTAACAGACATTTGTTTACCCGATCAGACTCGGGTAGGTTTTTCACACGGCCAAAGCTAAAGTCAAACCGAATCTTCCTCTGCTTGTTCTTACAAGATTGCAGTCCATTTTTTATTTCTAACATGGAAATAGGCACTCTCGAAAATAACTTAGCACATTGCAGAAGATGGTAATGACACTTTTCAGGCAATTAAAATCAACCCGAACAATATAGCCAGTGATCTAATCTGATGTATGTTGATCACTTGGCCTGGCCCCATCCCTGAATGCAAAGCAGTGAGTGGCTGATTACTGGGGCCTCGGCCCTAACTCTGGTGAACATTTGAGAGCTGTGGAATACAGATAAGGCATATTTGTTCCAGAGTGGGGTGCGCATGACAACACGTCTTCCCTCTTCCCTTCTTATCCCCTCTGACTGTAGAAACATACATTTTTATGTATTAGACAGTTTAAGTCATTTTCTCTGCTCCTCTCAGTGATTATTTGTTAGGGTTCCTTTTTTATTGTAAGTACAGCTAAATGAAAGCTTTGTGCATAGCTGCATGGTTTTGAAACTTGAACACCAAAGACTCTCTTTTTCATCCCACTTAATAAAAATATTCTCTTGTGCCATGTACAGATAAGCATGTTCATATTCAGTGTTAATCTATTTGACGATTGCACCAGTATTTAACAGCATTTTCTTCTGTTCGCTCATTTTGATAGTGTTTAGTGGCATTATTGGTTTTGAAAATAACAGAACATTAAATATGAGAATTTTGTTATATAGTAAAACCAATCACATATGGTGTGAGGTGCTTACAAGTAAAGTGTATATTTATATCTGATTGAAATTTTCGGTATATAAGGCTTGTCTCCTTTTAATTGTGCAGCATCATGATTGTTGCTGTGAGAGCTTTGAATCATATTTTCTGTCTTTTGTAGAAATTATTTTTGAGCTCTATCTCCTGAATCTTGATTGTTTTATTCTTAAAATCTTATAACATGATTATTTTCTTGTTATTTTTCTCTGTTCAGTGTTGGTCTTCTGATGCCTGTCGCTCCATTTCATATACACATACTTATGCATATACATATGTGCACAAACAATGCGTGAGCTAGAGAGAAGAATGACTTAATGTTAACTCCGAATCATACAATTTCTAAGGTAAGACATATAGACATTTTAAACATTCAGGCAGAAGAGATTGAAAGTAAATCATGGGTGACATTTTGGATCATTTCAGGATTCACACATTTCCATGATGTTTCAAGTGAGTCAATTCCCACTTCTAATTATTTTTCCTCCCCTCCAGCTCACTCTCCCCTTCCTTTTCATTTTTAGCTTTACTTACTTTAGGGTCAAATTTCAAATCAGGCCTTCTGTACTGACACCCTAGAGGGTCAATTCTTTCACTTATCTCTTATTGAACATATTGCATGTATTTGTTTTGCACGGCGTTTATGGTGGGGAAGAATATAAAGGCAATTTTTAATTTCCATCTTCAGAGAAGCATGCATTCAGTAAACAATGGACCGTATAACAGCTTGGTGGCCAACTGCTTGTAGGGGTAGGGCAGGGAAACCTTCCTGTGCTCGTTGCAGGGTGGAGTGTCTGAGTGGCCCCTTGTGAATTCCTCGCCTTCAGGTCCTAAGAGACCAGGTAGTTTCTGTTCTAAGTAACTTCCTATTCTGAATCACCTTGTAAGGAGTCTTGAAAATCCTGTTGTAGTCTGTCACAGATAACAAATACCTAGAACTTAGATATTAGCATTAGGCCATCCACCCCAGCTGAGCAGTCACGTTACTGTATAGCCTCAGTATGGGCACAACCAGTAATCAGGGTGCTTTGCTGAGCACAGGTTGCATCTAGAATCAACAAACAAAAAAAAATGTGTTTATTTAAATGACTAAGTTTTGGGGGCATATTTTAGACAGCAGCAATGCACACAAACACCTTATTTCAAAGTTTATAAGTTTAAGTTTTCTTAAAAATCTGTGTGTTTATAGCCCAAGGGGCATGTCCCATGAAAGTCTTCACTTACCAGGAAAGTGGGACAGAGGGGAAAACTTCCTATTCGGACTCTAGGTGAGAGACTCAAGGGAGAATGGAGAAACAGAAGGATCTAGAGGGTCCTAGAAACCTACAAGAAGAACACTATGGTGGGCAGATCTGGGCCCAGGGGTCCTGCTCAAACTATGGCACCAGCCAAGGACAATACGTGCAGTAACCTTCGAACCCCTACCCAGATCTAGCCAATGGACAGGACATTCTCCATACTCGAGTGGATAGTGGGGACTGACTTTCACAGGAACTCTAGTGTCCCATATTTGACCATGTCCCCTGGATGGGGAGGCCTGGTGGCACTCAGAGGAAGGATAGCAGGCTACCAAGAAAAGACTTGATACCCTATTAGCATATACAGGGGGGAGGAGGTCGCCTCAATCACAGTCATAGGAGAGGGGAGTAAGGAGAAAATGGGCAGGAGGGAGGAATGAGAGGATAGAAGGGATGGGCTAACAATTGAGATGTAATGCAAGTAAATTAATAAAAGATATTTTTAAAATCTGTGTATTTATCAACAGCATGTTGATCTGAAAATGCACATGTAGTAATGAATAAATTAAAGTAATTAGTATATGTAGTAGGTTACAGATAGTTTGGTGATAAGAATACTTAAAATCTAGTAATTTTTAAGTATACACTGGGCTGTTTTAAAACAGTTGCTATCTCCTAAAATATATTTCTTAAAGTCATTCTTCCTGTTGGATTGAAATTCTCTGTCTTCTGACCAATGTCTTCCCCACCTCTATTCAGTGGATCGTAACCTCACTCTATTTCTATGAGTTCAACATTATTTAATACTGCACAGAAGTGAGATCATGTGGACCTCACTCCTGTGCCAGGCCTTTCTCACCTAACATAAATATCCTCCAATTTCACACATACTCTTGCAATGACATAATTTCCTTCACTTTAAGGCTGAATAGACTGGATGTGAGTGTGTGTGTGTGTGTGTGTGTGTGTGTGTGTGTGTGTGTGTGTGAGAGAGAGAGAGAGAGAGAGAGAGAGAGAGAGAGAGAGAGAGAGAGAGAGAGAGAGAGAGAGAGATTCATCAAGGAATGAACATCAAGGTTGATCTCATGTCTTGACTATTGTGCATAACACTACAGGAATGGAAGGGTACAGGTATCTCTTCAATATAATGATTTCCATTCACACGCTCACAATGTTTCAATACACACACACGCACACACACACACACACACACAAATACACACACCACATACACGGTAACGGTAGTGATTGTATTAAGGAGGAACATCCATACTGTTTTCCACAATAGTGGAATTAATTTGTGTTCCCACTCATAGTGAACAAGGTACTCCCTTTCTCGAGCTCTTCACTAGTTTTAGTTTTCTTTCAATATCTCACACAGCCTTTATGACAAGTAACAGGCTATGCCTAGCTTACAGACCAAGACATGCTTGTCTTGGTCATTGCCTGGTGTTTTTTCCTGTGAAATGGTTATTGAGATCTTTTGTTAGTTTTATATCATAAAACATCTTTTCTTGTTATTAAGTTCTTAGCTTTTCCATGTTTTATGTATTAACCCTTAATAGACTTAAAACGTACAGATCTTCTTTGCATTTTGTACATGATTACCTAACTGTCTTAATATTTTCTTGGATTTACAGATTTGTTTTTAGCTTGATGGGTTCCCCTTTTCTCTTTTTCAAGTCATATTGGGAAAATCATTATGCATCCGACTATGATTGAGGTTTTCTTCTAGGCTTCCTGTTGTAGTTTTGTGTTTTGGATCTTATGATTGAGTCCATGACTCATTTTGAGTTGATTGTTACATGATATCATTGGGGCCTAGTTTCATTATTATGTAGGTAGATGTCCAGGCATTTGAAATCATAGTGATGGATAATGAGACTAACATTTTATGGCTGTGAATTTTTGGAATATTTTTGTCAGAAAATTGAGTGTTCATAAGTGTGTGGATCAGATCTGTGCTTTCTTATCTATGTAGTGTTTCGGTGTGAGTTTTTATGCCCATGCCATGCTGTTTTTATTTCTGTAGCTTTGTAGTTTGTCTTTAAAATCAAGTAGTTTGATACTTTCAGCTCTGTTCTTTGTGTTTAAGATTGCTTCAGCTATTTGGGGGTCTCTTGTGGTTTTCTGGAAATTTTATGATCTAAACTTTTATGAAAAATTTCACTGTGCCATTTTAATAAGCATTATATTGTATCTGTGAACTATTTTGCATAGTTTACCTTTTAGTACTATTATTCTTAATATTTAATAGTATTTTTCCAATCCATGGGATTTCATATCTTTCCATTTCTTTCTTTCTTCCATTTCAAACATATTATGATATAAATGATGCTTTTGATGGAGGTAATTACTAGTTCAATCCATTTGTCCACAAATTTCGGAAATTCCTTGTTTTTAATAGCCGAGTAGTATTCCATAGTGTAAATGTACCACAGTTTCTTTATCCATTTTTCAAATATTAATTTACTCAGTGTCATATATCTTCTTGTTTGTGAATACTCAGCTTTGGTTCTGTAGCATAAAGCCTACAGATTTAATAGCAAGCGTTACCAACAGATTTGTGAGGGAGCTATGGATCTTTTGAGGATGCGCACAGCTTTCTTCCATGTTGTGCATCAACTGTTTGCCTGATCTATATGGCTCCACATTCCGGAATCCAGGTTGAAGTTACATTTTTGTACTGAATGCTCTTATCCTTCATCGAGAATCACTAACATAAGACCAATCCTACTGTATCATGCTTGGAATACCATCTGCTTGTTCATAGCCTTCATCCTTTCTGAGAATTTTCTTTGCCTTAAGGAATTTTCTCAGCAGGTCTCAGGGTTGGAGTTGGGCTTTGGGGGCAGTAAGGAGTTATACATTGATGGTGGCTTTTAATCTATGGATGCCTGGATACAATAACCAGTGTTGCCTCAATTTGGACCCTCTGATTTTATTGGGCTCACAATTGGAGAGAACAGGAAGTTAAAGTATCAACATTTTATAAAAGGTTCATGGTTCTTCAATACATTATAAGAAATAGACTGTGTGAAGGAGGCACACTGTCAGGGGCAGGCTTTCCTGCTTTATAACCACTCGTTCTTGTGGTAACTACTCAAAGACCTGAAGAGTAGCAATTAACTCAGGGTCAAAGACACTTTTTCATCTGTAAGACTCTGCCTCCATAGCATACCAGGGCTCACCTCCCAGAACTGACATATTGAATTTTATTGGGGGACAAAGCGTATTTTGAGGTACCAGATACTGCTTGTTAGTTCTAGGCCCCTTAACTCTCATCATATCAATAAGCTACAATTATTATGATTTTATTATAGCTTCTACATCTAATGGTAGAACTTTCTGGAGAAAAAGCTAATATAAATCATTACTAGTGCATCTAAGTTTCACTCTGTAATTAAAAATAATGAAGAAGGGGGCATGAGACTTCCAATGGCGAGTAGCTAGGAGGGTCTGGAGAGAAGAAAAGATGGGAGGAAAGTGACGCAATTCTATTTTAATTAAAACATCATAAAAAAGCATCAAGCCTCACTGTGTTGCTTGGGCTAACCTTAGATTCAGGAGCCTCTAGACTGTAGCTCCCATAAAGCTGACACAATATAGACCTGTGCCAGCATACCTACCTTCTAGGAAAGAAAGCTTCTGCTACATCCTCGAATATTTCTCATGCCTTGCAAAACTGCATGGGTTATAGAATGGACAGATCACAATTGACCTATATGAATGCATTATTACCACTATAATGCTATATAAGAAGCAAATTTATAACCCTTGGTAGTTTAACAAGAGACATGTATGCAACTCTCTTTCTGTTGTCTTGGCATAGCTTGCTGAACTCAGTCAGTCTTGATCATATAATTTTCATGAGTTAACTGAGGTATAGACGGGACTAGTTTACTTTGCTCAAACTGAAGATGGCTCTAGCTAGGTTGTTTTCCCCTGTCTTGGGACTATGAGTGAAGAAGTTCTCTGAGGAAAATGGTTCTCATAACATTTACAAAGAAAAAAGTGCAAATGTATAAATCCTCTTATCTTGCTTGCCACTAGAATTCAGTCACTTCTCACTCATTCTGTAGACCACAAAAAGAAATGTGATCAAACCCTAACTCAGTAATGAAGAATAATCTCTTTTTTTTTTTGTGGGAAGAACCATAAAGACATGTGGCTAAGAATGTAAACATAGGAAGGAATGAAGAATTTAGGCCAATAATGCAAACTGCCATGCCACTAAACCTCATGTCCATTAAGCATTATTAATGACCCCCTCAATTTAGTTGCCTTTCAAATTAGAGACAGGAAATGCAAAACGTTACATTGTTGCCCATGAATGAATTACTACTTTTTAATTGCTTTCTAAGTAAAGAGGACATAAGCAAGAAGGAAAACACATGTTGAAAGCTCTTCTAGAGCATTGGATCCAATTAGAACCGGTTTTTTTCTTTCTTTTTGTATCAAATGATGTTTTGTTTAGCAGTAATGTGCATAGTATTTAATATAGGCAAATTGTGTCTACCACTTTACAATCTATATGCCTAGCTTTTTATGTGGGCGCTGAATTCAAGCTTTCATGCTTTGTACAGCCTGCACTTTATGCATTGAGCCATAACCTCAGCACTTGCTTTCCTTTTCTTTGTCCCATCTATATTCATAATTTAGATCCTTTTAAAATAGTTTTCTTTACAGCTCTCACATTTGTGTCTACCTCTTTTGTTAGTTTTGTTTTGTTTTATTTGCTTTTTTTTCCAGTCAGGGTTTCTCTGTGTAGCCTTGGGAGTGCTGGACTCACTTTGGAGATCAGGCTCTCCTCAAACTCACAGAGAGCTGTCTGCCTCTGCCTCCCTGAGTGCAGGGATTACAGGCATGCGCCACTGTGCCCAGCTTGTGCCTATCTTTTTTTTTTTTTAATTTATTTATTATTATGTATACAGTGCTCTGCCTGCATGTACACCTGCAGGCCAGAAGAGGGCATCAGATCACATTATAGATGGTTGTGAGCCACCAAATGGTTGCTGGGAATTGAACTCATGACCTCTGGAAGAGCAGTCAGTGCTCTTAACCTCTGAGCCATCTCTCCAGCCCCGTGCCTATCTTTTTAAACATTCAGTTTTCTTCTTGGATCTCTTTAGCTGTTACTTTACTATACCCTGTGGTCTAGATCTGTTTATTCAGCTATTGGCATGCTTACTGTTCTAGAATGTTGGGAGAATATCATTCTCAACTGCCCTGTTTCTGGTTTGGTTTGCTTTGGCTAATGCATTGTGAGCATCCCATATGGAGTCTCCTCCTGTTGTGGGTGCTTGGTTTCTTCTCTCATATAATGCTGTGGCTGATGAAGCCAAGCTTGACACGGAATATCTGTGATCCTGGGTCCTAAGTGGCTGCCAGGAGCAGAAGCCTCCATCAATTTCTGGTGGCATGAAAACAAGAAAGACATGAATTCCATTTTTTTTTTCCTAGTCAAAGAGATTCTTTAGGCTTCCAGTTCCCTCAACACCAAACTGTGCACTAGCATACATGGCCTCTCAGTGGCCTCCAGGTCACATACACCCCAGGATAGCCATACATGCCGCACAACGTGTTTGAAGATGACATCACCACATAAAGTATTAAAACAATGGGAACTCCTGCTACAGTTTGCCACTGTTCATATCCCTTCAGCTAATATAAATATATCAGTCCCTCCATCAACATCCTTTCAAAAAACAAACAAACAAACAAACAAAACAAAAACAAAAACAAAAACATTGTATCCTCTACCCGAAAGACAGTACCAGCATAAAACCAAGTCATAGCAGGGCTTGTGATTTAAAGAGATACTTTATTGTTTATAAAGCTTGTTGAATTATCATGCGGATCTTTTTTTCCCTACAGAAGATCTGACTCCTGAAACAGCCCAGTTTTCTCCAGCTTTTGTTCAAAACATCTTCATCCATGCCCCACCCCCACCCCCCCCCCCGCAGCCCCACTCATCATATGTCTCAGCTATTCTAGAAGCTTCCATCTGGTTTCTTCTTTTTCATTGTACATTCTGGGTTTTTTTGTTTGTTTGTTTGTTTGTTTCCCAACAGTACTAGGGATTGAACTGTGGGTATTGTATACAGAAAGCAAGTGGGTCGTCACCTTGGAGCCACAGACCATTTTCTCATGCTTTATTACCTTGAATATATTTCTATAACACATCCTGTGTTTGTCTTTTAAATATTAAACCCTTATAAAAACATCAAGGCCTTTATATCACTCTTCAGATAAAGTCTAGATTGGGTGGTCTGGATGGTAAGGCGTCTATGATTTAAACCCCACCACCTTCTTCGCCCTTATCCTGTGGAACTGTTGTTACTCGTAGTATCAGAATTTCAGTAGCTTTTCCTGAACAGACTTCCATGGACACCTACTCACTGGGGCACGGTTTTACATATCTTTGGTCTCTCCCAGAGTCTTTCACACTTGCCTAGCAGCCACCACTAGGATCTTCCCACTGACTGTACCATTTCAGATTAGATGGCAGATCAGTAGGCAAATGGCTCTTCCTTTCATTACTACTTCCCACTCTCACTGCATGCTTGTTTCTCCTGTTGAGCAGTATAGGGAGAGGAAACTTGGCTTTCCCTAGTGCCTTAGCTCAGGGAAGGTGCCTAGAAATAATGAACAGAGTCTAGCCAGACTAGAGGGAGCTAGTTTAGCAGCTAAAGCACTTGCCACACAAGCGTAATGACACTTGAGTCTGATTCCCCAAGTCCATCGTGGAGGGAGGGAATCAGCTCCTGAAAGGTGTAGTCTCGACCTTTGCATGTTTGCACTCAGAGGTATACACCTGGGTGGGTACTCACACATAATGATAACAATAAATGAAACAAATATTAAAAATATTTAATAAAATAAAATTAACAAATAACCCACTGAGTAGTCACAGTCTCTTTGGTTTGGGATCTCTGAGCTCAGAGAATATTCAGCATCATTTCATGAGAGTCAGTTTTGTACTAAGTCCTGTGCTAACCATTCCATTGCCACCTCATAATAAGTGAGTAACATCAACAGTCTCCTTATGATGCTGTATTTCTTCAATATATTTACTTCTAGATTTTTAGAAATAGTTTCCTGAATTTTTAAAACTGGTTATGATAGCAGTTATGTTATCTTTTTTTTCTGTTTTTGCATCCTTTATGTTAGTCTGTTTTTTTTATTAATTTATTCTTGTTACATCTCAATGGTTATCCCATCCCTTGTATCCTCCCATTCTTCCCTCCCTCCCATTTTCCCCTTATTCCCCTCCCCTATGACTGTTCCTGAGGGGGATTACCTCCCCCTGTATATGCTCATAGGGTATCAAGTCTCTTCTTGGTAACCTGACAGCAGTTATGTTATCTTTACCTTTTACTTTGTCTATGTGCCAATTCTGCATCATAAAATTTTCCTGAGTACTGGTTACCTGTGCTAGGCACACTACGGTCTTAGTAAGCACTCCATACACATTTCATGCATAAATAATCATGTATTAAGTGGTTTGTATCATAATGCTATATTACATTATCATTATTTTGTCTAATTGGCTAATGCATGACATAGACATTAAGAAGTGCTTCTCTTTTATAGATGAATATGCTTTGCTGCAATGTGTTATACTGGTAAATTGTCACACACTTCTCATTGCACACTGATCCTAAGAAGAAATTGAGCCCCTGAGATCTCCTATTCAAGTATGTTTGCCTCAAGTGTCCCTCCAGAAGCCTTTTCCAGACACCCTGGCTGCCCCCACCTCTTCCCTCTATGATAGAGAGAAAGGAGAATAGAAAACAGTTAATCGTATTAAAAGCATGTGTCCTTGGGAAAGACTAAATGAGTTAGGTTGCAAACCATTTCCCACATGTTACTATTGTTTAGCAGAGAGTGTATAGAAATGCCCGTGGTAGCAGCAGAAAGCCGGAAGCTTGTTTATGGAGAGAATGCTCTGCTCTCCCTAGGCTCTCTTCCTCCAGAACTCTGGCACAAGTCAGCAGGGCTTCCCTAGTCAGTATATGCTAGATATTATAAGTGTTCAACTTGATGATGATACTTGTGCTATTTATCTGCTGCTTGCTATTTGTTCTTATACAGTCTCTTGCTACATGCCTCATAACCCCATGCACTCAAAACCGAAAGCATGGATCTCATGGATCATTCTCCATATGGAGCAGTTATATTGAGAGGTGCAGTGTAATATGCAAATCACCCTACATAGAATTCATTTATAAATGTATCCATTATCTATTGCAGATTTAGGTACACAGTATCTGTGTGTCAAACTTTGCCCCAACTTAATGGTTTTTCAGTATTTATTTGTCATTTGGTTTGTGTAGGGTTTGATGAGGAAGGCTCTTCGGTATCAGCCCATGTACAATTCCTAGAGGGGGCAGGCAGTGAGAAAACAGAGCTGGTGACAAGGAGAGGCCCAATGGACTCAGCATCCCTCTAGACGGGGGATAACTTTGGTGGTCAGTTTGAGGACCAGGATGGCAGAGACCTTTCCGGATTGCTACCTCTCATTTTGTCTAGTAATTGATGTTTGCTTTTATTTCCCCTGAATTACCAACAGTGGCGACTCAAGGTCTGGCAAAGCAGAAGCCTGAGTTTTCCACTGTTTTTCGTCAAACACATTCTCCTAGCTTTCTCATGTAACCAGGCCAGTCCAGAATCTAAAGAAGGGGTCACTGATTCTGCATCCTGCTGGAAGCTTGTGAGGCTAAAGGAATGGTTGGCTTTTACCTCTGGTCTTCCTACTCTGGAAACTTCTTGATCCTGCATATGTTTTTTGGAGGCCTCCAAGAGTCTAACGAGTACTAGAATGTGTCTTTGGATTTACTGCAAGTGAGCACAGCTTATAAACCTGAAGTAATTTCTAATTCGCTAAATGCTCACCCATCCAATTTTCCTCAGCATAGGTGCATTTATTTTTAGGATTGCTGAAGTTATTTAATTTTCGTGATCAAGAACAATAAACAGAAATTAATCTTGATGAGAGAATTAGGATAAAAAGTGTCACCTGCAAAGATGGCTTTTAATACCTCACGCTTGTTTCCAACATGTCCTGATGATGTTTGATTGGCTCCGAAATTTCCATATGCTAAGTCTGAGTCCCCGAGAAAGAAGGTCCCCAGACTGCAGTGATGCAAGCCAGAGGAACTCTTCTGTGTGAGCTTGTTCTAACTTCTTCTGTTTTTAAAAATAAATGCCCTGATCGATATCATGAATAATTAAGTGAAAGGAGTTGTGGGATTTGGGGCTGTTTTCTTTTTAGTAATTGTAAATTCCATTTCACGAAGCTACAGCTCAGTAGCTGGGTGGAGCACAATCTCAGTTACTCCTTATTCTCCTTATTCATTTATATATATATATATGGTTTAGGGAAGAATTTTGCTTAGTGTGATTTTTTCATGTGTACTAAATCATGTGAAGAGGTCTTTATGTCTAATATATTAATTACTGTAAGAATAGTGATAAACATCTTGAAATAGTTAGAAAATAATGTTTTTCTGGCTCAGGACGGAAGCTAGTATTAAGCCTGATAGAAGAAATTTATATACACATGATCAATACTTATTAACAGATTCCATTTTAGCATAACTTTAAAAGATGTATCCACTTTACATCCTGATTTCAGACCCCTCCCTTGTCTCCTCCTGGTGTCCCTCATCCCCCTCCCACTTCCCCTAGTCCTCAGATTCCTGATGTTAGACATGTGAATGAAGCTCTCACATATCCTTGACCGGTCTCAGATGATCCAAATAGCCAAAGATTTCCTTTCCTTGTACTTTGCATCCTCTTACCCCCACCTCTCATGTGCTGGGATTACAGGTGTGTATCATATGTGTATGTGAAGGGCAGAGGGTGGAGCCCAGGGCATTGTGTACGCTCAGCATTGACCTACTCAGCTGCATTCTAACCACCAACCCTTCCTGCCTTCACTACTCTGTCCATTTAGAATCCTTCATCAGTGAAATATCGACCGTTTCCTCTTGGTGCCAGGGTAACTGGGAATAAAGGCAGAATGCGATCATGTTTAAGCGTAAGGCTGTTTCTACTTCCTCGGTGTATGGAGATTCCTGCAGGTCCTTGCATAAACGTGGATGCCATGTTGAAGGAGTTGCCCCTCTGCCTCTCAGAGCATAATATACTTTTAGAATTCTGCTTCTCTCTGCCTACTTGTGATGTCATTGCTTACCTGCCATGGGGGCGTCGCCCTGCCCAGGGCTATATACAAGGACAAACCCTCCTCTTGGCCCCTCCCTCTCCTCTCTACTTTCTTCTTCCTCACTCTGTCTCTGTCTCTGTCTCTGTCCCCCCCCTTCTCTCTGGGGTGCCTCTCTCCCCTCTTTTTCTCTCCCCATGCTTATTTAGTAAACTCCTTTATAACATGTTATCTGGCATCTGGTACCTTATTATTACCTTATTATCATTTTCTTATTTTTATGCATAAAAATACTCTCTCGTGTCAGAAGTATACTGTTTCCAACTGGAAGGATGCTTGGTGCACAGGTCCTTTGCATCCTTTAATCTTGTATTCATTACTACACTTAGTGGTCTTGGGTATGAGTTCTACTAACTGAATTTGGTCATACATTGAGGGCATTTTTGGTTTATATTCTTTCATACTATTTTCTTAAATATGAAATAAACTTTTAAGTACTAAGCCAAAGTGCTATATATTTAATAGTGCAATAGGTGGGCAGAATTGTAGCAGACAATCCTATCATCTGCCCATCCTATATGGCTTCAATTGGGACATAGAGAGCAGATCTCATAGTATGTGTCTGGACATTATTTTTTTCCCTTGGTTTGAGCAAGGCGAACCAAATGTTCTCTGTGCAGTGACATCGGTCCTCTTCCATGTTTCTTCAGGATTTCACATTGTCAACTTTCATTGCATATACTACCATTTTCCCAATATCAAATCAAACTTTAATTCACCATGTTCCCAGTTGCTCTATATTGTGTGGCTTGTGGGTGTGGGTGTGATTTTTAAAATTATAATATTGAATTTAGTGAGACATCTCTCATTGACAAGGTGGGATTATTCACAGCAGTATCTATAGCAGTAGCAGCAATAAAATAATATTAATATTATCTGTGGACCATCTCAATCCAAAAAAAAAAAGTATGAGGTGAATTGGGTTTTGTTTTTGTTTTTTTCCTCAGTTTTACACCATTAACCTTACAGTCTTAGAAAGTTTGTGGAATAAATTTGTCATGACTCTTATCAAATTAAAGCTTCTCACTTTCTGGCACAAAGGTAATTGCCTATTGGTAGTTATAATTAGTCCATGCCAGTAAAAATAATATCCTTTCCAGATTAATGACAACAGTGTCTATTTCTGAGCAAACTTGTACTTTCTATTGTTATTTGGAATTGAAGAGTAGAATGTTGTCGGAAATGTAAAGCTGCATGTGCCAAGCCTCCTCATTGTTGGCTACTGTTTATAAGCAAATCGCCTTTGTAGCAGAAACATTTTGGGAGAGAATATGGAGTTTCTTTTCTTTAAGCCACTGACACGACTTAAAATTCTGGAGAGATGATTCAGCAGAACCTTCGATGGAGCCATCACAAGCTCATGTATTATGAATGTCAAACCACAAAAAAGTCATTAATTAGCCACAGTGCATTATAGACTACTGTTCATAAATTGTTCTAAAGTCAAAACAAATTTGCTAAGCTATAAAACTCTCAGTTAATTTGCTAGTCAGATTTTGTGTGACATCTTCCAGAAACAAAACAAAAACTTGACAGCCAATAATGCATAAATTAGAATATTGACTCGATTTGCATATTCATCTACACTTTACCAAGTTAATTTGTTTTAAAAATGTATTTATGCTTGATATGTACTCAGAATGCATTAACTGTTGGTTTCAGGAAGTAATGCAAGGTAGCTGTTGTTGATTTAGTAAATTCCACACATCTGTATTGTGTAAACTTACCCAAAGTGAATTTGCTAGGGAGAATTTACTTTCAAGGAGATACATAAACTCTAGTTTTGTTTAACATTTGAGAGAAATAAGCCACGCACTGGCATCTGAGGGAGCAGAAAGAGTACTTGCATTGTTTTGTTTGTTTTCCTCAAGAGAGAAAGATTGACTGCACGGTGAGTCTTGATTTCCCTTTAGAATAGATACGTTTTCCCTGAGACACATTAGAACTCCTTGTCTTAGTGAATTAGCATTTCTTATTACTCTCTCTGAGATGAGTTACCAGTGACATCCAGTCTCTTTCACTGTCCTCATTCTACTGAGCTGACCAGGTGGCCTGTGCCTGCCCTCTTACTCTTTCCCCTCTGTCCCTGTGTGCCTTGTCATCTCATCTGGCCACTAGAGAAGTGTCACTCCTGAAGGGCACAGTCAGCTTTTTGAAGTCAAGCTCTGGGTTTGTTCTTTTCTCTGCTTCTTTCTGAGCTCCCGTGCGTGTCACGTGCTGCTGCTCTCCATCCCCGCCTTCTCCCTCTTTGACTTTGGGTTTCTTTTCTGTGTGCGCCACCATCGCGCTTCCATCTGGCTGTCTTTATCCTTCTCCTCTTGCTTCATCTCGTGAAGGGCTTTCTCAGCCTCCGTCTCAGCTGCGGTTTCTTTTCTCTCTCTTTTCCCTTGGGGAGCACGTCCTCGGTAGCTCTGCTGCTTTTGCCTTCTATCTCCATCATCCTTGGCTGGAGTCCCACCTTGCCAACTACGCCCCAGCGTGGCGGGGGAATTCGTTTCCATGGAGCTAGACTTGAGTTTGTCTGTATCTAAACTCACCTTTTCCTCCAAACATGGCTTATCTCACTTTAAGAAATTTTTTTTTTGTCTCAGGACCATATGTCTACTATACCAGAAAATCAACAGAACCTTTATGAGTTACCACTGATTTTTTTCCATAACCTTGCAATCTTAGTCACTGATCACAATGAGATCTTGAGTTGATCCTGAGACATGGCTTGTCACTCCCCCCTCTTTTTTCCCCATATTACAATCGCCACAGCAGATGCTACATGCTTCTCCTTCCCTCTCATTTCCCTAGGTTGGCCTGTATGAATAATCATAGAACCCAGCTCTCTTCACACTATTTTCTCATTACAGAACGCTAATGGCTTCCTGTAGTTTACAGAGAAACATGAGGAAGTAGGGGCGGGGGTGGGGGAAGCTGTCAACCTGGCATTCAAGGCTTTTCACATCTCAACAAAAGTATTATACTTTTCACTGCTCTTAGATCCAGGTCTTCAAGCTCCAAGTTCTCATTGCATGTTTGGAACACATATATACATATGTGCATGTACACACACGTTGTACACACGCACTTATATGCACAGAGTACTACTTGAAATAAGTAGCAGTATTAATGATTTGCGGTTTCAAAGCAGCCAAAGTGAAGCATTAGACCTTATACAGGTTAGACATATAAGAAATTTATCTTGCAGTATAGTCTATTGTTTTTAATCTTTCAGTGGTCGGCTATGACTTTCTCAGAAGCAATTTGTTTGTTTTGTTGGATTATCAGAGCTTTGCATATCATTGAAATTAAGCTTGGATTTGAGAGAGTAAGACAGCAGTCAACAGAAATGTGTCTTTCACCTCATATTTGAAATTTAAAACCAAGTATGTATATCTGTATATATTTATAGTGCCAATGTGAATGTGATAGCTGCAGATACCACTTAACAATATAGAGTCAAGCTGCCAATCAGATTCCTACTGCAGGTAAATTTACCATGGTTGGCATGCTTTTCTGAAATACTGGGTAATTCTTGATGATATCTGAACATGCCAATTCAATCTTCCATTGACTAACATGGGAGTTGCATTCTTCTATGTTAATGCTGTGTAAATATCTGTGAGCTCTAAAAGTGATAGATTTAGCCCCCTGTAGAACATCTCAATTGAAAGCCCAAGGAAATTGTATTGTGAGACATCCAGCCACTACCACCTGCTCCTATAAAGAGACTGATACAGGCTAATGAATTAATTAAAAAAAGAAAAGAAAAGAAAAGAAAGAAAGAAAGAAAGAAAGAAAGAAAGAAAGAAAAAGATTTAAAAATGTGCCCCTGGTGTCTATGAAAGTATTGCCCTGAATATGCCTGCCCATATCTGGAATGGTCTTGCGTGTTTCAAAATGCAGAGAGCTCCAAGAGCCTCTGATCACCGTACAGGCATCTCTGCCTCATTCTGTACTTTTGCTCTTTTCTCTCCTTAAACACCTTCTGGGTCAGGTCCTCAATTACCTATCTTCTTCTCATGTGTTAATCTGCAACATAAACTTGCTCTCAGAGCTCTTGCCTGCTCACTTGCCCTGTAGTGATTTAGCATCTATATTGTAGTTGTGTGTTGATACTTGCATTCATTACATTCATTCCTGTCTTAGAATGTACATTTCTAGTAGCGAATATCAGCTATCTGATCAAGCTCTGCTCCATGTCCTTCATGCATTATCCCTCTTAGGTGAAGCATCCAGGATGAACATCACTGGATATAGTGAGACTGAGGAGTTTAACAGTGGTCATTGGATAGCTTTGTATCTTAGTAATTTCTGTTTACTTTGCTCAACTGGCAGTCAGGCAAGGCTAACTCTTCAATATTGCTGTAGCTGAATATGATTAAAGCTGATGTTTTGGTCATCCAACACATCCAATATGGCTGGTGAAAACTACCCATCCATGTTACTCAGAAACCCATGTTAATAGGAAAATCCCTATCCTTGAGATGGCAGGAAAAGGGAACATGACAAATGACAGAGCTGTTTTTGGACTTCTGCCCCCAGGAGACATAAGTCACTTCTGTTCCCAGTTTTAGTAAATTCAGAATACATTGAAATGACCATGATTATGATCAAAGTGTGAATAAGAAAGAAAGCCAGAAAACTATATTATCTATACAAACAGATCAGCCCTGATATGGTCCAGAGTTGCCTTTTCTTTGAAGGCTCATATTTATCTTCTTGCAAATCTGTCCTTGTATCTTTTTGAGAGTTGGGGGAAATGGGAAATTCTCCATTTGAGTCTCATAGAAAGCTGCTAGCAGGGGGAAGTTCATCTACATGATAATATAGCAGGCAGAACATTAAACCAGTAAAATCCAACCACAGACAGTTCCTAATTACTTAAGGAAAGAATCTGACATCCCCTCCTTTGTTTATTTGTTTGTTTGTTTGTTTTTGTTTCTCTAGGATAATATTCAGTGCAGTGTTTTGCTTTCTACTTTCATTTATAAGATAATGTTTGGTAAAGTATATGTAAATATGTAATATATATTGCAACATGTAACAGGCACCTTTTCAAATGAACTCAGTGACGCCCACAACCATCCCAGAAGACTCTGTAGGATGGGAAGCCAGGCTTAGAGAAATAAAGACCTAACTAATGCCTTATGACTAGACTGTGCTATATCAAGGAAGCAGTCTAGTGAGTCTAATAACTTGCTTTCACCTGAATTCTTTATTAACTGTTTTCTTGATATATTTTCTTAATAAGTTTTGCTTCACACTATGCAGTAAGTTGTCCATGACTAATGCAAGTTCAAACACAGAGGTCATATTAGTTCTGCAAGCCTAAGGAGTCTTTCTGTTGTTTGTTTGTTTGTGTGTTTTCATTGTCATTTTGTTTTGTTTTTGTCAGTCTTTACAGGAGGGTTGCTAGCTGGGTGTGCATATGTGTCTATATATTTAGGTGAATATTAGTTCTGTACATGCCTACTTATAGAAAAGAAACATTTCCCACCTATTCTCCTTTTATTACTCCTTTTTGTTTTTGCTTATTCGTCATTAAATTATCCTTCCATGTCTAATTAGAAACTCCTCCTGTCCCTCTAGAAGAACAAAAGTTTGATAAATGCTTGTCTCAATCTTGCTTCTATAAAGAAAAAACTTTGCCCAAGGCTATCCACCCCACTTTACTTGTCTCCTTCTGGTCTGGCAAGATAAGGATATTTTGTTTCCTTTTCTATTTAGAAGACATCTAGCAGCTTGTCATAACTTGGGAAATCTTTGAGGAAATGAAGTCTGAATGCCAAGACAGTCATCTCACTATTATCCCACTGGCTTGTATTCTACTTGATACATTGTAATTTTAACAAGGAAGCTACAAGAAAAGAATTTCATACTGTGCCTCTGTGGAAAGATGGAATAAAATAGAATACAGTTCTCATTTGTTCTGCCATAGCTCATTTTGACAGCTAAGAAAGCTGTCTTAGATGGGCAGGAAAAGATCCCCATTTATCTGCATTTCCCTGACATTTAAATATATATTTAGGTTATTCAAAGTGGTAAAAATTTTAAGTCATTTCAGACATTGGTTTGCCATTCCTACAAGTTCTGTGCCAACATTGCCCTAGCGTATTTTGCAGGCAGAACAGATTGTAGGTCAAAGGTTTTTGACTGGGTTGGTGTCCGCATTTTTCTTTCAGTAGCTTACACAGTAGCTTCACTCACTAAAGAGATTAGAGCATAGGAGTGAAGGCAACATGTAGGCACCAGCTCACCTTCTCTATGTTCAAGGAGTAGTGTGGGTGTTGTCCTGGGCAATGGGGTCCCAATGCCTGTTTGTAGAGAGCAACCTTTGACTTAACATTGCTTCTTCTTCTTCTTCTTCTTCTTCTTCTTCTTCTTCTTCTTCTTCTTCTTCTTCTTCTTCTTCTTCTTCTTCTTCTTCTTCTTCTTCTTCTTTCTTTTTAATGTAGGCAGTTAGTTCTATGAACTTTCCTCTTAGCACCACTTTCATTGTGCCCCAGCCCCATAAGTTTAAGTAGGATGTGTATGCATTTGCACTGAATTCCACAGTCTTTAATTTCTATATTTCTGTCTCGACCCATTTTTCATTAAGTGGAGAGTTGTTCCGTTTCTATGAGTTTGTAAGTTTTCTGTTGTTTCTGTTGCTGTTGATTGCTAACTCTAGCCCATGGTGGTCTGATAGGATGCAGGGAGTTCTTTCAGTTTTCTTGCATTGTTGAGACTTGGTTTCTCAATGAGTACGTGTTCAGTTTTGGAAAATGTTCCATGAGGTACTGATGAGTAGGTATAGTATTTTGTGTTTGAGTGAAATGTTCAATAAATTTTGTTAGATCCATTTTGTTTATTATGTCTGTTAGCACCAGTAGTTCTCTGTTTATCTTTTGTGTGGAGGACCTATTCATTGGGGACCTATTCATTGGTGAAGTGTCCCACCATCAGTGTGCAGAGATCCATCAGATGCAATTTAAGCTGTAGTAGTATTTCTTTTAGAAACTTGGGTGCCCTTCTGTTTGTAGCATAGATGTTATATGAATTGAAATATCTTGTTTGTGAATTTTTCATTTGATGTGTATGTAGTGTAGTACCTGGTGACATCATAGCTATGGTGTTTGCATAGTGATGAAGTTTCCTACAATGCATACTTGCTGCTAAGCAACAGACAATCTTATTAAAGGGCATGACAGTTTCCTGTATGCTCCCTAATTTGGGTAACAACATCTGCACCGGGTGTCAACGATGAAGCTATGTAAGGTGTGATTTTTACTTTAAAACATGAAATATAAGTTCGCTGTGATGCAAAAGCATAGAGAATTCACTTAACATGTGATTGTTCTGCATTATATAGGTTTTTACAATATTCTAACTAAGTGATTTTGTTGCTGAATTTTGCATATGACTCCCCAGGAGAGTGGAGTACTAATGTGTTTATACCAATGAGATGTAGTTTCTGTCACTATCATATTTTTATGTGAAAAACAAAAGACTGTGAAAGGATACAATTCTTGATAAAAAATACCATGCAGAGATTAGGATGAGAAACACAATCACTACAGACACGGTCTGTTTACCTGTAGAGCCTGTTCTTGAATGGACTGTAGTTAAATATTTTCATCACTGTGTGCTACAGTAAGTATTAAAATGAAACAAGGTGTAAAAATTAGTCAAAGTTGTTTTATACTTAAAGTTGTTGTCTTATCTTTTAGGTATTGAAGTATAATTAGTATGCAACAGAGTGATATAGCTCTTTATGTATGTGGTTTGATGCATTTTGGTAATTGGTTATACCCAGGTAGTTACAGATACTGACAAGGGTTGCAGAAGGGTTCTACCCAGTCAGAAATGTCCCTCCTCACCCCTTCTAGTTGGTTCTGTCTCTAATTCCCAGCCACAAGATAGTCACTTCAAAATTTAGCGTTACAGAATTTTATATATTTTTAGCCCTCATATGAAGAGAAATGTAATGCTATATCTTTTGGAGATTGTCTGCTTTTATTTAATACACCTAATGAACATGCGTAATACCCTTCCATCAAGTACCGTGAACATGGCTGCGATAGAGACTGTCTGCATACGTGGAGAGAACTGCTGCTCACGTTGGAAATAGTCAATGTGTTAAAGAGGCCAGTTTAGATTATCAGTGTAAGCTCTGGATTTTTCCTCCCTTGCTCTCTTCTAAGGTTTCTGAAGGCTGAGTTCTGTGCCATTTCCCGGAAGGCACAGAGCTAACTGATTATACCTACTCTTCTGATGCCCATTTGGTTTGTTTCATTCTTGGTTTCTATTGCTCTAAGCTTTCATGGATTCTGTAGTTGTCTTTTGGGCAATCTTTTGTCCAACCTCAGTGGGAGATGACATGCTTAGTAGTGCTGGGATGAGGTGCCAGAATGGTATACTACCCCTTGGGGGCTCCCCCTCTCCGAAAAGAAGGAGAGGGAGAAGTGAGGGAAGGAGATAGTGAAGGTACATGAAAAAAAGAGTGGGCTTTCCCTGTTTATACTAACCTGTGATCTAGAGGTAGAACTGTAACTGCTGCCTTTCTTTAATTCTCAGACATCAAGCCAGTCTTTCTCTGGACCAGCTCCTTAAAGGGCATTCATTACCAGTCAGAGAGAAAGAGACAGCTCCTGAGCGCTAGAGCCCAAGAGCTGCTCTGGTCATGGATAGGCATCAAGCTTCAACTGCTTCACAGGGAAATTCCAGAAATACTGTGTTCTCTGCCTTCCTACCAGCTCTGGCATGTCCCACATTCCTTCCTTTGGGAAACAGAAAATCTTACAGTGTGTTAGCCTTCTCCTGTCTTTAGTTACTTCTTTAATCTTAGAAAGCAAATACAGTTCTAGAAATGTACATTCTGTAAATATCTATGCAGCAAATATATGGTTGACTTATTTGTATTTCTCTTGACTAAATGCCCATGTATAAATATTTGTGCATCGCGGATCTCTTCTTTCCTTTCTGCCTCACATCAGGTACTCACATCCACAGATGCTCATGCATGCATACGCCATCCTTAGGTATATATAGTGGTTGTTTACTTTTCTGTTCCCATCAGCAATGTTTGGGGATTCAGGATTGTATCCTTCATGGACATTTATCTGTCTTTTCGATTTTAGCCATTCCACATGCAGTTTCCTTTTTAATTTGCATGACTAATGGTGTTAAGCATCTTTTCCTGTGCTAATCTGTCATTTATCTTCTTTGGGGGAAAGTTTGTTCAAGTCTGTTGCCCATTTTGCTTGTTATCTTTTCATCATTTACTTTAATATCCAGCAGTAAAAGGACAGTGAGACTTTTTCCAGTGCTCTGACTTCTCTGTCAGTTATCTCCACTACATTGTTGTGAAGAGAACTTTTTTTTTACTTTATTAATTTATTCTTGTTACATCTCAATGGTTATCCCATCCCTTGTATCCTCCCATTCTTCCCTCCCTCCCATTTTCCCCTTATTCCCCTCCCCTTTGGCTGTTCCTGAGGGGGATTACCTCCCCCTGTATATGTTCATAGGGTATCAAGTCTCTTCTTGGTAACCTGCTATCCTTCCTCTGAGTGCCACCAGGTCTCCCCTCCAGGGGACATGGTCAAAGTCGAGGCATCAGAGTATGTGAGAAAGTAATATCCCACTTTCCACTCTACTGTGGAGAGTGTTCTATCCATTGGCTAGATCTGGGTAGGGGTTTAATGTTTACCGCCTGTATTGTCCTTGGCTGGTGCCTTAGTTTGAGCGGGACCCCTGGGCCCAAATCTGCCTATCATAATGTTCTACTTGTAGGCTTCTAGGACCCTCTGGATCCTTCTACTTTGCCATTCTCCCATGCTTCTCTCATCTAGAGTCCCACTAGAATGTCCTCCCCTCTGTCTCAGTTTCCTGGTAAGTGAAGGCTTTCGTGGGACATGCCCCTTGGGCTAATATGCAGATATAAGTGAGTATATACCATTTGAGTCTTTCTGCTTCTGGCTTAACTCACTCATTATGATCATTTCTAGCTCAATCCATTTATCCACAAATTTTGGGAATTCCTTGTTTTTAATAGCTCAATAGTATTCCATAGTGTATATGTACCACAGTTTCTTTATCCATTCTTCTATTGAGGGAAATTTCAAAACGCTAAAGAAAGAGATTGAAGATGACATGAGAAGATGGAATGATCTTCCTTGCTCATGGATCGGGAGAATTAACATAATAAAAATGGCCATCCTACCAAAAGCAATCTACAGATTCAATGTAATCCCTATCAAAATACCTACACATTTTTTTTAAAGACATTGAAAGTTCAATTCTGAACTTCATATGGAAAAACAAAAAACCCAGAATAGCTAAAACAATCTTGTACAATAAGGTGCTCCGGAGGAGTCTCCATACCTGATCTCAAACTGTACTATAAAGCAATAGTAATTAAAACAGCATGGTACTGGCACAGCAACAGGCTGGTTGATCAGTGGAATCGAATCGAAGACCCAGATATGAATCCACACACATATGGTCACTTGATTTTCGACAAAGAAGCCAAAGCCATTCGATGGAAAAGGGATAGCATCTTCAACAAATGGTGCTGGTCTAACTGGATGTCTATGTGTAAAAAAATGCAACTGGACCCATATTTGTCACCTTGTACAAAACTCAAATCCAAGTGGATTAAAGACCTCAACATAAAACCAGAGACACTAAGTCACTTAGAAGAAAAAGTAGGGAAGAGTCTGGAACATATTGGCACAGGAGACAACTTCCTGAACAGAACACCAACAGCCCAGACATTAATGTCAACAATTAATAAATGGGACCTCATGAGGCTGTGAAGAGAACTTTTAAATTTGCAGGAATATTAATTATCATTATTTTAAGTTTTGAAATTACAAATTGTTTTGTGTTTTATGGTCTTGAAAATATTCTTCAGTGGATTTTTCTGAAGGTTTTGTGGTTTAATATTTTAAGTTTAAATCTATGATCTATGCCAGAGAAATGTTTGTGTGGAGTATCACAGACATCAAGGATAATTGTTTTAGTATATTTTTAGTATACTAAAGATAATTGTCTTAGTATATTTCTTCACAGTTGTGAAGAAAACTTTTCATCTTTAACACTACTTTGTGCCTTGATTAGAATTAAAAGACCTATATTTAGGGCTAATTCCCAAATGCTTTATTTCATTTTCTTTTATTGATATTTTTATTATCATTATGCAATGCTGTACCATCTAAGATGCTATAGATTGAAATCTGCTATTTTAAAGGTTTCTAAATGTGTGCTTTAAAGTTGATTTTGTCTCTTTTAAATCTTTCATAATTGTTCATCAAGTGTAAAAGCATCTCATCCGTCTCTTCCAAAAGGCCTGCTGAAATTTTGGGAAGAAAAAACCATGCAAATCAGCATGAAGGAATATCTTTACAACATTGAAGCTTTCAGTCTCCTGTTAGTGCATCTGCCACTCTGTTTTGTTGTGTTTTTACTAATGCCATTGACTTCTGCAGGAGTATGCTGCTTAGTTTGGTGTAGCCTAGAGTCACATGGGAAGGGAGAATCTTAATTGACACCAGGTTGTTCTGCTTTGCTTTTTTTTTTTTTTTTTTTGCTTACCCCTGCTTGTTAGGTGCTTTTTACAGTTTTTTGTGATTTAAAACTCTTATTTTCCAGTTTTCATTACTGTGTTCAAAATCTCAAGTGATTTTTATGTTAGCATTCTTGTATTCTTCAGTATTAATATTATAATGTTCACTTATCATTTAAGTAGTAATTTTCTTTTGTGGATTTTATGGGATTTTCAGGTCCCCAATCATTTTGTCTGTGAACAAATTACAGGGTTTTTTCCCCTTTCCAAACGCCTCATATTTTCTTAGTCTGTTATATTGCACTGCCTAGACTTGCATTACAATAGTACAGAGAACAGTCTTGTCTTTATGATGGTGGTCCAAATGGTTTGATACTCAATACTAAAGGTGGTGATGTGGGGTTTTTCTTGAAGTATTTACTATACCAGGCATTTTTAATTCTCTAGCTATATTGCTGACAGTTTTTATCATGAAAGTGCTGAGGTTTGATATATTCTTTTTACATGTTGAAGATAACTATGTCTTTCCCCTTATTTGTTTCTATACCACACAATGGCATTCACCAACACTTTTAATATTTAATCAATCTTATTTTCTGAGCCACACCTCATATTAAAACATAAGCAATTTATTTTATTTTATTTTAGGCACTTTTTGATATATTAAGAAGTTGAAATTTATTTTGCCAGTAAATATTGTCTTATTATTTTTTCTTTCCATAGTCTTTGTTAGACTTTTTTTGTGCTGTGCTAACATTGGGATCTTAAAGTGAGCTAGGAAGTTTTCCTTCTTCCCCTAGTCCCTGAAGGAGTTTTCCTTTTACTTTACTGCCTTCCTAATGTTCAGAATAACCACAGGTAATATAGCCTGACATTTTCTTCATGGAAACAGTTTTGATTTTGAACTCAATTTCAGTGATCGGTCGGAGTTTATTTTGATTTTCTACTCTGCTTAGTAACAAGTGTGGTAATCTGTGTTTTGAAGAAGTTTGTTGCTTACATCAAAATTACCAAAGCTATTGTAATACAATTTTCTCTCTTTTTTCATCTTAATATTGGCCTGATCTCTTATAATGTTACCCTTTTAGTTCCTGCCTTTGGGTGATAGAACTTGTCAGTGGACTGTCACCTTACCTACATAATAAAAGAAAAACAATTAGTTTACTCTGTAAATTTTCTTGCTGTTTTTACTTTTAAAATCATGGGAGTTGATGCCTCAGTAGTTAAGAGCACTTCTACCTCTTGTGGAAGACCTGAGTTCAGCTCCTACATCAGAGTCTAAAACTTCCTAGAACTCTGGTTCTAGAGGAAATGATAATTTCTTCTGCCCTTTACAGATATTGTACCTTCTACACACACACAACACACACACACTTTCATGTCCCCAAACAGACATATAGACACATAATTAAAAATTAAAATAACAAATTCATGGATGTGCTCTTTTAAAAATGGTCTTTTTCACATTTGAGTTTAATTTCCTTAAATTTTGGTTCTTAAACTGTTGTTCTTCCTGATATTGAATTAAAACTAGGAACTTTCAAAATTGCTTCACGGAGCATGGAGACAGTGCACCGTAGTTAGAGCACTTGCCATTCTTACAAACGATCTGGGTTCAGTTCCTGGTTCTTACATGATGGCTCATGATCATCCATACCTCTAACTCAACGTATCCTGCTTCTTCTGATCTCCATGGGTATATAGTACATAGACATATATTCAAGCAAATCACTATTATGTGTAAAATTAGCAATGCATCTAAATCAAATATAAAATTTGTTTTTTTCTGCAATGTGCAACTTATAGGTCACATATTTATTTTCAAACAATTTTAATCTTTTATTTTATATTCTTTGAGTTTCTTAGAAGTATATTGTTTTCTTTTCTTTTTCTTGTTCTTTCTTTCTTTTTTTTTTTTTTTTTTTTTTTTTTTTTTTTTTTTTTTGGTTTTTCCAGACAGAGTCTCTCTATGTAGCCTTGACTGTCCTGGACTCGCTTTGTAAACCAGGCTGGCCTCGAACTCATAGCTACCGCCCTCGAACTCATAGCTACCACCTGCCTCTGCCTCCCAAGTGCTGGAATTAAAGGCGTATGCCACCATGCCCGGATCCCATTGTTTTATTTTCAAATACAAATTAAAAACACAAATATTAGAAAGAAAATGTATCATTTCATACATTATATACTTTAATGATTTTTTTGTTGTTGTTTTTTGCTTAAGACAGCGTCTCATGTACTCAGGTTGAACCTTTGATTTTCTTGCCTCCGACTCACAAGTTATTAATTTCCAATCTATTACATTTATTTTAGACAACATAGTCATGGTTGTTTTTTCCAATTTATTCTATTTTTCATTAGCATGTATTAGTTGTATGAAATAATTGGATTTATCGTGATTTTTCACATATGTTTATGATGACTTAGGTAACATTCACTCCTCCCATTACCCTTCATCCTTTTCCTTCTCCTTCCCCTTCCCCTGTTTCTCTTTCCATGTCTCTACTGGGCCTCTGTTTACTTTTGTGTTCTTTATCCCCTAAACATGGGAAAGGAAATCCTCATTGCTTGACAGTATGCAAATGATCTTATTCTCTTAATATAATCTCTAATTCCATCCCTTTATCAACCAAAAGTATGATTTCTTCCACTTACCTGAACGAATTGCCATTGTGTATGTATAGCATATGTTCTTTATCCATTCCCTTACTGATGGGAATTTCGTTTTATTTCATAATTTGATGTGAAGAGTTCATGGTCGCTCCTGATGTGTTCTTACGGATCTGCACCCAGAAGTATATACCTCAAAGTAAGACACAAAACCCTAAAAAATGAGAGAAAAAACCCTGAAGGTCTAGAAACAGGCAATGGATTTTCCAAGTAGAACTGTAGTAGCTCAGGATAATAACAAAAAACAGCAGATTGGATATCATGATTTAAAAATATGTACAATTCATTTTCAACAGAATGAATTTACATCTAGCATATGCTATGTGTAAATTCTTGCTTACATGCACACATACACACACATGTTTGGGACATTATTTATCAACAACTCTAAACTTTTAGATCTGTCAGTTTGTAGTTTCTATATTTTGAATCTCTGTTGTTAGGTGCCTATAGATTTAGATTTTTTTCCTTAGAGACCTGCATGTTTTTATCATTATGTAATGCCTTTTTAATGTTTTATAGGTCTTATATCAAAGTCTACTTTGATAGCAGTTTGTAGGACTAATTTTATTCTTGGAGTTTGCTTGGGTTATTGTTGTATTTTGTCACTTATTTTCATACATAATTGAACTACACTTATCATCAAAGGCACACACATTCGAATAATGTCTGCATCTTTACTGTAGCACCTATCTTGTATGGGCTTTGGTACATGGATGAAGGTTCCATCTTCTACATAGTTTGAATATCTTTTAACACTAATTGATCTTGCTGTATTTTGATGATAAAATTTATTTGTTACATCACTTGATTTCTATTTATGAAGGTGAATATTTTATGTGCATACAAGTAGTGTTTGAAAACCCAAGAATTTGCCCTCTATCCCAATTAATTACCAGAACACACAGGCTCTGTAATGAGACATGTCATGCTTGATGCCAAATAGACTTTCCAGAACATACAATTTCATCCAACTATTTGTAGTTAATGCCTCCTAACTGTACGATGAGACTTGGTGTGGGTGTGGGCATAATAAGTGAGCTTATAGATGATATCGCAGAATAGATTTATAGAGACCAGATGTCCACATGCATCTGAATGTAAGAAGACTTCTCCCTTAACAGGAGCTAAACTATCAGAATTTCACAGAACTTGACATGCATATATTAGAGTCCCCTTGATGTACTTGAAATTTGAATTTTTTTTGCACCAAAATCATACAGTGAGGAATCTGGGAATATGGAATTTGGTAGTATACGGGTGAATTTATGCTATTTTCTAGTGTTTCTTTTAATATGGCTTCAACTCTTTCTCTTTTTTGTTTTTGTTTTTTATTATAATTTATTCAGATTACATCCCAGTTGTTATCCCCTACTTGTATCTTCCCATTTCTCCCACTCCCCCGCTCTTTCACCTTATTCCCCTGCCCTAGACCTCTGACAGAAGGGGATGTCAACTCTTTCTTTTACATTTTATAATCAAACCCTGGTTGAGAAAGTGTTTGACAGTTCATTTCTGTTGATATCTTGCTAAATAAAGATGTGACATGTAAATGTACAGCTATTTAGGTTTTGTTTAATAAGGACTTGAGAAATAACATCCAATTTTACATTGAAAGGAAGTTAATATCTTTAGTGTCTCATTTGAAAATTGCCAAAGGTTGAACAAAATGTATTGTGATGAAAACATGGAATATCTAAAACAAAGTATATCTCTATTTAAACTTTAAGATGAAATTTCCATCTGTTAGACATTTATTCGTTCATTTAATACTTATATGTGCCATGCTTCAAGATGCTGCACACTGCTCACATTCCAGCAGTGTAATTAATATTGAAATACCTGTGCATGATACTCCAGTCAATAACACACATCATTAGTTCAGGATGGAACATTTGGCAAAATTAATGTCAGCCACACTTTCTCTGTGGCCCATATTATGGTGACCAGTTTTTGAGGTACTTAATATTCTTTTCTTTGAGAAAGAGCAGAGAAGCCATAAATGCTCCCAATCAAGAATGGAAATGGCCTCCCCACACCTCTTCTCTTCTTTTGGATGAGTGAGAACATATAAGTATTGCTAGGAAGGAGTGATCATGAATAATTTAGAATAACTTGAGACCTTGTATGGTACTAAAGATGAAATATGCATTGGTTAAATGAGAGAGAGCTGTGCTATTTGGGTTTGAGGTCATTTTAGTATTGTACATGTGCTATAATTCATTCTCCCCTTACTATTCTTACAAATGTATAATGGAATAAGTAATGTTGTGTATCCAATTGAGGAGTGAAGCCAGGCACGTTTTAATATAATTACTTGAGATGTTTGATCAGTCAGAAATCAAAAGGCACTGCTGATTTCATTTGGGCTAACAACCTGTTTGAGGGTGCTATCTCTTCCTTATTATAGTATATGGAAGCATTTGATGATTTGTGATAATAGTCATCCATTCACCTAAAGCAGCAGTTCCTCAACCTGTGAGTCACAGGTTACCTAAGACCATTGGAAAACACATACGCGGACACATACACACACACACACACACACACACACACACACACACACACACACACACTTTACACTTCAGAACAGTAACAAATTATAATTATGAAGTAGCAATGAAAATAATTTTTATGGTTGGGAGGTCACCACAACATGAGGAAATGTATTAAAAAGTCACAGGATTAGGAAGCCTGAGAACCACTGACCTAAAGCATCTTTGGCACAGTCCCTGGATTTTATTTTCCCTAAATTTAGATTCTTATGATTTTACTTTGTGTTTTAAGTGTCATAGCTACATTTCTCCCCAATGAGGGAACAAACCTTTTTCCTTCTTGAACGAAGCCCAGGCTCTGTAAACTCTGGGGTGATCTTACTGGCAGGGTCTGTAGATTAGTTTTCCCTAAGTATATGTCCCCTATGAGTCGACATGTTCCAGTGGATAGGTGTCACACATCTAAGCATATTTGGGCAGTACACTCATGGGTAGAAAAAAATCCCTACAAAGTTGGATCAGAATGGAAGAGAGGATGGATCTGGAAATGGCTGGGGAGAAGGGGTTTTATGACCAAAGCACATATGAAATTCCCAATGAACTAAATCAAATAAAAACGAAGACTGCTTAGGAATCATGACATCCTCTCTTTGGAAGCCTAATGTTGATCTGTCACCTGTAAAAGCATTGGCAGTTAATCTTAGAAGAAATACAGTAAGATCTTAAGTGTGAATTTAAACCAAACCCAGAAAAAAAAACACTATTTGTCTGCACTAGAGAAGAAGGGCTAAAGCACTGAGTTTATTCTGTAAAATCAGATACAGTTATGAAAAAGAGGTATGTAAGAGCCCTTCAAACATACTGTATACTAAAAGACTCCACAGTTATACCTTAGAGAACCTTCTCTCTTTTCTTTTTACATTTAGTTTGAGCTGGTAATTAAAATTTGAGAAACAGAGAAACCTTCTGAAAATAGATATAATTTAAGGGGATTCTTAAGGGAATAATATTTAATCTTTCTTAAGTTTATCTGAGCCATATGAAAAAGGAATTTTCTGTTTGGGTTTGCATGTAAATGATTAATGTAATTTTACTTCTTATTGATTTATGAAATTGTTTCTTCCTTGGTTGTATCTATAGAAAGAGTAATGGATTGTTGTTGTTGGTTTTTTGTTTGTTTGTTTGTTTGTTGTTTTTTCCCCCGCTACTCAAGGAATTGTATGTGTTGTAGTTTTGTTTGGGGAATGTGTTTTTATTGCTCACTTTTACCTGGGTTATTCTGCTTATAGTACTACAGAGAATCACAAGAAGGACCATGGACATTAGGAAAAGGAAAGTGTTGTTCGCGAGAAGCTCGTGTGTCAGGACAGACGGGGAGGTGCAGAGTTGGGTGGGAAGGCTATGTGGTAGATGTAGGTTAAGTTGCATACTCAGGACCTGGGTAGCCAGTCTTACAAGATTTTAGCTGCCTGGGCCCACACCTGGAAAATGAAAAGATGCTGACTTCCAAGGAAGCATTTGATCTGGGACGCTGGGTATTTTTATAGGAGTGGTGAGCAGGGAGGTCACCTAGAAAATCTTGATATAAGTAAGACAAACCAGTGAAGAACGGAGGAGGTTGAATGATGATGTGCAAAGAGGAAAATGAATTTCCTTCCCTTACATAAAAAAAATGACACTATGTAAATGTGTGTGTGTGTTATGCTTGGGGATAATGAGTCATAATTAAATATATCAAAATATTAATTGCTTTGTCTTTAGTAGATAGAAAATTCTTTGGAGAAAAGCATGGTTTCTACTCTTTTACAAAAAGCACTCTCTTCTCTACGCTAGACTCAAGTTTGCTTACTGGCATGTCTAGGTGACCTATGTGGAGGTAATTTGCATTCTTCAGGAGAGGTTTGGTAGGAACCCTAACCATAGATATTTTCCCCAAAATTTTCCAAATTGGAGTTTCAGGTTAGCCCAGCATGGTTATATCTGGTTAAAAAAGATAGTTTCTGCCAATCATAATTAACTGTGTATGTGTGTGTGTGTATGTGTGTGCACGTGTGTGCATGTGTATGTGCACATGTGTGTGTGTTTGCATGTATATGTGTGCATGTGATTGTGTTAAAGTATATTAGAGAAAAAGCATTAATTCTACCAGCAAATGTTAGAGGATGAATTTAAGTACCATTGATTTATTCACACTACCATGTGAAGCAGGAGATTTAAAAGTTACATTTCAGTTACTAGAAATGCGATAAGCAGGTTGTCTTCTGAGCTTCACTTCCTTTACTGTACTGTTTACCAGTTAGATCTGTACCTTGGTGGAGCGTATGCATTGTCATGATTGTTCAGGAACCCTGTCCACTCTTTGATCCCAGAGCATTTTTATCATCCTTAAAGAAGTGTATTCACAACCACTTCCTATTCTCCCCTCTGGATTACTGATGCTCAATGTACTTTTTAATGGATGTCCTTATAAGTGAATTTCATATGAATAGAACCATCCAACATGAATTCTAGAATGTCTGCTTTTCCTAACTTAATGCTCTGACGATTTAGCCTAGTTGTATCATGTGTCCATATTTACCACTTTTTATGGATGAGTAATATTCCATTGAATTGATATAGCACCTTTTGCTTAATATTTATCAGATTGCAGAAACTGGTTTCCTCCGTTCTTGTCTTTTATAAACTTCATTGTTTCAACTTCCAACATTTCATTTAGCTTTTTGTGTGAATTTTTATGTTCCATTTTCTTGGGTGGGAATAAGACCCTCCCACAAAATCTGTTTTCTTCATACCGCTATCAAAAATGTAGATTACATACAATATGTTTTTGATTCTTTACCAATATCACAGGAATGAAGTGATCTCTCATGTAGATCTTGTGTGAAGTTCCCTAATGCCCAGTGCTCTGGTTTGGGTTTTGAATGTACTTGGGAGGTCACTTGTCTTAAAGCTGATCTCCAGTCTGTGATTGTTGGGTGATAATAGATCCTTTAGGAGGTGGAGACAAGAGGAAGCTCCTCGGATGATTACAGGCATGTCTTCAAAGATTGTGAGACCTAAAAAAGGGATAGCTGATGATGGTCTATAAACCCTAATATTCAGGTTCAATAGAAATTAGTTTTTTCATATGTTGATATTCTCATTAAATATATACTATACTATTTTGTTATAGTTATGGAAATTTGGATGAAAGAACTCATGGTATTGAACTTCTTTTTCATCAGCTTCTCTGATAATTATGTATATTCATGAAGAATTATCTGTTTATTTGCTCAGTTTTTAAATTGGATCATTTGCCTTTATTGCATCAAATATTTACATAGCTTATATCATAAACCCTTAACAGATACTTTATTGGTGAACATTTTATTCCATTGTCTGGCTGTTTCTTCTTTATTGAAAATATCTACAAGAATTATTACTTTTGATCAAGTCCAGTATTTTAATTTTTCTTTTGCCCTTACTCTAAAGAGGTGTATCTAAGAAATTGTCTAATTGAAGGACATAATGATATATGCAAAAGCTTTCTACTGAAGAATTTATTGGTTTAGCTCTTACATTTTGGCTTTTTTTCCACTTGAATTAATTTTTGTAGATTATTTGAGGTAGAAATTTAAAGGTGTTCATTTGAATGTGAGTAGCTAACACTGTTGAAGATGGATGTGCACCCTGGCACCAGGTATATTATCTTGACTCCTGAACTAGTTAATATTGATTTACCGCTTGAAGGAATCTAGAATTATATAATATATATATAATTGTATATCTATAATAATATATCTCCCTGAACATGTTTCTAAGAACTCTAGACTGGGTCCATTGAAGTGAGAAGACCTACCCTAAGTACAGATTGGACCATTCCATGGACTTAGTTCTGAGACTTATAAACGGGAGAAAATACACTGTACATGGGAATTCCATTGGTCAGCTTCTTGACCAGTGTAACCAGCTGCCACATTCTCCTGCTACCACGCTTCTTCTGCTGTGGTAGACTATTTCCTCAAACTGTCTTTCAAAACTGACCCTTCCATTAGTCAGACTCTCTGTCACAGCAATGAGCAGAGTGACTATTACAGTACTCTTGTTCAAGGCAATCAACTTGAGTGTGGGTATTTACTTCTGGGATCTAATATATTCTATCATTTGTATGCCTTATGGCGATGCCACCATTACTGCCATCGTGTCATTAGTGGTTGCTCTTCTATAGGCATGTTATGTTGTATCAGATATGGAAGCTACTGGTGGACATGCAGTGATGACCATGAGCTATGTCTCCTTATTCCAATGTGGGAAGAGTCATTCTCATGAATGAAAAATAGTTTTCTTTCCCTGAGTTTAAAGTCTGGATGCCTGAAATGGATTATGTACATGGATTGGTTACTGTTTGTCTTAACACTGCATATAGCATGCTTAGGCAAGAAGGGTGAATTTCAGACGAGGCCCAATTTTTATTTACAAAAAGCACAGAAACACTAAATATGTTGATGAGAATTGTTGCAGAACCTTGGTCAGTGGCAGATTGAGGTCATGTTATGGGGAGTTTAGGATAGAGAACAATAGTTGACCCAAAGGCAGTGGTGAGATGGCCAACGTTACAGGTTGAATGGCAGGGGAGATTAAGCTACAAACGAATACGAATGTCAAAGAACAAAGAGAAACCCAGAAAACTACAAGTCAGGCAAAAAAAAAAAGAGTGACAAATACTGTTTATAGAGTGTTCTTAATTGATGTTAGGAGCCCTGTGCTCTGTAGGTTTTGTTTCTGAGTTTCTAACTACACAATAGAGGCTTCTGATGTATGTTATTTAAGTAAATTATGGGTTGTTTTGACAAAGAGCACCAGTAAATATGTGACTTCCACATTTCTCATTGTTGCAGTATGCCTGAACAACAGCTGCCACTTAGTGAGCCTGTTTCCACAGACACAGTGCTAACTGCACTACTTCTGTTGCATAGTTTAGTCTTTAAAATACGCCTATAGAAGCAAGCAGTGGAATAGCACCCATGTTCTAGATGATGGAACTCAGGTGCTAAAAGCAGCCTACTCAGAATTGTTACATACCAGTGAATAATCAAATTAGAATTCCAGCCTAAAGTCTTTACCAATAAACGTTCCTCTTTTCTGAAAGCCCAACATGTAGGCCACACCTTTTCCTAATCATGTGAGAATTTCATATGTGAGGAAGGCATCTTGCAGGGATGATATAAGTCCCTGGATGATTTGTTGTCTAGCCTTGGCACCTTGTATCTGTAGTAGGGTTAGCAGACTTACTTAGTAGGATAAGTGCTTGGGGGGAAAAGCTTGAGGACCCAAGGTCAAGTCCCAGGACATGTGTAATAATGGGGCGGGAAACTGACTACAATTGTAACCATAGCACTGATGGGCAGAGATAGGAAGACCTCTGAGCCTTACCAGGTGGCCAATAGAGCTGAATTGGTTTGACCTAGGTTCAATGAGAGACTCTTGTCTCAAAAACAAAATAAAACCAAAATGTAAGGTGGAGAGTGATCAAGGAAAGTATCAACTTAATTTTATGACCTCAACATGGAGCTGCACATACTTGTGCATTCATCTTCACACACCTACACACACACACACACACACACACACACACACACACATTATATTTATAAATATTATATGTATTGAATAGCTTGCCAGCGATTTTTTGTGTCACCTAAAGCAACAGCTCAACTTTATGTCATTGCCAGGTATAAGTACATAGATCACTGTAATTCAGAAATCATGAGGCTTATGACAGCATATTGATTACAGTGTGCTTTCATTATCTCAATAATGCTTCTAAATCAAATATGAGTTTTCTTTACATTAATATTCTGTTGTAAAGGAAAAAGTGAACTGTACAGGCATAATCGCCCTAGAAGTTACATAGGAAATGCATTCAAGTTCAAATGCATTGGTTTCTGTGATCATATTTGTTGCCTTCAGTTACAAATTTGAAATTTCTAAGTAAAACTAGGAAACTAAATCCATCTTTTCAGTGTATTCTAAGCAATGCTTCAGAGAATACATGAGTGCCCAGTATTTTATAGCAGAATTCTTTAAGCCTGGGAGGGGCTGATAGGTAGTATACTAATTTCAATTATTTATAGCAAAATGCTCTATGTGAACAAAACTTTCTGATACTGAGAGACTAACTGTGTACTAAGGCTGGTAGTTGGAAACATGCCTCTGCGTATGGAACTTCCTAGATCAGGAAAGAACATTTAGGTGCTGCTGCTGTTGTGCAGGATGTTCAAGAGTTCTTGAGCATCACTGCTTTTTGGTATCAACATGGTTGGCACTCTATCCTGGACATTGTTATTTTACAGAGCAAAGAAAGGGATTTCTGGTGAGTGATTTCTGGATTTAGTGAGCCCTGTAAAAGCAGAGCATGTCCTCACTCTAGTATCTTGCAGAGGGACAGGCTAGAAAAATGGACTTTCTTTGGCCCAGAAAAAAAGCAAATATCCATTTTGTGACCTTCTTCTGGGGTCTCCAAGGAAGATTTCTATGTATCTCTCAGAAGCTAAGCGTATTCCTGTACTGGTAGTTGCTAAGCTAAGGGTCAGCCCTTTCCTTCCACTGTGACATAGGGAGTGTTTCCATCCACCTGAGTCAACTTCCCTTGGAACCCTAAACCTCAGATGAGCAAGCTCTGGTACTTTGATGCCATCCTTGTTATACCCTGGGCAGAAGATCAGCGAAAACATGCATAGAACCCTGGCTCGTGCTTATCCGGATGGTCAGTGTGTGTTGTTTTTAAAGCAACACACCTATGGTCATATGCTATGCAGCAGTCAAAACTGATACTCAGAAGTGAAAAAAAAAATCCATAGGCTTCATTGAAGATAGTGTTTTCTGCCCCCCCTGCCCTTTTTGAATTATATCTTCATTTTCACTTTCTCCCTGGATACACTGTTTCTCCTCTCTTTGAACAGTTTTAGTTCATGCCTTAGGGATGTTGTATCTTCTATTTTAAAAAATATTTTTAATTTAAATGTCTTATTTATGTGTGTGTGTGTATATATACTTATGTGTATGAATATACTTACTTGCCAGTATATGAGCCATGTGTATGCAGGTGCCTGTGGAGGCCATAAAAGGGACTTAAAATCCCTGGAATTGAAATTCAAAGGGTCGTGAGCCTCCCAGTGTAGGCGCTGAGAACCAAACCAGGCTCTTCAGGAAGAGCAGAGGGTGCCCTTAACCACGGCGCGCGCTCTCTCTCTCCAGTCCCTGCTGCTGCTTTTTAAGGAATCAGTCAATCCGCTGTGTCCCCTCCCTCCGCAGTGTTTTTCTTGTCTTTCTTTCTGGACAAGAGGCAGCTGCTGGTTCTCACAGAGCTTCCATTTGGGAACAATCAGATAATCAGAACATTTCTTCTAGACTTTGAGTTGTGTGACTCTCTGACATGTTCCCCATGGGCCCACACATCACTGATACATTTAGTGATAAATCCTGGAGGAAAGTTATCATGTCACCATTTGGGAGCTTTCTGTGGTCAGACAAAACATTTTCAGGGTATATCTTTCTGCATCGTAGCTTCTCTGGCTTGTGACCTTACACTGTTTGCATAGCCTTCTCCTTCACCCCTCTTTGTAGCAACAGAGAAATGCTATTAAAAAGGAGCCACCATTTTCATACTCATCAAGCCTAAAAGGGCTATAAAAGTAGTTTTTTTCCCCATAATAAACTTCCAGCAGCAAAAGTCTCCTCAGTTAACAGCAACAATCTGCTCTGAAGCATAAAGCTGTCTACATTCACTTTCTAGAAAAGCATCTACCACTTTTTTTCCCCACCACCATCTAGATTATAATATCCATGCTTTTACTGGAGGCTGAGTATATGAGTTCCTGCCTTGGAAATATCCTCTGGGGAGGGACCGTCTTCTAGTTTTTATCTAGCTAATGGAAAAGATGAAGACATTTTGCTATTGACACCTGGAGGGGAAAATCCTAGAGGATGATGGCAAGAGGTAACAGAGACCATTAATGGAGCAGGGAAGAGACCATACAGCAGGTAGAGCCAGTCAGAGTGTTGTTGGATTCTGGTCTCTGGGTTCCTCTGTTTTATTTCAGTTTGTGGTGAGGAGGCAAGATTCCATTGAAGATTGACATTATGGCAAGCCAAAAATGTGTCATTCCCAGAGTTTTCAGTCCTATGCGTGTAAAGGTGTCACATCCCAATAAGACAATATCATATTCTTTAAGGGAAGCCATGGAGAAACTGCAAGCCAGATACCAGGAATGTGTTCACATGAAGGAAGAGTCACAAGATTTATTTGGGGATGCTCAGATTAACTCTCGGGTCTTCTGAACGCTTCTGACTATACTCCCAGTCAACAGATTCACAACATAGAAAAAAATGTATCCCCATATATCATCCAAGTTCAAGATTATTTGTACAGCTTGGGACTTACATCTCCTTTTCCAGGACGCCTCTCATTAATTTTCTTGGTCTCATGTATATTGTATGTATTCCCAAATGCTCCATTTCATTTTTCTGTACACTGAAGTCAAGGACTCAAGGTGTCCTTAGAACACCATATGTTTTACCACATTGGGTGCTTTGGTGTATATGTCATAGTACACAAAGACAGTTTATAAAAGTTAGGGTACAATAGTGGCACATATATATTGGTGGTAATGAATAGTTCTCTAATGGGACTTAAGAGTCACTCAACAACGGGGAAATAGTGCCTGATGCTGAAAACCTAGCCAAATGTCCAGGGCTAGTGAAGTCTTAGATCTTGGAGAAGACTCCACAACCACCCCTCTACTAAACCAGGATAATCCCTGACTCCATTCCAAACATTTGCCTTTACACCCACAGATAAGTGTGGTATTAACCCCTCATAAAGGAAGCCTCTCTTTGCAAGAGACAGAGTTCATTACAGAGAAAGCTACTACTAGCAAAAGTGCAGAGCTGTGGAGCCCAGGCTAAATTAACACATCTATGCATCTAGGGCTGAGGGATAGTTGTAGAAGAGGGGCTGGGCACATTCTAAAAGCCCAAGGATCAGTGTTTGCTGAGGCTGTGTATTCTAGTAGTATAAGAAGACACACCCTGAAAGTCTCAGCCTAAACATGGCCTGGGCAATGACCACAGCAATAGACATGCCGAAGCGGATGAGGGAAAGACCGGGGGCCTCGCCCTCACACACACACACACACAAAACACAGGCAATGAAACAATGCCAAGGGTGGGAGAAATACAGTTTCCCAGGGAAGAACGCACTGATTGGTTATGCAATACCAAATGGTCAGCCCTGAGAGCATACGTGCATACAAGCAACATTACACAGACCGAATAGAGTAGAAAACATGTACTTGTGTGTCACAACAATTAATTTTAAAAGAGGCCATGAATTTGAAAGTGATTAAGGAAGGGTATAAGGGAGGGTTTGCAAGAATGAATGGGAAGGGGGAATTATGTAATTGTATTATAATTTTAAAAATAAGACAATTTAAGGAGAAGAGTAAAATAAATGATGTGGCTTTTCAGTGGGTCCCCCAGTAAGCAGAGATGTGCTGTGTGCTCATCCTCTGACAATGAGGAAAGAAGCAAAGAGGGAGTTATTGGAACCGCCATCCTTCTGCCGGGTACAATAGGGCCTCTTCCTTACTGGGCGTGGTAATGTTAACTGAAGGCCCTGGTTTGACCTCATTCTTGTTCTACTAAAGTGCCACATACAGTTCGAAAAAAAGATAGAGATGGGGTAAGCATCTGTGCATTGGACGACTAATCTGCCTTTTTGAAAATGGGGAAATCAGGCTGGGAGTAGCTCAAGCAGTAGAGCACTTCCCTAGCATTCCTGGAATCCTGGAGTTGATTCTCAGAGCCACATAAAACTGAGTGTGGGCATGCGTGGGCGTAACCTGAGCACTAGGCAGAGGTATCAGGAGTTCAAGGCAACCCTCAGCAGCATAATACATTTGAGGCTGGCATGAGTTATACATGACTTCTTTAAAAAAAAATGATGGTGACTTGGGAAATATTTAGATATTTAGATACTCCCTTATGCTTTGGGTTAGAAGATTTGCGGGTGTGCTTAAAATTTGGGAGCATAGTTACTAAGTCCCAGTTTGCAGAAAATTACTGAGGGATGTCAGGATAATTAGATATGGTTAAAATCTTGCTTACTCAGATTTTTCTATAATTAGTGTCTATAGATTACTAAGTTTTCTTTACAGAGAGGGAATGCTATAAATTATAACAATCAGAGTATTGAACTCCACTATTGGCTATTGTTCCCTCTTTTGTATTCCCTAGCTCTTTGAAGACACTTAACATCCCCATGATGCTGTTTTTGTTAAACTGTCTGTCTGGGCTTCTCTGAGCATCCTGAAAAATCTGTACCCAGAAGTATCATTAGGGCATCATCAGAAAAATGACCATAAAGAAAAGGCTCTCCACTTCTCAAAATGGACCCCTTTCTCGGATAATATGAGGTGCCCTCTTCACCCTAAGAGCTAAGTCATCTTTGGCATCCTCCTTTAGGTTTAGTTGTATTTAAGGAGCTATATATCACAGTAGAACCCTAGGACATGCTGAATTAAATGCAACTACTTGACAACATCTATCAGAGACTCAGAAGCCACCTTAAGTTTTTTGTTCACAAGGGGCCCATGTCTTTGTTCCATAAGCTTCCCAGGGAGCTGTGAGTGACTTCACGTCCTTGTCCCAGCCTACTTCATATTCTTCACCGCAGCTGTAAAGTCGCCTAGGTAGATGGACTTCTCACAAATGGCACGGCATGATGTGGAAGACGTTCTCCTCTGCAGGGGGGCGGGGGAAGAGGATGCTCACTGACCAAATAGAATGGCAAAAGTCCGCTCGATCTGTAATAGCGTTAGGGTCGCTGCAAATTGGATTCCATTATTACTCCATAATAACACGGGGAAAATTGGCACTTGTGGACGTCACCTTTCCAGTAGGCATGTTGTCTGTTTTAGCTCCCACAAGCTGAATGGTGAATATGGAATTCTTTTCTTTTCTTTTTTCCTTCGTTGCGCTTCAAATGAAAAAGGCAGTCTGAAGAGGAGAAATGAGAGAGCAGAAACATCTGTGGTTTGGCAAGCGAAAGAAGCATGAAGAGTATTTGGGGTGACTTGTGGATTGTATAGAAACAAATAGAGTGGGCCCAGCAGCTGCGGTGGTATTCTGTTTAGAGCCGTTCCCTCAGAGCAGGAACAGTGGGACAATCCGTTACTGAGTTGCATGATGCATTGGAATGTTGAGCTAATCAGGCAATCTAATTGACTGAACATCTGCAGCTGCTTTATCATTATTCTCAAACGGGCATTATCTCTTTGCATGCCAGGGATAGCTAAGCATCTCCCAGCCTTTCTAATAGAAGCCGACTCCGGGGTTTATATTTCAACTGCCTTTGATTGCCCTGAAATTCAGGTGACCCAATTTAAGGTCAAATACAGTATGGCTTTTCTTTTGATAGAACTGTTTTGAAGGAAAGGGTTAGAAAAGTTGATGTCTAGGTGAAGCAGTGAGGTATCAAGGGGATTTCAGCGACTCAACTCAGGGAAGGGAGCTTTTAGGTTGTCTTCTTGTCAACCAGATAGGGTTACATGCTGAGCTGTGGTAACAGAGAGCAACTGTGCATGAAGACTTGGAAATCCAGTTTCCCTGAATAATAAGACCCTCACACAGACAAGAGGACTTCAGCAGAAGCATTTGTTTTCTCATGTGTCCCTCCTTTTCTTGCTGAAGTGGTTTACCTGGACATAATCTGTGCCTATACCTACGCCCTTTAATGATTTTCCACCATCGTCTTCTGGATGCTGTTGCCATAGCATCGATCAGCAGATAGTGAAGAAACAACAATGATGTTTGTGCTGTTTTAATTCTAATTAAAGCTCAGCATGCCACACAGAAAGAGATGATGTGGAAATAGAAGGGGGCATGTCGAGCAGAAGGGATCCTGTGGGAAGGGAAGGGGAAGACAACAGGGTAATGGAGGTAAAAACAGCCATGGTGTGTTATATAAATATATGAAATTGCCATTAAAGAATTTAAAAGGGAATACAACAACTGTAAATGAAAAAAAAATATGAGAACAGAGTGTCGTTAATAATACTGAAAACAACACCACCGCAACAAAAATGGGTTCTTAGTGTGTGCATCAAACTTTACATGCATTTATTTTTGAAGCTAGTGCTGGAATCTATACCAGCAAATATGATCATGTTTTTCTTGTTTTCAATCACATCTATTAGGAATAAGAATTTTAAAAAGTGATGGGGCTGAAAGAACAATGGAGTGGATACCAAGCTAGGAAATCACTCCCAAAGTTTAGATGAATTATTACTGTCTTGGATGAGCCAAGTTTGGGTCTGGATTGTGAGGGCTCACTCTGGGTCATGCTTTTCACCCCAAATATGTGATCATAAAAAACGAAAATGAATCCTTACAGTAATGTAACTATCCTACTTTTAGTGTATTAGAACATATTTGTGTATGTGTGAAAATGGGCTGCAGTAGATGATTTATTTTCCCATACTTGCTAAACCCTAACTGCTCTGTAAGTTTTATAGAAAGTGGTGAGAGTGGCATAGTGGTACCCTATCTAATGAGGTTTCCATCTGATGTGGAAAGAGAAAAATACCTAAATCCAAAGTGAGGTAGTGTTAAAAATCTAGGGAGTGATAGTTGATCAAAGGACAATATAACAAGGTTTTGACAAGAAAATGAGGGTAAGTGGGACACTTGTATAAGGGAAGGACCAGGAATTGGAGTGGAAAATTAACTCCCAGAGAATGTGACACAGGCTTTGCGACCAGCTTTAGCAAGTCCAGATGTGCTGACAGGAGTATGAAATTGATGCACATAAAGAAACAGCTAAAGGAGACAACTGTGGCTAAAAAAGAATAAAAGCACCCAGATGAGTAGGATGTCCCAAAGGGGAGGCACAGAAGGCTCTGGTGAGTTCAGGTACAGTAGAATATTTTGGCTTCTTTGGATATGTACATTCTAAACTTGAGACATATTTTGGGTTTAAGCATGTTACCAGTGTCCTGTTCTTCAGATATTACTGATTTTCTTGGTTGTCTCTTATTGGTTATTTATGGATTACTAATGTGTGCTTTGAGAACCAATATCAGTACTTTGTTATGGTAAGCATAGTATAAACAGGAAGCCATATGAAGATGTAGGAGAGAAAATAAAACAACAGTAGCTGAGGGGGGGCTGTACTTTGTCATATTCCCTTTTTCTCTTTGAGCAATCCACAACCCATGGGCTTATGCAGTAAGGCTTTATTTTTTTGGGGGTGAAGGCTTTATCACATATTTGGGGTGAAAAGCATGACTCAGAGTGAGAGCCCTCATAATCCAGACCCAAACTTGCCTCATCCAAGACAGTAGTAATTCATCTCACTGCTGTGCCGTTTTGGTGGATAGGTTGTGTGCTTCTATGTGTCCTTCCTTCCTCCCTCTCTCCCTCCCTCCTTCCCTTCCTTCCTTCCTTGCTTTCTTGCTCCCTCTTGTCCTCCCTCCCTCCCTTCCTTTTCATTTTCCTCCTCCTCCTCCTTCTTTCTTCTTTCTTTTTATCCTTCAGTTCTGTCAATACTGACTTTCAGGCACAAAGCTCCCTGCTGGTTGAAGTAGGCTGAGCATGCACAGTGTTACTCAATGACTGCCACATGCCAAAGCTCCCTGGAAAGGAAGAATCTTCTGAGCTGCCTGTAAGCAGACCTCTAATGAGGCCCCAAATAATCTGGCATGGATATTGCTTCTCCATCACTGCAAAGGAACTATCAACCTCTCAGGGGTCATTAGTACTCAAAAAAAAAAAAAAAAGCCACCACCAACAAAAAACCCACCAATGCAGATCATTCACATTCCTGCATCTAAAGATGGCACCTTTCCATGGATTTGTTCATTTCGCTAAAAGAGAAAACCAGAAACCTTTGCAAAGCTGAACCAGCCTTAGACATGGGACTACATCTTGTTCTGTCTGCCTCTCCCTAAGGATAATACTAATCATGATAATAAGTATAGGTAACTTTATTGAACTTCATATTGATGCTTAATATTTCTTGTGCCTTACGTTATTTCATTCTGAAATGACCTTCAAATATAGACATCTGTATCTATTCATTATTGTTGAAAAATTAGGAGTTAAGATGTTAATTTATCTAAAGGTAAAGAGATGGAATGGAAATTGCAAATCTCAGGCTGAAACAGGGCTTCTTATACCCATATGACGTGAATTGTATTTATGTTGTCCTTTTACTCATTTCATTCTTAAAATACTGAATCTGATGAAAAACATTAAAAAGAAGTCCTCTCCATACTTCAGGACATTTTAAGTGTATTTATATACATTTAGGAAAATATGTATCTGTCACTTAATATTGTGAAGAGCGTAGTCAATATTCTAGAAACTTGAGGCTTCTTTAGCATGCATTTATTTGGAAATAGCATGGAGGGAAGTTTTTCAGAATTACCGTATAAGAGGAGGTGTGAAGTGGAAATGGGAGGCCATACCACTCTGACCAGTTATTATGTCAAAAGCTCTCCGTCCTTCTGTGAGGAGGTCTGGGGTGTAGGGCCACATTTCAGTTCTCTAATCTTGGAGCAATGAAATGGGCCACTACATGCCATGAAAATTTTAGAGGTTACATGCAATTTATATCTGAAAACGAAGGAATCATTTGAGTGCTTCTTTTTAGAGGAAGACGTTTCCTGGAGAGAAATCCAACTGAGAGCCATCAGCCACCTATATTTGTAGCAGCTGAGACAAGAATATTTCATTCCGAGGAGCAACTGCTGTAGTCCATCCTCTCCATAGCACACATCTGCTTGACAGCACAATAGGGCTTGGCAGTTCCTGGCCTAGCATTCTTGCTAGTCTCCCTTGCTAGGGAAATTTGTGAAAAGACAGAAAAATGAGGGAGCATATTCTAGTGTAAACTACTGGACTGGTCTGGATGAAAAAGCCTAATTACTACCTCTCCCTTGGTATCAGTTACAGCAGTTTGTCAACTTGACACATGTAGAATTACCTGGGAAGGGAGTCTCAGTGAGGAATTGCCTACATTAGGTTGATCTGTGGGTATGCCTGTAGGGGATTTTCTTAATTGGGTTAACTAAGATGGGAAGATCCTCCATCATAGGGATGGCACCATATTATGCAAGGCCCTAGACTGAGAAAAGGAGAACAGGAGCTGAGGCAGTAGCATTTTTGCATGGATTCATTGCTATCTGCTCTTGACTGTGGTTATCATAGGATCAGTTACTTTAAGCTCTTGAAGCCTTTATTTTCCTGTAATGGTGGACTGTAATGTTGGATTGTAAGGCAAATCAAGCCCTGTGTGATTTCTTCAGGGTGATTATTTTTCTTTTTCACAGCAATGAGAATAGGAACTAAGATAGTATCCATTCGAGAGTCTGACTGTCTTTGGGCATGGACTTCTGGTCCTCAAAGCCTAAAGCATTACTGTGGAAACTACAACATAAAGCTTAATGGATCTCTAGCTGTGTTTCCTATTGGTAGTGATTGCTGTGTGGAAATGGGATGTATTTCTTTTTAATTTAGTTTCTTTTATAACCTTTTAGAGAAGTTCATACCTGAGCACCATATTGATGGAATCTATACTTCTTCCTCCTACAACTTTTTTTTTGTGTTTCCATCTACTCACTCTCAAACCCATGAACTCTTCTTCAATTATTATTTTTATGTGTGTGTGTGTGTGTGTGTGTGTGTGTGTGTGTGTGTGGTGTGTGTGTGTGTGTGTGTGTGTGTGTGTGTGTGTGCCCACATGCATGTGTGTATGAGAGAGTGTGTATACTTATAGACTTATTTTGAAATACCTATATACAACATACTGAGTCCACTTAGTGTTGCTCAAATACAAGTTTAGGGTTGACACTTAAGATTGGACAGCCCATGAGGGAGTTCTTCCTGGAGAAACTGTATTCTCTGTGTCTCAGCCATTATTGATTGCTTCTAGCTCTTCTTGTAGGGGAGTTGCCTTGTGAAACTTCCCTTATCCATGTTGGCACGTAGCAGGTGTTGTCATGATAAAGGTCTTGTTTAGGCAACCTAATTATTGAGATTCCATGGGTGAACTTACTTATCAAGTCTAGAAAATACTGTTCAGCAGAAGACATCCTGGTTGCCTGGCTTTTACCATCTTTCCACTATCTCTTCTATGACTTATAATCCTTATGTGTAAGTAAGGGTTGTGTTACAGATGGTGGTTGGCTGGGTTTATAGTACCAAGCATGACTGCTGTCCTGTGGATCAACCCTAATTCCAGTTAGAAACCTGTTACCCACAAGATAAATGTGCCACAACTGTATCACTGGGGAGCAGTGTCTTCCCAGGCCAGATATGTTCTTAGGCTTTGCAGCTAGGTTGGACAACTGATTGATTTTTCTCATTTGTCAGCTTTCATAGCACCTTCCCTGCTATTAGCTAGTCAACAAGGAGTGGGCTTCTCTATTCCTCCTAGTCCTGTATCTGAAATATGTGATATCTTTAGCAATGGGTTCTTGCTTTCAGGGGGCAACCAAGAATGTCAGTAACCTATATTGTTTTGAGTGTCTCTTACACTCTCTTGACCAATGAATCAGAAGCCGGTTCAAATTCTTGGCGCTAGGATTTTTGTTAGATAGTTTGGCTCTAGAGGAGGATTGCCATCCCCTGTGCAATAACTCCATTGGCAATTCAGATGCTTGAGTGCATGGGCACATGCATGCACACACACGCTTGGTGTAAACGTGAATTAATATGTTTCTCTATGGATTTTCAGACATCATTAGTGATATTTATCTTCTTTTCTCCTTCTCTTTCTGCATTACTACCTTTCTACTCCTCAGTTAAGATCTGTCATTTTCTAATTTCCCCTTCCATAGCTCATGTGTGGAAATATATATATATTATATATAATATATATAATATATATATATTATATATAACCATATATAAACTCATCCTCCCCCACCTCCACATTGTCTCTTTTTTGCTTAACAAGTGTGTTGGTGGGTTTTTGTGTTGTCATTGTTGTTGTTATTTTGTCTGTCTGTTTGTTTGTTTTGTAAACCAGAGTTATCTGGGAAGAGGCATCTCAGTTGAGAAAATGGCTCCATCAGATTAGTTTATCGACAAACCTGTGGGGCGTTTTCTTGATTACTGACTAATGTGAGAGGGCCTGCCACGCTATAGGTACAAGTGGTATAAGAAAGCAAGCTGGGCAAGCCATAGAGAACAGATCAGAAAGCAATATTCTACCATGGCTTCAACTTCAGTTCCTGTCTCCAGAGACTGGAGTTCCTGCCCCAACTCCCCTTCGTAATGGACTATAAACTTGTAATCTGTAATAAGCCCTTCCCCCCACCAAGATGCCTTTTGTTCAACACATTAATCATATAAATAGAACCCCCCCTCAAAAAAAAACCCACCTGCCTTCTTTGGATACTTCAGGTTGTATACTCAAATGTAAGATTCTGAGCTAATATCTCTAAATATGAGAACTTGTGGATTTTGTCTTTCTGTGTCTGGGTTGCATTTCATTCATTTACCTGCAAAGTGCGTAATTTTATTTTTTTCTTTACAGCTGGATAGAATTCTATTATGACTGCAGCAGTTTACAACCATACCAACAGTGAATGCTCAGCAGCACCTGTTTTTAGTTGTTTTTCTGAACTTAACCATTCTGAGTAAAGCAGTGTGTCATCTTAAAATAGGTGTAGGTTGATTTTTCTCTTTGCCAAGGATACTAAACGGTTTTATAATATTTCTTAGCCACTTCAAATTTATTTGTGTTTGAGAACTCTGTTTCAGACATATAGCCTCTGTGTCTGTGTGTGTGTGTGTGTGTGTGTGTGTGTGTGTGTATGTGTGTGTGTGTGTGTGTGTGTGTGTATGTATGTGTGTGTTATTTTCCTGATTCTTTGGTACATTTTTGAGGTATTTGAATATTCTAGATGCTTGTTTTCCTATTGGTGAATAGTTGGCAAAGATTCTTTCTGATCCTGTAGACTTGCTCTTCCCTCATTTGAGATTTTTTTAACTGAAAAAAAAAAAAACGTTTTAGGCTTATGTGGTCCCACTTGTCTCTTTTTTTCTCTCTATTTCCTCAGTGTAGGGAATCCTATTCAGAAAGCTCTTTCCTCTATTTTATATGATACTGCCTATATTTTCTTCCATCAATTTAAGGATTTCTTGTTTCATGTTGAGACCTTTGATTGATTTGGAGTTGATTTTTGTCCAGAGTAATGGAGATGGGTCAGTTTCATTCTTCTACTTGTAGACAGACAGTTTCTCTTGAACCATTTGTTAAAGATGCTGTCTTTTCTCCAGTGTATATTTTTGTCAAATCAGATGACTGTAGGTTTTTTTTCATTCGTGCTGCATCTTCTATTTTATTCCATTGGTCTGAATTTATGATTTATGCTGCTTCCATTTTGTTTTCATCACCATAGCTCTACATACTTGAAATCTAGTATGATGATACCTCTAGTATTGTACCTTTGATAGCTAGGGTCTTGTTGTGGGGGTGTGGTTTTTTCCATTTTTGAGATTATTGTGAACATGATTGTTTTCATGCTTTCTTTATCATGGTGCTTATTAACAGTATTGGAATATTTTATTGTGTCATCACAATTAATAACTAAGTTCTAAAAGCTTTATAATAATATTTACTGGCAAAATACCTGATAAAGTTCACTTGTCAATCTTTCTTTAGTATGTTCATAAAGTAAGAACAGAAAGAGATGACTCAGTAGTTAAGAGAACTTGCTGCTTTGGAGAGGACCTGTGTTCAGTTCTTAGGACCTACATGCCAGCTCAAAACCATTGGTGTCTTTGGTTTAAGTGCATCCAATGCCTTCTTCTGGCTTGTCAGGTTTAGGGCATGCATGAGTTACAGAAAAAGCAGTCATGTCCACATAATAAAAATAATTATTTTTAAATAACAAGTATTTATGTAATCAAAACAGTTTATTAAAAATTAGAGGTCTCACATGAGTTTTTCTACATGGTTAACATTTAAGGTTAGAATCAAGAGAGGGGCTAGAGGACATTTGAATCTTATTATTTCCCTATGTATCTTAGGAAAGTTTATGCTTGACATAACAATAGAGAATAGGAGAGGTAGACTGTGTTGTACCTCTTTCAGAGGTAAAGTGTGAGGTATGTAAATAATTTCAATGATGATAGATATTTCACTACAATGGCACACATATTTCTCATTTAACAAATGTTATTTGTATAAATGGGTATGCATTTAGAGTAAAGCAATGGTGGGACCCTTATCTTATGACACATGAACATGAATTCTGTGCTTGAAGGATTTAATGAGTAGTATTCCATAGTGTAAATGTACCACAGTTTCTTTATCCATTCTTCAACTGAGGGGAATGTAGGCTGTTTCCAGGTTGTGGCTGCTATGAACATGGTTGAGCATATATCCTTGTTGCATGGTGGAGCATTTTTTGGGTATATTCCTAGGAGTGAAATAGCTGGGTCTTGAGGAAGCCCTATTCCTAGTTTTCTGAGAAAGTGCCAGATAGATTTCCAAAGTGGTTGTACTAGTTTGCATTCCCACCAACAATGCAGGAGTGTCCCCTTTCTCCACATCCTCGCCAGCATGCGGTGTCACTTGAGTTTTTGATCTTAGCCATTCTGATGGGTGTAAGATGGAATCTCAGAATTGTTTTGATTTGCATTTCCCTGATGACTAAAGACATTGAGCATTTCTTTAAGTGTTCCTCAGCCATTCAGTATTCCTCTGTTGAGAATTCTCTATTTAGTTCTGAGCCCCATTTCTCAATTGGGTTATTTGGTTTGGTGGTGTTTAATTTCTTGAGTTCTTTATATATTTTGGATATTAGACCTTTGCCAGATGTAGGATTGGTGAAGATCTTTTCCCAGTCTGTGGGCTGTTGCTTTGTTCTGTTGACAGTGTCTCCTGCCTTACAGAAGCTTCTCAGCCTCATGAGGTCCCATTTATTAATTGTTGACCTTAAGGCCTGGGCTGTTGGTGTTCTGTTCAGGAAGTTGTCTCCTGTGCCAATGGGTTCCAGGCTTTTCCCCACTTTTTCTTCTAAGTGATTTAGTGTTTCTGATTGTATGTTAAGGTCTTTAATCCACTTGGACTTGAGTTTTGTGCATGGTGACAAATATGGGTCCAATTGCATTTTTCTACATGTAGACATCCAGTTAGACCAAAACCATTTGTTGAATATGCTATCCTTTTTACATTGAATAGATTTTGCTTCTTTGTACATATTTGAGATGAGACTTGATAGCCTATGATCATGTAGTGGAGGAGGAGGCCACCCTGGGTCATAGACGTAGGGGAGGGGAATAGGGTGAAAGTTGGAGGGAGGGAGGAATGGGAGGATACAAGTGATGGGATAGCAATTGAGTTATAATCTGAATAAATTAATAAAACTTAAAAAGGATATCATATAATTAAAATTAAAAAAATAAAATGTTTGCATCCAAAAAATGGGATTTAAATGAGTAAAACAAAACCTTAAGAAGGCCATTGAAATTTGGCATATTTGATTTAGTGCTAAATAAAACATAATTTTAAAGAGATTTGTTTATATTTCTGTGTATGTATGACTCTTGGTGGATATGCCACGTGTATGCAGGTACCGCTAGAGCCCAGAAGAGGGAAGCAGATCCCTTGGGGCTCTTGTAACAGAGGGTTGGTTGTCAATCACCCAGTGTGAGTGCTGGGAATTGAACTTGGGTCCTCTAGATGAGTAGTAACTGCTCTTTACTACTGAATCATTCTCCACTCTGAAGACAACACATTCTTAAAATAGCCACTGAGAAAAAAATAAGGATATTTTCTAAGTAAAACTTAAGCATTATAGTATAGAGATTTTTTTCATAAATATTATGAATGGAAATATACTTAAGAAAATTTGCAGACTAGATGGGAAATGGTCAATGTCTATACTGACTAAACAATGCCAGATGTATATAAGATATGAAATGATATAAACTCAAAGGATAAAAAAATGTGTATTAGTGATGAAACAAAAAGAAAGTACTTTGTTTACAAAGTATTCATAATTGGTGTTTGTGAAACACAGGCACCACCAATCTGTAAATTTGACCAAAGATGCTAATATTCATGATAGTTATAGGAAAAGTAACTTTGGCATGCTATTTGCCTCCAAGATTGAAATTTGAAGTCTTACTGTTTTCGAGAATTTGGGTAAAATTGGATATTAAATACAATTTCACTGGGAAGCCAATCCCATATAAATTGTGACATCAGTTTGTGATGAGCATACATATGCACACATATGTATGTTAAAATGACACCTACCAAATTATTAGAGGGCAACTCATTCTGATACATCTGCCCATGCTGTGTTCTGTTGCATTGAAATACAATGGTAGGACCATCCCCTCTGTCTTGGAGAACCTAATCATACTAAGAATAGCTGATTGAAGAAGAAGTGACCTTTGTGTATTTTATAAATCATTAGCAAACCTTCTTGTTCATATATAGAGAAATAACTCAGACACATGCATATTTTAAAGTAAATTATTGGGATACATAGCAACATTTGTGAGAGTTTTCTAGTTCAATTTGTTTTTTTTTAAACATGGAATACATAGGTAAAATGTCAGGGTAGATTGTGGATATGGAAAGGACAGTGGAGTTGAGAACAAAGGGCTGAAAGCAGTTAAAAGAACTAACAAAATAAGCAATTTCAACAAGTAAAATTAAGCATCGTTGACTTTGAAATTTTGCTGGATGTTGTGAGCTGGATAGCTTTGAGTGTCAAAAACCAAAAACAAAACAAAACAAAATAACCCTTAAATGCAGACACTGAGAGGTTATCAAGACATGATTAAATTTGAGTGATTTAAGCAGAAATTGGCCCTATGTTCCAACTGCCTTTAAAATTTTTTAAACAATATTTATTTTTTACATATACATTTATATTGTTATAATAAACTGCATGTAGCAAGAAGAACAATGACACACTCAGGAATTATATAAATGTTACATTCTTAGTGTTGTGGCTATTTGTATTTGATAGCCTTGAAGAAAACATCTTTCCTAACTTGGTGAGTCTAAAATTTTGAATATAAATCAGTCTCCATCACATCCAGTTATTATCAACTTAAAAAAACTATCTTTTTAAAGATGGAACATAAAGTGAAAACCCCTGAATGTTTGATTACTCTTCTCCTTTGCCTTTTAATTTACCAGTATGTGCTTTTGTAGTAGGCCGTACAACAACAACAACAACAGCAACAACAACAACAACAACAACAACAACAACAACAACAACAACAAAGTCAGTTTTCCTTGTGTCACTGAACATCTGGGCATCTTTAAGAAGATAAGTTTCATATTTAAAGATGAGGTCTTCTGTACATTTTTCAGAAGAGATATCAGAATATGCTCTTTTACTGAAATTTAAATAAATGGCCTTTCCCTTCACATTGGTGAGTTTATAGCTAAAGTCAATTCATACCTGAGGTATGAATGTGTAAGTTTCTACAGTGGGGCCTGTGAATATACAAGTAAGATTTTACAAACTCCAGAAATAGTGATAGATATTAAATCTAGTAAAAATAACACTGACTGGACTTAGGTTTACTTAAATATTAAAAATAGTGGGAGGATTGCAAAATAATAGTTTTTGGGGTCTTAAAAGTCTGATAGGCCTGTAAGATAGGTCAATGAGTTAAAAAAAAGAAGTTATCGCACTTGCCTGACAATCTGAGCTCAGTGTCTCGGTCTCACATTGGAAAGAGAACTGACTTTGTAAACTTGTCTTATAACTTCCACACATATATTGTGGTTTTTTCTTCTCTCTCTCTCTCTCTCCTTACCCCCCTTTTCTCCCTCCTTCCCCCACACAGTAAAAAAGTAAACAATGAGTTTTTAGGTAACCATATAGGTTAAAATTGCAGAAACTTGTTTTGACAATGCTCCAGAATCTCAAGTGTCTCATCAAAATTCAGACATATTAAAATATTTTTCTTTGCTTTTTGTGTGTGTGTATATATATATATATATATATATATATATATATATATATATATATATATATATATATATATTCTTAAATATAATGATTTTATTCCTTGAGAGTATTATATAGACATTCACGGTCTAATTTGACATTTCTTGCCCAACTCTTCTCAGATCTATCTTTGGCTTCCCTGCCTCCTCCCACCTTCATGTTCTCTATGTTTATTTATAGGCTTCCAAACCCAGCTTATATTGACCATATTCTCATGTGTGTGGGGTAATCCACTGGGGCATGGTTGACCTACCATGGGCCGCATCCCTCATGAAATGTAACTCTTCCTTCCCACCAACAATCAGTTGTTGGTGCTCATCAGCTCCATGTTGAAATGCTGCTGCTTTGGTCTTTTCCATATGCTAGACTGATCTTGGACAAGCATCTACAGATTCTATAAGCTTATGTGTATGATGATCTTGTCATGTCCCTTCTGATCTTCCCTGACATCTAGGTTTTATAATCACTCAGCCCTTTCCTTATTCCATGATGGTCTCTGATCTTACTTTAATGAAACATGAAAGCATCACTAATGTATGGGTATAGAATGTAGAGGGTAGTTTCATACTATGTCCATTTAGCAATATAATAGTTGTAAATCTATGCCTTGGGGACTATGATTTCTATAACTACTGGTTATTGGTCAGATTTACCATTACCAGGCATGGTTTTCCTACTGTGGATCTGGGCTTACAAAAACCAGAAAACTGTTCTTTACTCCAATAACTTCTATGCCGTTGTTGTATAGTTGGACATATTTTAGCATCATTGCCATTATTGTAGCTCGCAGTATTCACCACTAGTTTCTATTCCATTAGACTAAATGGTACCCTTTGGTACCATAAAAGCTAACCATCAGACAGGAATCTTTCTAGTTAGTACCAACTTTATCTCTCCATATCCTATGACTGAACTGTGTAGACTCTTCAGCTACATGGTATTATAAAGTTCTGGTGATCAATAATAAGCAATGACAATTGCCTGTACTGAATAAGTTCTCCAGGATACCCCTGACCAACAATTGAAAAGGAGATGTTCCACATCTGCACTGAGCTTTTTATCTAGCATCCTATGGCTTCTGGGATGAAGATTTTTCTCTGGTGGGTTAGCTCTAATTTATGTGTTCATATGAATATACCTATAAGTATACATTTAGGAAGGTTATCAAATAGGTTTCCGTACATCCCCTTCAGATATTAATGTATGTGATCCTTCTCCCTCCCCATGTATGCTCTACCTGCCCATCTCTTTTCTCACATAAATGTTTATAAGTATTATTTTACCCCCTTTTCCTTTATATCTGTTCTTTTCTATTTAAAAATTTTAAAGCAGTAATAGGTACTCTAATTTTAGTTTAGTGGCATAGCTACTTAGTTGTTATTAGTTAACTAGTGAGGTTTTGGACTATTATTCCTGGCCAGGAAATATCTAGTAGCCATTGACCGAGCATTGTACGTGTGTTGGTGTGTGTGTGTGTGTGTGTGTGTGTGTGTGTGTGTGTGTGTGTGTGTGTGTGTATGTGTGTGTGTGTATGTGTGTTATCCATTTTTTTTCACGTGTGAATGCTTCACTTATGCAGGTGCGTGAGGAGGCTAGAGGTTGACATGGAGATGCCTTGTTCATCTTGTTCTCATTTTATTTTATTTTATTTTATTTTATTTTATTTTATTTTATTTTATTTATTTTATTTTTTTTTTTTTTAGAAAGAATCTTTCATTGAACCTGGAACTCACGCTTTTGGCTAGCAAGCCCCTGTGATTCATTTGTCTTTACATTTTCTTCTTTAGTTCTGAAGTTACTAGTGAGGTTCTGTAAACAGTAGTACAAACTGAGTTATCTCGCCAGTACCAGAATTTATGCTTTTTAAAGCTTTCTTGTTACATGCTTCATAATTGTTTGTAAACATTTTTCTGTTATTTCTCAACCTTACTGCTCCAGTACCTACATGGAATATCTTTTTTTTAAAAGTAGATTTCTGAATTCCATTCTAATGCTTTCATCCTGTCAACCCAAGGATAGTGTGTGTGTGTGTGTGTGTGTGTGTGTGTGTGTGTGTGTGTGTGTCTGTGTGTATCTGTGATTGTCCTTTGAAATAAACATTTTAAGCGACTCTTCTGATGGGTTAAACCATCTCTTCTTATAAGTAATCATTCTGCTTCTATATCAGACTAGCGAGTCTAATATTATAGGTCTTAGAAACTTGTTAAATACTTATAAATGAAGGTTATTGGGTAAAATGATGCAATTATGTGTAGATATATATCTTCTCATGAATATTTCTAGCATTTACAGTCTATAATCTAAATCTTATATAAAGAACAAAACATTTTGTATTCAGATAAAGATGTAATCTGACATGAAAATATATAAAGTCCTTTCTACCTTTTGTTCTCACAGCCAGGGATGTTTTCTTCTTGAATATTTGACTGTACAGTCTTACGTCACTTGGTTGTACATTCACATCATAATTTATTGAGAGGACATTCTAATAATATCTTTCCCCTTTCAATGCCAGCCTGACCTCCTGTGTCAGTTCCCCCAATTTCTTTTCTACGATGCGGTCTGTGATCAATATTGAAAAACCAGTTTGTGTTTTTCTAAGTCTCAATCACTAGTTTCTGATTAATTTAGCTCCTATGACTCCATGGACTCCCCTGTGACAAACTTAAAATTTAGCTTGAACCTGTCTGTCAAATATGATTAATAACCATTTGAGAAAAAGGCAATTTCTCTGTGTTCTTCTATGTCTTTGTACTATGCCTTTGTCTATGTACTTTGTACTTTAGCTGGCTGATAAAGTGGAGAAAACTTTCAAAGAGTTTGTTAAATGGCCAGCATTTGTTTCCTTACTAGGTTTGCTTCTGTACTGTGTTCATATTTCCCTCTGAGTTTGACATTTTGATGCTCTACCAACAATAGAAAAATGTTGTATGAAAATGTTAACTAAATTCTAGTCCAGTTACAGGGTTGACTATATATTGTTTGTATTTGTATAGTTTTGTGATAAAAGAAGTCTTAGCAGACATTCTGAGGGGCATTACTGAAGGAGTACAAATTAGTATCTACTCATAAAATATGAAAGCATGTAGTTAAAAATTAGAAAATAATATTGATTACCTCATGTATAGCAATATGAGGTTTTACTAGAATAATGTAAATATATTTAAATTCATATTCATTCATTTCCCCTGCGTCTGTATTTTCCTTTTTCCTCCAGTTTCAATCTCATTGTGGGAATATAAAACCATTTTAATACATTCTTTGTAAGAAAACAGGGACAGAGGTTAAAGCCAGAGCTTTGTCTGGGGTATTAAACTCCAAGTCTTTAAAGTGGCTAGGATCATTTTGAAATAATCTATTAACAACTATTTCTACTAGGGGTTATAAATTACCACTATAAACTATTTTCTAGTATTTAACTGTATTTCCCTATCACATTTTCATGCTAACCTGCACTCCCTGTTTACTCAGGTAATTAATTTTATTCCTTCTCAAGCCTCTAATGTGGTTGAAGACCAGGTAGTTTAATTTTACCATTGAGATTAATTGTTCAGGGGTTAAGGTATTTTTAGGTCTAGATAGATGTTTTAAGTTGATAATGATGAAATATGATAGATATTGTTTTACATTCAGAATTTTAGACTCACCAAGATAGGAAAGATGTTTTCTTCAAGGTTGCCAAATACAAATAGCCAAAACACTATGAATATATATATATATATATATAATTCTGGTTATGTCACGGTTCTTATTGCTGTAAGTAGTTTATTATATATATATATGTTTAATGAAATAAATGTATATGTAAACATATTTGATAAAAAAATTTAAAAGCCTGCGAGTTTTCATCTGCCTTGGTCATGTCCCCTCCTCCACACATTCCGTGGATGCTTTGCCTTTGAATCCCTAGACCCTTACTGAGTTTTTAGCTCTTAGATAAATTTAAATAGCAGGCCTTTAAATAAGACAGGCTGAATTCACTTTTTTAGTCAGTAAGCTCCATATTATAAAGAAAATATAAACTCAAAAACTGACTTTTAAAATTGTAATTGTCAGATGGAATAATTTGGAAACACACTGGGACATATTTTGAGTGCTCTTTGAGTAATAGATATCATTAACTAATTTCTATTGACAAATATATTATGCCTAATATAATATTAAAGGTTTCATTGTTTTTGATTCATCATGTTATATAATATTTCTCAATCCAATTTAGCTAAGTGGTTAATGCTCTTAGCTCACTTCATGCTTATTAAATTGCTATGCATATCAGAATTGCATTAAGCAGTTGTTGTGGGTTTTGGTTTATTGTTTTGTTGTTGTTCTTTAGTGTAAATTCACTTTAACTCTTCAAGTGTTAGGAAAAAATTATCGCTGGTAGTGTTATGGATGGGGAGAGAAAACACCTTCCATATTCCCACTTATCCCAACCTTGTCGGTAGCCAACCTTACCAGCAGTCATAGTTTTTGTGCTTCTCAAGGAGATTTCCTCAGGGGCACACATAGAGCAAACAAATGATTTAGGTTTATCTCAACAGATGAGAGAACAAGACCACTTTGCTGGACTGAGCCAAGTGACAGTGTTGTCAAACAGCAAACACTAGTATCTGAGCCTGCAAAGCTTTACCTACCATTTCCTTTCCCCTGGCCCACATTTGGGGCAGTTTGCAGTTGGTATATCTCATGAAAGGGGCAGGGGACCTTTCATAACCTCCTTCCAAGCTAGACTGTTACAATTAGAAGCATAAAGACAAAGCTACCTATAAAGTTAGGTTTAGGAAGGGAAAGGCTCCTATGGCATGTGCCAGAGCCCCTCCTTCCTCTTAACTAATATGCACCTGCAAGCCTATGTAGTCACATATCCTGGTGTTCCCAACCTCATCTCTTTAACCTTAGCATTTTAACCCTAATTTTGTTCTACTTGAAAGAGTAGTAATCCATTATTTTAGTCCTCTGACTTATCTTTATATGAGTAACAAGTGACTACTTTGCTGCAATTTCCCTAATTATTTCTTTAAATATTTACAAAAATGTCGTCAAGCCTTTGTGGATCTTCATCTCTATGGTAAGAAATTAGCATCTTTCAGTGTTTCATAAAGCTCTTCTTCATCCTCAACAGATCACATCATAGGACATTTTATGGTCGGTTATGATTGACTTCAAAGATGTAACCAATTTGTCTCCTGTAAACCTGAATTCTGTCCTAGCTTAAAACTTTATGGCCATCTATAAACATTACATTCAAAGACATGTATGTATAAAATTAATACATTTAATTTTTAAATACATTATGAAATGGAATACTGTTGATGATTTTGAACCAATCTTAAATTATCCTTGCTCATGTCTCTTTGGCTCAGGGTTTATGTGTTCAATCTTACTCAAATATTTTCTTTTTTTCTTCAGTTTTATTGTGTATTCACTTAATTCTGCACACCTTTTAAGTTTCACTTTTTAAAATCTGAAAATAGTATTGAACTCTATTTTATGCAGTATGCCTTTTGATTGAACATATTTTGAATATTAGTTTGTGTTGATGTGTAAAATATACTTTGTTCATTCTCCCTTCCCAGTGGTCTTCTGTCAATGAAATCTCCCCAGGACCACTTATTCACTCCCTTGTTGAAGACCATGCTTGTTCTGTGCCTTTGCTATTATTAGTAATGATGTGGAGTCATTCCTCTGTGTGCTGTATATGCACATGAGAAAGGGTATCTCTAGTGTGCGTATCCAGGAGACATGCTGCTGCTGTTCTGGAAATGACTGGCACCTTATTGCATCAGCCATTTAAGACAGACCCCACACAGAGAATCTAAACATCTCCTCTCTAACTGAATTACCAGCAATTAATATTCTTAAACATTTTACTTTCTCCCAGGAACTTTCCTTAGATTGGTAGATTTTCTATTTACCTTGGTATTTTACTCTTTAGCTTTCCACATCTTATATAATAAATTTCTAATTTCATATTATATCTTGAATTTAGAACCAACATTTTAAAGCATTTTGTTTGAAAAACAGACCATATAACAGTTTTATAGTGTGACTGTGTCACTACTAGGTGCATCCATAGAAGATAAAGTGAATAGTTATTTCATTTGTATTGCTAGATTAAATAGGTATCTATCTTGGTATCTTGCTTATTCTCTATACAGTTAGACACAGGGATGGTTTCTGTACTTTGTATTCTGTAAAGTAAGGAGGTAGAGAAGTAGACATTTGTGGGTCTTTTGTTTGTGTGTATATAAATGAACTCTATGTAAATTGTTAAATCTCTCATATTGTAATTTCTCTGACATTTTGTATAAGAACTATGCCTACTCTATTTGTTTTAAGACTAGTTAATATACCCCACACTAAACACTGTAACATAGAATAAATGCCTAGCAAATGTTAGTGACTAGTGTTAGGTGATTTTGTATCTGCTTGGAGAAATGAGGCATATATAATAAAAATAGAAATAACAGAGAATCTGTGCTAAATGCTACAGTTAAACAAATACACAATTTATAATCAGGCCAGTATTCATATCCAATGTGAAGGAGTACAATTGTTAACTGGTATGCGTGGTGCAAAATATATCCTTCAAATTGAAAATCTGAAATTGCTCACTATCATTGTTTCACACCTTCAACACTTTTATTGAAGCACAAGCGAGGGAGAATCCATGAAGGCTATTTTGGGGAAAATGTGCACATACAAATAGAAATCAATATGAGTATGGTGGGACTCATAGATTTGCCTGCCTTTTTCAGGTACCTACTTCCTCACCCAGGGACAGCTGCCAGCCCTGAAAGGGCCTGTTTTTTTGCTAAGTATGCACTTTCCTAGTTCTTAGAAGCATTGTTCCCTGGAGTGGTAACCTGGTAGAAGCCAAGCTCCTGTAATAGAATGTGCTGCATGACAGGTCATGCGGGTCCGGGTTTTATGTATGTGGTTCTTGAAGGCTCTCTGCCAGGTCAGTCTGTCAGCTCTTCCTAGCAAATGGAGGCCACTTTCTGAGCAAATACAAAGTGGAAATGAGATGCAATGCCTTTACGTTCAGATGGTGTTGAGAGGCCTTTCATGGTACCGACACAGTCCTTTTAGCCTACTCCAATCCACCGTCTCTGTTCATCTCTTCTAGAATCTTTTTTAAAATATATTTTTATTGATTTATTCATATTACATCTCAATTGTTATCCCATCCCTTGTATCCTCCCATTCCTCTCTCCCTCCCAATTTCCCCTTACTCCCCTCCCCTGTGACTGTGACTGAGGGGGATCTCCACCCCCTGTATATGCTCAAATATGTATCTTCTAGAATCTTAAAGGAGCAAATTACCTGTCCGTTATCTCCAGTGTATAAACAAACAAATAAACAAACAAAATGTATTCTGCTCAAAATAGAGCTACACCAGGTTTCCTGGGTGCCACTCTGAAGATCAAGTGCCTAGGCATTATAATAATGGTATTCACCCTGCAAATTAATGGTTTTTCCAAAGAAATTTATTTTTAATCACATGTTACGTGTGTATATTTGTGTAGGGTTTGTGTGCACAGATACAGTTGCCCACAGAGGCCAGAAGAGGGTGTCAAATTGCTGGAGCTGGAGATACTTGCTGATGGTCTGAGCTATCTGACTTTGGTGCTGGAAATGGAATGATCATCTTTTGAAAGTGCAATAGGTTTTCTTACTCTCTGAAACATCACTCAAGCCCCTCAGAACTCACTGTTCTAAACTGATAAAGAGGCATATGTGTACTCCAGGAAGTGTAAAGAAGCAAAGGCCCAGGTTTGGAATACACAGCAGACCTCTCTTGGTTACATGGGTGATCGTAAACAGATAACATCATTGTCCTAAATTTTAATTTCCTTCTCTACAAATGAGACCTTTATAAATGAGACATAATATAACCTTCATGTGTCTGCTAGGAAGATTAAGTGATCTCAGTGTAGGGCATATGATGGTCAATAAAGGACAAAGGTGCCTGTGATAACCTGCCTTAGAATGCTTTAAAAGCAACATTTCTCAGCAACAATATTCATTACTGACTACTTTAAAAATATCAAATCTTGAAATTTCAAGCTAACCCTTCTTCCCCAAGCAGCATATTAAATGTTTAGATGTCCCTTCCAGCATCCATAATGGCCTGTATGCACCATGATTTATAGTCAAGAACATACATAGGAGATGGTGAGAGAGGAAAAAGTCTTAATATCTACTGAAATGGGTATGAAACTTGAAAAAAGGAATATTAGCAAAAGTCCCTTTGTATGATGAAAATAAACTGTCAATGTGTCAAAATAATAAACATTTATGAGGAAGCCAGGCAGTGCCCAGTCCAGACAGTCAGTGGTTGAGCACAGGCTGTGGGTAGTTTGGCTCATTTGTGTCTTATGTACATCTGGACTAAAGACCAGCCTCGAAGGTCATAAAGACAACTTGGTTTTGCTGCAAACTTCAAGCAGTTTCCTGAATTTTAGTTTTTAGTCTCAATAGAAACACTAGGTGTTTGTTTTGTTGTTGTTGTTGTTGTTGTTGTTGTTGTTGTTGTATCTTTCCTCTACTCCTCCCCAGGGGAAGAAAAATAATACAAAAGTCCTGAACGTCATAACATTCTCTCTATCCTTTATGTAATAAGATTTATATGTTTTAAAATGCACCTATAATGGTAAACATTATTTATTCAAGTATGCACATTCCAATGAAGTAAAGTATGTCTAAAATAGACATTTAAAATGACAGCATAAGTAGGAATGTATCTTCTAGTTGTTCTTTAAAAATAAGTCTCAAAGAGACCCTTTGCTAAATAAAATAGTAGTTCTGTGACTCTCCAAATAGTTTGACTGAGGAGAAATACCCAGGGAGAGAATTTTAGCTCAAGTTCAGCACTCCTGGCTTTCTTAGCTTATGATAAAGCCTTAATCACTCTCCTTTCAAACTACAAAAATGAGAAAGTTATGCAACCAAAGGTGGGAGAATTCTTACTGTGCTGGTCTATGTCTCCCAATCAGTTACTAATTCATCTATGTAAAGCCTTTTAAACTAACCACCACCGCATTGCCCAGTTTCTATGAGAAGAATATGAGATGGGCAGTAGAAGTGTCTCAGTCATGATGTGTCCCTTCCAGTGTCACATGGCATCATGTTTTCTACATTTCTAGTCAGTCGTCTTAGGGGTTTTCTACACCGTGACAAACTTTCTGTTTGCCAAACTGTCCTGTTTATTACTCCTGCAGAGCTCATGAATTGTGAGTGTAGTAGTGAAGATGGTTAGTGTCTGGAGGGATGTGTCACAGATCATTCATCTGGCCACTGTCTCTTTGCACAGTCCTTCTGCGATCTTAGAATGTCTCCTCCATCTTCCTCCATCGGAGATCTTGATAACATTTTTCTCTTTCAGTTTTACCACTCCCCTGGGAATCTTTATCCCTAAGGAATACCTTTCCTCTTTCGTTATCAAGATTTGTTTCTCTTACCATGTTTCCTGCTGAGGCTTCTGTTGGCTGTTCTCAGTTGGTGGGTGCAGAGGCCAGGCATACTTTTAGAATCAACTTATTTAAGAAGCAACTTGAACTTGATTTTTTATTTCTAGCCATAGGTTTCCCTAGAGCATAGAGTCACAAATAAAGCAAAAAGGAAAAGAAACTCACGTTAACCATGATGAGATGTCAACACTGAGTCTCGTCACTGACCGCTGGAACTACAGTTTGGTGGCTCTTTTGTCGTAGCTCGTGGTTCTTGAGTGTATGGCTGATTCTGCAGCATAATTACTTGAGGATTTTTTTTAATAATACAAATTCTGGGCTTGGTGCCTAGAAATTATGATTCAGTGGACTGAGGGGGGTCTGTGTTTCTGCATAGCTCCCCAGATGGTCTAATGTGGAGCCAAATGTGGAAAGTACTGCCTGAAATCTAATGTTGATTAATTCAACACATATTGTTTTGAGTGTCTGCTGAGGGCTGGGGTCATCAGAGGCCTTTGAGCATGCAGGATATCTGCTAGGAAGTGACCAGGCAGTGTGCAAAAAGAGCAGAACTTATCTTGGAGAATAAAACTCTTGAAAATTTATAATTTTTAGTCTGTTTATGATTATTACTGTGTGCGTGGGGTGGTGTGGGATGGACATACATGCATGAAGGTGGGGTGGGGTGGAGTGGGCATACATGTATGAGATTTAGGTCTCTTCTACCTTTATGTGGGTTCCTGGGAATGGACTTTTATTATTTTCAGGCTTTCACAGCAAGTGCTTTTTATCCTCTGAACTGTCTTGCCGGGCCCAGAAAGAGATTCTTATTTTTTAATTTTAATTTTACTAATTTATTCAGATTACACCTCAATTGTTATCTCATCACTTGTATCTTCCTGTTCCTCCCTCCCTCCTGTTTTCACCCTATTCCCCTCCCCTAGGTCTCAGATCAATGGGGACCTCCTCCTCCACTATATGGTCATAGGCTACCAAGTCTCATCTTGGTAGCCTGCTTATTCTTTCTTTGAGTGCCACCAGGCCTCCCCACCAAGGGGAGGTGGTTGTTCTTAATAGGTCAACTATTGCTGTTCCATTGTTTTTCCTTTGAGAGATAGTCATACAGAAGCCTCAAATTACACACACACACACACACACACACACACACACACACACACACACACACAGAGGAGAGAGAGACACGCATAAGAAACTACATACACTCTTTGAGTCCAGGGAAACAGACAACTCTAATGACCCACGCTCTGAACAGAAAGTCATCAGGTTCATTCTCAGAAGGAAGGCTACCACACAAATGTATGTCTATGAGAATTCTGGAAGTGAAGGGACATCTTGATAGCCTGAGTGCCCTCCATCTGCCCTTTATGTGCCTCCTTCATAAATTCATCTCTATCCTGTAAGTCAGGCTTAGGACACGTGGCAATGAGCCCTCCTTGGTTATTGGTACATGAAGGAAGTATGTCAACTCTTAGTTCTTGCATTAGATTTATGTACAATTCTCAAACTTTGCTCACCAATAGTAATAGGTCTCCTGAGTGTTTCACAAGTGAGGTAATTTCTTTGGCAGAATGACACATTGAAAAGAGGCTCCTTGTGCTCTGAGGCTATCTACTAGGGCAGTGCTAGAAAACTCACTAAGAGATCCACAGCTTCTGGCCCCTCTGGGCTTTTGTTATGATTTTGTTTCTTATACAGCACTATTGTGTATGAATTAGAATGATCTCTTTGAATAAACATTAGTGAATTTTATTGTACTTGGTGTAATAGACATATCGTCCTTTGAAAAGTAGAGATGCTTTATTCCCCCTTGCTCCTCCACTTCTCACCATGGACATTTTAAGAAATATCACATTGTTACTATGCATTTTTCTCCAGCAGCAATGGCGGTCCCTTACACTTTTCACTGTCTTAGATGAAAAATGCTTTGTGGCTGGAGGTTTTGAGATGGTCTCCCTGTAAGTGGTAGATATACTTTGACAGAAAAGTTTTAACTCTGGGTTCTAAATAGTTACTTGTTATCTGATAAAAACTAATACCTCTCGGGCTGGAGAGATTACTCAGAGGTTAAGAGCACTGGCTATTCTTTTGAAAGGTCTTGAGTTCAATTCCCAGCAAGCACATGATGACTCATAACCATCTTTAATGAGATCTGGTGCCCTCTTCTGGCCTGCTGGCTCACATGCAGACAGAATACTGTATAAATAAACTGGACTGGATTGTCCAGCAGTCCTGAGCTTGTGTGCATGTGTGTGTGTGCATGCCTGTGTCCCTGCATGGCTGTGTGCCTGCGTGTGTGTGTGGGGGGGTGTGAACCTCGGATTGCATGCCTATTCTGGCCTGGTTTATTCAACTGAATAAATTCTTACTTATGTGAGAATGCAGAGGGAGTCTGTGGCTCTCTCTGTTGCTCTCCCTCTTCTGCTGGAATTGAGGCTGTGGGTGTCAATATAAGCTGAGATCACAGTTTGCCCCAATTTAGATTTACACTTCTATGTTGATAGAGTGAATGTTTTACACACCTAGATACAGCTCCTAATAGGTGTGAATTCTAAGCAGATAACTATTCATAGTCATGATTAACATTTCCAAAAGGTGTCAAAATCACTCCATTCACTGTGATAAAGCAACTTGAAAAAAACATAGCTAAGCTACACAAGTACAAGTGTTGTTGATTTTTTCTCCCATCTCCTTTATATGATGCAAGCAACACAGAGCCCTTAGTTACTCCCTCTAAATGAGTTAAAGACCCATGCTCACGTACATCCATTATCTAGGGCTTTATCTAGAGCCAAGGTACCAATTACATAGAGTTTTTTTTTTTTAGATATTGGAGCAGTAAGAATCATAATTGAATATCAGGGAGTTAGCTTCATATTTAATCACAATCTTAATTCTTTACAATGGACAAATTTCATAATACTCACCATTAATATTTTATAGATGTAATATTTGAGTAAATGGGCATTAAATCTTCATGAACTTTGTATATACATATATAAGTGTATATGTGTATGTATATGTATGCATATGCACATTTAACTATATATCATTGTCTCTTAGACATTTTGAAAATAATTTGTGATGAATACTTACAGCAAATAATGCTAAATATTTTAGGTCCCAAAACTAATACCTGTACACAAAGCTGTACTAACCATTATTAAATTCACTATATCTTGATACCTTATATTCTACTTTTTTTGTCCGAAATTTAACCTAAAGAAAAATCTGAAGCTACCAAAATTTGCAGTTTGAAAAGTACTAGCTTGGTAGCTCCTTTTCAAGAAAGCCAGTCTCTGCAGGAAATGTGAGGTCAGAGCAGAGAGATACTTGTTAAAATGAGGCCACCATAGAAGGGATTTGTTTCAGAATAACTCATTAAGCCATACATTTGGTTATCTTTTCATTTTTTTTTTACCAAAAAAGGAAAGAGAACTTTTCTTTTTAAAAGCAATTATACAATATTTTATACCATTTATTTTATTATAAAATACTAACCAACAGGTAGCTAAGATGTGTCCATCCTCATGGATATAAATTAATACCTAAAAGTAAAACATATAACATAAAGGCTGACTGTACTTTATTCAAGGTATAATGTGGTAATGTTTACAAAGCACTTCGAGTGCCACCCTGAACTCATTTAATACTTTGCATTCACTATTGTCATCTATTCTGAACCCATCGTCCCTGCTTTATGCTTTGGGTATCTGGGGGCTGAGAGATTCCCTTAAGGGCTGCATCAGATCCATATTGAGTTACTAGTGTTGCTAAATGTTTGTGAATGCTCGTAAAGCATTTGGTCTGAGCTGGCCACCTGACTAGTATAGGCTGTAGAAGGTAATAAGTGGAAGTGCAGCCACTGGTGTTTAGAACTCTTCCAAAGAGGAGTGACTCCGTAAAATCACACCACAGCTTCTAAATTTAACCATGCACATAAATTACAGCCACAGGATATAGTACAAGCTGAGTGCCTACCATGGCTAGGTATCTACATCTCTGAGACAGCTCCCACTCCTCAGAGCTACATAAGGAGCCAGAGACTAGCCTGGAAGTCCCCTGGAGAGACACTAACCAGGAGAAAAATGGCTCTATCTCACAGTCTGCTTCTTCTCTTGACCACTGAACAATAGTACATCATTTCTCTTGACATTTTAGGACGTGTGTGTGTGTGTGTGTGTGTGTGTGTGTGTGTCTGTGTGTGTCTGTGTGTGTGTGTGTGTGCATGCGCGTGTGCGTGTGCTAGGTCTGGGACACATGGCATTCTGCATGCTGAGGAAGTACTCTAACCCTGATAAAACTCCTTGCCCATTGACCATTACTTCCCCATTCCAATTTGAGCCATGTGATTCTAATTCTTTTTTTTAACAAAACATTTAAAACTTTATTTATTATAATTTATTCACATTACATCCTAATTTTTATCCCCTTGCTCTTATCTTCCCTTTCCTACCCTCCCTCCCTCTTCTGCCCTATTCCTCTCCCCTAGATCTCTGACAGAAGGTGACCTCTGCCCCCACAATATAATTATGGCTTATCCTCACCCTGGCAGCCTGCTTTCCCTTCCTCTGTGTGCCCAACAGGTCACCCCACCAAGGGGCAATGATCAAATCACAGTTACCAGAGTTCGTGTCAGAGGCAGTCCCTATTCCCCACCACCACCCGACAGCATGTGGAGAATCAATTTCCTTTATGAACATCGATGCAAAAATAATCAATAAAATGAAAACAAATCCAAGAATATATCAAATATATTATTCTCCATGACCAAATAATCTTCATGCCAGGCTTGCAGAGGTGGTTTAACATATGGAAATCCATCAATGTAATCCATCATATAAACAAACTGAAAGAAAAAACAGGAGCATCTCCTTAGATGCTGAAAAAACATTTGACAAAATCCAACACCCATTCTTGTTAAAAGTCTTGGAGAGATCAGGGATACAAGGAATATACCTAAACATAGTAAAGGCAATATACATGAATCATATAGTCAACATCAAACTAAATGGAGAGAAACTTAAATCAATTCCATTTATATCAGGGACATGATAAGGCTGTTCACTCTCTCCATAGTTCTTCCATATAGTACTTGAAGTCCTAGCTAAAGCAATAAAAAAATTAATGGATATCAAGGAGATACAAATTGGAAAGGAAGAAGTCAAAGTATCACTATTCAGAGATGATATGGTAGTATACATAAGTGACCCCAAAAATTCTACCAATAAATTCCTACAACTGATAAACACCTACAAAAAAGTGACTGTATACAAAATCAATTGAAAAAAATCAGTAGCGCTCCTTTATACAAATGACAAACAAACTGAGAAAGAAATTAAGGAAACTACACCCTTCACAGTAGCCACAAATAATATAAAGTATCTTGGTGTAACTCTAACCAAGCAAGTGAAATACTTATATGAAAAAAACTTTTAGTCTCTGAAGAAAGAAATTGAATATGATATCAGTATACATAAAGATCTCCCATGCATGTGAATTGGGAAAATCAACAATAAAAATGGCCCTCTCACCAAAAGCAATCTACAGATTCAATGCAATCTCTATTAAAATACCTACACAATTCTTTACAGACCTTGAAAGGTCAATTCTTAACTTCATATGGGGGGAAAAAAAGAGTAGCTAAAACAGTCCTGTACAAGAAAAGGTCTTCCAGAAGAATCTCAGTAATTCTAATTCTTTGGCTGTTTTTCAACACTTTCTTGCATAACAGGACTCTTTTTGACCTTTGCTCCTCTGACATAATTTGAAAGTGGTAGGCACTGGACCACTCACAGGGTTTCTTATATGTCCTATTACTTGCCCTCGCCTTGTACTCTGGATTGCATCAGGCTTTAGATTTATCCTTTGTGTTCTGGCCCTTCCATCTGCTATTTCTTTCACCACCGTGGGTCACCTTCCGTATCAATTTTTTGCCTCCATCTAAAATCTGTGTCCTTATTTTCTTTCTTGTTTCTTCAGACAGTCCTCCTTTAAGAACCACCTCAGAAGCCACCGAACCAAGTACATCTCTGTGTTGTCCTTCCATTTCATAAACATTTCTTTTCTGTAGCTGTACGCCAGAGAATCACAGTCCATGGAATATAAACTAATGCAACCCTGGCCTGCCACAACCCTTTCAGTTCTTTCTGTGACGTCCGTTTTGTTGTCTCTCTTTTGTTCCCAGATTAAACAATTGTAGCTCCAACCAATAAACTTCTGATGTTGTTTATTTTAGAGACATAGTTTCTATAAAAACATCAAAATGATCCTTTTCCTAAGCCCATTGTTTTCCCCAGGGTGAATTCCCTTCACTGGGTTTTGTATAATTTTTCCAGGACTATCTTGTGGATGTTCAAATGTATACTTTTTATCTCTGCACATAACAATAATACACTTAGCACATGCACTGTTGACACTTATTCTTGTGACTTGGTAGGTCATTGAGAAGCCTTGAATCTAAAGTAAAGTTGTTGGTGGTTCTAAATTCATGTCTAGCATGGAGATGATAGGTTACTGTTCATGTGCTTAAAATTAAGTTGCCAAGTGATTTCTATATAGAACAGAAGAATTAAAACCTAATAAAATGATACTTTTGTGACTAGTTCTACCAGTTGCATAAATTCATATGTTAAGCAAGTATATAAAAGAATTAGATTATATGTCATCATTGCCCAATGACCTTGTTTGAATTCTCCATTTGACAGCTATTATATGACAGCAATTGTTATAATTACAGAACTTCTTTGATCTTTGGCTCCTTTGGACAAATTTATTAATGCAACTGTTTCCCTCTTTACTTTTCTGAAAAATAAAAATGACAAGTGAATAAGCACCATAGGTTGTAATAAGGATGAAGAGTCCAGTGAAGACAATTAGAACCATGTCTGGCAATGACCACCCAGGAGCTAATGGTTATTACATTACTTCTAAGCCCTTCCTGGCACTGTGAAAACTGCCTTTGTGGAAAACTATTTAATCATCTTACTTTTACCAAGTTTTTTTTTTTAAACATTCTAAGTAAGCACAAGACACCACAAAATATTGTGCAAATGTAGAAAAGGTATATTACTCTTCCTCACTATGGAATGAAGTCTGGAGCACTCCCTCTTTGATAAGGGGAAAGCAGCAAAGAGCTGTGCCCTGCCCAGTTCTGAGATAAAGCTGATTTAGGATACTTGGAGAAAAACATCAGACACAAGTACAAAATAACTGGGATCGGGTGAGCTGTGTAATATAATATAATGGAGATGTTTCAGCTGAAGGAGGAAGCACATTAGCTAGTCTGGCAGAAGAGCAGTCTCAGGCTGTAGCTATTTGGGAGAAGAAAGTTGTGGTCAGTGATTTCTGCACACACTGTCAACATCTGTACTTGACCAGGGAGGCCTTGCCTTTCCTATGCGTCTGAAGCTTTGGGATGCTTGACTGCTTGACACAGTGGTGTGCTCACATCAACAAGACACATTCACTCAGGACTTCATCATGTCTCCACAGGTAACATTTGTAATTATGGAAATTGGTAGGTACATTGCACTGCTGTTCAATCTGGAAAATGAATATAAAAATGTATTATGGAATTTGCCATTTCGTCTTTCTTCCATTATTAAATTTAGTAGTTAGTCCTCAGAAATCTATTTGTCCCAAGGTTCTTCTCAAGAAAACTAGGTCCTTTTCTAAAATTTCCTGAGTCTCTTAAGCTTGGCTCCTTTAGAAATGCATTAGTGTTGTTGGTTTTGAAGGATAAGTAATTTAATGAAACTTAGATTTGCTGAAAACAAAAGCCTTCTCCTTAAACATGTATTTAAGGTCACAGTCACATGTCAATATTAGTTGTCCCTGTGGTCTGGGCAGCATGCCCTGGAAATGGCCAAGTGAATTGAAGCAAAGCAGGAACATTCAGTAAAACTGTCAAATAGACACAGGAAACATTTTTATTCCAGCTTATATTTTGAAACAGGTCATGGGTTGGCATTATTTGATAACTATGTCTTCTCCTTCAACCTGCACTTGAATGAAACTAGTGGGACCCATTGAAAAAAAACCAGTCTGTAATTTTTGCCATTGACATTATATCATTGACATTGATTTTGCCAGGGTAGAGCATGCTAACTTGAAGACAAAGTGAAATGGGACTCTGAAATAAATGAAAGACACTAGAAGTATCCAAGCAATATATTTTTTATTTCTAATTTGTACACAAGCCAGACTGTATACAGAATGACTAACATATAGGTCTTTTTGCTACTGTATCTGTGAGAGGACCAAAAGTAAAAAATAGCAGGATGCCAGCAATGATATGCCTTACCAGATAGTAAGCCACTTAATAACTTCACTGTAAAGTCCTTGAGGTTGGACTTCTCAGGATTGTTCTTCTTTCCACCCTTTTATTCTTTCTTTTTCTTTTTTAAATAAAATTTGATTTCAATAAATGGGATCATTTAGATTTATAATTTTATAAAATTTATATTAATGTCTATTTTCTTTTTCTTTCTTAGTTTATATAAATTTCTATATAGAAAAGAAAATCAATTTCTGAGTATGCAGAAATGTACCATGAATACACAGATACATACATATTATCTGTATGTAACAAAATATTTTGTTTAAAAAATTCTGGAAACAAAGTTAGCTGAGGTTCATTTTGGATAGTGCAGTGGTTCTCAGCCTGTGGGTCTCAACCCCTTTAGGGGTTGAATGACACTTTCACAGGGGCCATATCTTAGATATCACATCAAAATGAGCACACTGTGGTTTCCAAACTATAGGATCATGAAGGAAGCTTCGATGAAACTTAGACTTATATCCCAGATCCTTTTAACATATCAGTTTATCAACCTACCTTTTCCAGCATGAAGGATTCAGAGCTAGTTTGTAAAGGGGTCAAACTATATTTCTGGAAAATGTGCATATTATAAATACATAAGTGAATGAATGAATGATGATGATGAAGCTAATGAAGAAGAAGATGATGATGGTAAATGAAAACAAAGTAGATACCAGATGTGTAGTTTCTAATCTGGTAGGACTGTTATTGTTATTATTACTTATTTCATAAAAGAGTGAAGTCATTAGTAGTTGATCCCATGATTCTGTGGTTAAGTTCCAGGAGAGGGAACTGATGTACATTCTAAAGCATTCACAGTGCAACTTATTCTCATATAAATCAGTCACTTGGCTATATATTTTACTGAAATAAATGTCTCAAGCTTTCTTAAAGGTGTGTGTGTGTGTGTGTGTGTGTGTGTGTGTGTGTGTGTGTGTGTGTGTGTAAGGTGAGAGGGGAGCAGAGGAAGGAAGTGAGAGAGAGAAGTTTAGAGCTGCATATGGATGGTGTTAGTGTCTGGAAAATGAAGGTGACTATTTGTGAGTGTGAGGGATTGTGAAGGTGACTCTTTTGGTGATACTATATAACTTCTTTACCCAGAATTGCTGTTAATTTTTTCTATAATTCGACTTGATGTGAAGTATTTGACACTATAGTAGAAAAGGTCTCCCTATTCTCTTTGCCAAAGAGGCTGAACTCTGAGCATTTTCCAAGACCACATTAAAAGTTTTCTACATACATATGAAATAATATATATCAATATTTCATGATTCACAGTCTTAGTAGCAATTTTGGAAAGTGGATGACAAAGCCACAAATGTCTCTTTCTCCTTTTAGCTTGACCAGGAACAACTATTTAGAGCATTTTTGTTTTGAGTCCAAGGACTAGCATTTTTTTTTTAGTTCAGCTGATATTAACAATTACATTTGTCAATATGTATTACATCTGGGAGCTATTTAAAGAGTGCCATGGCGCATGTGTTGCAAATATATTAAGCTTTATCCCCCCAATGCAAATGTCTGTTAGCATGGAAAATTCTGAAGGGTATCTGATTTTGCTTTGGTTTGTTTTTTGTTTTTTTTTCCCTTTGTTTTAAATGATTCTTGTGAAAAGTAAACTATTCTTATTGTAGAAGATGACAGGTTTTGTACTTGTCTTTTCTGAGGAGCATCTTTTGTATTTATTTTAGTTTTTGTGATTTCAAAGCTGGGATGAGCTATAATGTGTCTCTTTTCTCCATGACAATATTCAGCAGTTTTCAAAGTTGTCATGATTCTTGTTAATTGCCTTCATTATTTATAAAGTCAGTGGCCAACTTTAATAATGATGATTAGAGATAAGTAACTTAATTTAAAAACAGAGTCTTCCAGAATGAGGTGAAAAAATTTCAAACTTTATATGTGTGTATATGTGTATATACAAATGTATATGTGTGTGTATATATATAATATATATACATATATATTAAAATAGAGGTATTAAGTCTTATAGTTTGTATAATGTATAGTTCTAACTTCAAGGAATTTGTGATTAAGACTAAAATCCCATTTTGAACAATGTGTGATCATAATGAGTGAGTTAACCCAGAAGCAGAAAGACTCAAATGGTATATACTCACTTATATCAGCATACTAGCCCAAGGAGAATGTCCCATGAAAGCCTTCACTTACCAGGAAACTGGGACAGAGGGGAGGACATCCTATTGGGACTCTAGATGAGAGAAGCATGGGAGAATGGCAAAGTAGAAGGACCTAGAGGGTCCTAAAAACCTACAAGAAGAACATTATGATAGGCAGATTTGGGCCCAAGGGTCCCGCTCAAACTATGGCACCAGCCAAGAACAATGTGTTTTTAACCTTCAGTGACAAACACAACTCATAACATTTGTAGTTTGAGTGTTTGTTGAAATTTTAATTATACCACTATCTGTTAAAATTTCATTCATTTTTTCAAATGGCTTTATTTTTTATTAATAATTGTTTTGAGAACCTTATAATGAGCCCTGTAACTCAACAATTCTTACCTTTCTCTCTTCCACCTCTAGCTCCTCCTGTAAATCTCCCAAATTCATGAAGTCTTCTTTCATCATCATTGTTCCATGTATATACATATGTGCATACGTGTATCTGTAAACCACACATGTATGTATAAACTACTAACGTAATTTTATTTGTTCATATTTATGCATGTTCAGGGCTAAACTCTTGGGATTGGACAACCTGTGTGTGATTTTTGTCCTAGGAGAAGACTAATTATCCGTTTCTCGGTAGCCGTTGACCATCTGCAGCGCTTCATCTATGGGGATGACCATGTGGAATCCCAACTGTCTAATGGTGATGTCATCACTCTGATCATATTCAGGCAATGTTAATTTACAGACTTCATGGGCCCAGCTTCCTTGTCATATATAGAAGACACTATCTAGTAGTATGCATCCCGATTCTCTGATTCTTACAATCTTTCTGAGCCTCCTCCATTTGTGATTTTTTTTCCCTGAGCCTTGGGTGTTGGGGTTGCACTGGAAACTTTTAGTTTGGGTTGAGCACCCCATAGTAAGTGATTCTCAGCATTCTCAACCATTTGAATCTCTCTAATAGTCTTCATCTGTTGAAAAAAAAGAAAGCTTCTTTGATGAGAGTAAGATTATATTTATCTGTGGGTTTAAAGATAAGTTAGAAATTATATTGGTTTAGGCAATTGGCATTGGACGGTTCTTTTGCAGGGTCTGTGCCCTCTCCTGCCATGGGTAGTTGACTAGATTTTCAGTTCCAGGAGTGAGTTCTCTCCTACTGAGTGTAATTAAAGTCCAAACAGACAGCAGCTGATTACATCTAGGATATAAGTCTTACAGTTGTACCACTGTGCCTATCTTTCCAGGACAGTCATTGTAGTTTGAAATGTTTTTACCTAGATAGGTATATTAGTTACTTTTCTATTGCTGTGATCAAACACCATGGCCAAAGCAGCTTACGAAATAAAGTATTTGGCTTATGGTTCCAGAGGGTTAGAGTCCATGATGGGAAACATCTCATGCAAGCAGATGGATGAGCAGCTGAGAGCTCATATACAATAATCAGAAAGCAAAAAGAGAACAAAGCCTGCCCCATGTGTCCAGCTTCTTAAGATGCTTTTAATTCTTCTCTAACTGGCCCACCAACTGAGGGCAAAGCAGTCAAATACATGAGCCCACTGGGTACATTTATATGCAAACCAACACAGTAAGACTAGAGGCAGCTTGTCTCCCTTGGCAACTTGCATACATATTTCCTGTATATGAGAGCCAGTCCTCAGGGAGAAGACACTCAGATCAGTTCCAACTTGGTTTTTTTTTCCTCTTTTTAAAAATTTATTATAATTTATTCAGATTATATCAGATTGTTATTCCCTCACTTGTATCTTCCCATTCCCACCCTCCCTCCCTCTTCCACCCCATTCCCCTTCCCTAGACCCCTGGCAACAGAGAGCTTCCCCACCATCTGCCCACAGCCTATCAGGTTTCATCTAGATAGCCTGCATCCTCCTCCTCTCTGTGCTGGCTGGGCCTCCCCACCAAGTGGAAGTGATCAAATGGGGTCACCAGTGTTCATGTTAGAGGCAATACTGTTTCCCAAGCACGTGGTGTCTACAGCAATAGGTCTTAACTTCAAATTCTGGGAAGCCACCATGTGCAAAGGCAACAGCCTATACTGTTTTCACAGTCTCTTAGAATCTGTGAGCAATGACTCCAAGTGAGATTCTCCATGCTTGACACCACAGTTTCTTGTTAGATCTTCTGTGGTCTTTGTAGGGATCATTATCACCCCAAACAGCAAAACTCTGTTTCAAAAAAATGTAGGTTTATTTACACTTATAACGTGTATGTTTTTAAGTAAACATAAACTGTTTCATTGTAGCTGTTTCAATAATCCTTGTCATTATTTACTCCTCTTCCTTCTTTCTCCCTTAATGTGTTTTCCCCCTTTTCTTGCAAAATAAAGTCCCCTAACCCTGGTTTTCCCCGTTTCTCACATGGTCCTCCTATCTCTTTTTGTACAGCTCCACCCTCCAGCAAAGTCTCCATTGACTCTTGTGGTTTCTGTGCTTTCTTGAGGTCATATACTTATACCTAAAGACTTAGACCTAGCATCCTTAAAGAGAACAGTGTTGTTTATCTTTCTTATTCTGGGTTACCTCACTCAGTACAACATGTTCTAGTTCCATCCATTTCCCTACACATTTCTTAATTTCATCTTTGTTTACAGTTGGATAGAATTCCGTCGTCGTGTATGTCTGTCATGTCTTCATTATCCATCGGTTGCAGGATGTTTAGGTTGTTTCCATATCCTCGTATTATGAATAGAAAGCAAATGAACATGGCTGAACAAGTATCAGTGGGGTAGGATGTTATGTCCTTATGGTTTATGCTAACGAGATATATAACTGTGTCATACGGTAAATTTAGGTTTACTCTTTTGAGAATTCTCCACAGTCAAACGAAGTGACTGCGCCTAGAAGAGGTCAAAAGTGTAAAGTTGCTAATAGTCTTAGGAGCAGTTCACATGTGACCACAGTTAGAGTACATGTTAGTAGGTGAAAATTTTAGATGTCTTTCAGGCATATGTTCATTCGTCCCAGGATGACCCTCACAGATTCTCCAGTGGCACAAACTGCAGTTGCTCATAGCACTTTAGCTGGAGGCTTCCTAACTATGCTCATTGTTGGATGCCTTCCCTTCCCTGCTTCTCTTCATTATCCACGAAAGGTTTTAATCTTTTATCATCCAAGTAAAATACTTGCTCTTGAATTCATGGTACAGCATTTGTCATAGAGGAGTATCAAATAGACATCTGTAATTAGTAATACTAGGTAGACAGTCAGAAGGATTCAAGGCCATATGATTGTGTACTTTTCTAAATTAGACCCGAGAAGAATTGTTCTCAGTTGGATTTATACTAGATTAAGAGTCCCAGATATATACAAGCTTAGTGTCCATGATTCCCAGAGTCTGGGTGCAATTACATCTCTTTCTTCTCACCCCAAAACACTCACTATACAAGCACACATCACTGGACATAAAGGGAGGACTGGTTTAATGCATTAATTACACTGCAATACTAACATTTTCTTTCCTCACACTATTATAGTTTTGAACTGTGTAGTTTCTGATTAGTACACCTCAGAAAGCAATTGTTGAGGGCCTCTGTACAAAGGAACCTGGGCTTTCTTTCTCTGGCCCAGTGATAGCTAAAACAGCCCTCCCTGGGAGCAGGATCAGAGTTGTCCACTTCTCTGTTAAAGGGGCTGACTCTGAGGCTGTCAGTTATGCTGCTTGAGACACGGCAAGTTTCTGGCTTTGATAGAGGTTGTCTGATTTTAGGTGTGGGTATCTTACCTGGTGATCACTAACCAGGCACCTTAGCTTCATGAAGCAACTCAAGATGACCCAGGACTTTCAGATAATTACTTCTCAACAAGTATATCTCACTTTAAGGAGGTTCAAAAAGGCCTAAGTGTGGTACAATTTACAAGATTCTCAGAGAGAACAATTGGCTCACTTCAAATTTTCCATATATTTCATTATATAAATATATGTATTTTATATTAAGTATATATGTATATGTATTACATACATACATATACATATAATATATATTATATAAATACAATGTATACATTAGATATGTATATATACTCATTATATATGTATATACATATATTTATTTAATGAAATATATGGAAAATATTAAGTGAGCCAATTGTTCGGTCTGAGGCTCTCTCTCATACATATGCATTTGTGTGTGTGTGCATGTATGTATGTATGTATGTATGTATGTATGTATAATGAAGACCTTTCTGAATTGTCTCTCAACAAAACTATACTTAAACATGGACACTGACAGTACTTTGTATTTATTTGTATGCCTGGTTATGGATTCAGGAAGCTTCAAGAAATCTGCTTCCTTAACTCCTTTAGTTTTACTAAAATGGTACCATTAGATAAAATGAGAGAAATTTTAATTCAGGTTAATATTTTATTTGTTGCAATTTTCTAGCAAAAGTTTTAAAATTTAATGTGCTAATTGTTAATATTTTAGCACTGCTGATATTTTAAATTACCTAAGCTGCTTGAATCTTCCCACCAGTTGCATATAGTGTTTAAGTGTCTGCATTTCAAGTATTCTTTGTATTCAATAACAAAAAAAAAAGGATTTGTTTTATCTGAGGATGTGAATTTCTGTGAACTATGCACAGTTTAAAGAAAAGAAGAGAATCTCTCTTAAAAGGGAACTTGTTTTTAAAAGTCTACATTCTTTTATATATATTTTGCAGATTAAAGGATTTACCTGAAGACAAAGCGTTCTATTCATCTGAGACTAGACAAGAGTTACTCTTGCTTTTGGCAATTAAAGATGATGTTGTCATGGAAACAGTTGATCCTGCTTTCATTCATTGGCTGCCTGGCAGGTAACAGTAAGCTATATTTTGTATGAACTATTCTTGAATCATGTGCTTAAATACTTTGCTTTTGTTTTGAGACAGGGTTTCATGTAGCCTGATTGATACACTCTAATTATTTTGATCCTGATCATCCTGCCTTCATCCCCCAAGTACTGGCTTTTATAGGCATGCGTGTCTATGCCTGATTACTCTCAAATCCTTTTTAAATGTTGAGGTAAAATTACACTAGTGTCAAAAAGAAACAGGTCTTTTTCTCAGGAAGAAGATCCATATTCTTTATTCTGATAATTGGATTATCATGGGTCTTCTTCCTAATATTAACTTGTCAATATGTCCCTATAAAAACTGCAAGATATTAAAATTATATTGTTGAATTAAATATGTGTTTCTAGTATGACAATTTATACTTGAATGTGAATTCATATTGAGTTGCTTTTCTAAAGAATCTGCAAATAAAGAGCTCCATTGTATGATAGGTATTCACTTTTTATTTTTACTTTATATTTATATAGTTGTTAGAATACATATGGTAATTACACATATATATACATATATGTGTGTGTGTGTGTGTGTGTGTGTAACAACAATTAAGAAAAAACTAGTGGCTGGCAGTGGGCAAGAGAACCATTAAAAGGGAGTGTTGGAAAGGGAGAAATTAGGTAATTATATATATTTCAATATATTTTATTTTTTAAATTATGTCATGCCTCCCCTTTTCATTCCTTCTTTCAAGTCATCCATGTATCCTACAATATCCCCTCTCAAATGTATGGCCTCCCTTTCTTCAAATTGTGTATATATATATATATATATATATATATATATATATATATATATTCATACATTTATATATGTATATGTATATATGCACAAATACTATCTTCTGAGTCAATTTAGTGCTTTTTCATTCATATATATATGAATATATATAAATGATTTGAGAGCTGACTACATAGTATTAAATAGCCAATTAGGGGCTTATTCCTGGGGAGAACTAATTCTCCCAATCTCAACATTCCAGGGCTGTCTGTGGTTTGATGCTAAGGGGCAGAGTCATGTGAGAGGCAATATACTCTTTAAAATATGATGGTATTTTCTTTAAATTTTTCTTATAAAACATGCTTGAGATATTTTGTTACAGTTTTGGCATTTTCTTTGAAAAAGTAGTCAAAAGAAAAATGTTTTATATTTATACCCTATGAAAATATTGTTTAATTCATTTGATATTCTTACATTTTGATCTTTGTAATCACATTTTTTGAGGAATGGGTAAGAAAATATTTTTTAAATGAAGTATAACATACAATAGGACATGTAGAACTACAGTTTTGTTTTCTTTCTTTTTTGACTTGAAGTGTAATAAATACATTAATATGCTGAATAGGAGGGTATCATCCATTTAATTTGACATTTGAACCATTTGGCCATGTTTTTTGTTTGTTTGTTTGTTTACATGTGTATGGGGATTTTTCTCCATTATCTCTTTGTTCATTTATTTTCTCTGATCTATTTGAAAATATATTATTACAAAACTCACTTCTTATAAAAACAATTCAGTACTTATATTGTAAGACCTAAAAACATTTTCTTTCCTTCTTTTTATTTTTTTGGGGGGTAGGTTTTTTTTCAGACAGGGTTTCTCTCTGTCCAGGATTCAAACTCAGAGAGATCCTCCTGCCTCTTCCTCTCTGAGTGCTGGGATTACAGATCTGTATCACTTTTGTTTAGGAAACTTGAAGGTTAACAAAAGTGTAGAGTATTTCCTTTTTTAATGAATAAGGCAGATTTGAATGTTCAGTAAGACACACAGAATATCCATGTATCAGTATATTTTAGTAAATATCTTGTCTCTTGTATCAAAATTCAAATATTTCTCATATATTTAAATGATAAAATGTAAAAAAATCACGAGCAATCTTAGATTAGAACTTTAAACTTTGTAAATGAAGGAGTCCTTTTTGTATATGTTTTTACTGAGATACTTAATTACATTTGTAAAACAGATTCTAGTACTGAAAGAACAAGTGGTGATTATAATCAAATTGCTAATTTAGTAAATGGGCTTTGGAGGAAGATAATATGGACATACAAATTGAAATATTTTTCTGACTTTAATTATTTTACAGTGTTTTGGATTTTCTTGTTTTTGTAGAAAGAGCAAAATGACAGTCCATGTCAGCAGTCTTATCCTTCAGGGTAGGTGGTTTAAGAAAAAAGAAAAAAAAAATGGCATCCTGAGGAAATGGAAGTGCTGTATAGTTAAGAAAAATGGCACTGTTCTTTTAAAGTTTAAAATGTTATTCTTCTTCACATTGAAAATTGCATTGTGCACATGTCCACATTTTTGTTTCTATATGTTTTACACACTTACAGCAGTTTACAGGAAAAAAAGCAGCATACATTATACTAAAATGTACGTCTTAGAAAGTTAAATATCATCTTGAGTTTATAGAAATGGTATTCACGAGCAGTAAAATGTTCAAGGAAGAACTGAATTATATTTTGTCCAACATATTATATGTAATATATTGCTAGAGAATTGGTAATCTTCATAATTATCCCACAGAAAATGATTTGACTGATTTTTGTGTGTGTTCCAAAAATACTGAATGCTGGGTTTTGCCTATATATTGAATGCGGTTTTTTTGCATTATTAAAATCAGAAGGTTGTTTTCTGAGTATGAAGATCTATCAATAAATATTTGGCTGCTTTGCATACTTTGAAATACATTTATGATTGAGGACTTTGCTGGTTTTAATAGGAATGGGCCCCAGAGACTCAGGTGTTTGAATGCCTTGCTCATAGGGAATGACACTATTAGGAGGTGTGGCCTTATTGAAGGAAGTGTGTCACCCTGGAGGCGGGCTTTGCTCAGGTTAGGCAGTCTTCCTTCCTGCTGCCTGCTGACCCAGATGTAGAGCTCTTAGCTTCTTCTCCAGCACCATGTCTGCCTGCATGCCGCCATGGTTTCTGCCATAATTATAATGTATTAAACCTCTGAAAATGTACACTATCCCCAATTAAATGTTTTTGTTTATAAGAGTTGCTGTGCTCATGGTGTCTCTTCATAGCAATAGAAACCCAAACTAAGAAAGGGACTATGCCATACATTTTTTTATATTAATAAAAGCAACTTATGTTTAGCAAATGATACACAGTCAGTATGTGCAACCAGGGCTATATAGCTCATGTGTATCTATCTTTCCCAAGTGAGTGGTTGTGTTTTTCCTTCATTTTTTTCTTATTTGTTTTGACAAGTTCACACTTAACATTAGCCATCATAAAAGTTAAAGACAGAAAACAGAACATTCTCTTATTCTGGGAATTCTGATAGGAAGCCAGAAAAAGGAAGAGGTGTTGTTAGGGGCAAAACAAGAACAATACCACAAAAAATAATACAATTGATATTAAGGAGCAAAAGCATGTCAACTGAGTCCAGGGCATGGTGAGAATGGCACTAGTGATTGACTAGTTGAAGGAACTGATATAGTCTGTCTCCAGGCTTTAGTCTAAATGACTTCTCTGGTCAGTGTGGCTAGCAGAAGTCTTCTATTTCTTTCAGAAATCAGAGGATGGATGAGCTTACTTCCTGAATCCTTTCTTTGTGGAAAAAAGGCCACTGGCTAAGAATCAATAAGATCTAAAAATAAATAAATAAATAAAAAAAAATAAAAAGCACTTTTCTAGTTCTTAAATACCTAAACATTAATCATTTAAGTGTAATGGCTAGAAAGGTAGCTCACTTGCTGAGAGCATTTGCTACTCTGCCACAAGACCTGTGTTCATGTCCCTTCACCGAAGTGGTAGCTCAAAACCATCTGTAACTCCAGCTCCAAGGAACCCAAAGCCCTCTTCTGGGTTCTGCAGGCATTAGGTTATATACACGTGGTGCACATACATACATATGCAGGCAAACACTCATGCACATAAAATAAAAAGCAGAAATCACTTACCTGTTTGAGACTTAGCTATTTGATGTCTGGTTTGGGAGGCACTAGTCACTGGTGAGTTAGGACACATGAAATGTGAGTAGCCTGATAAGTTCTTCTGTCTCGTCAGTAAAAGTGACCCAGGACATCAGCCACAGTTCACAACTTTAAAGAAGCTCAGTTTTGTTTTCTCTTCTATTTGTTTGTTTCTTTCTTTCTTTTGTTCTTTCTTCTTTCTCTCTCCTCTCTTTTCCCTTCCCTTCTCTTTTCTTTTCTTCTATTCTCTCTCTTTCTCTCTCTCTCTCTCTCTCTCTCTCTCTCTCTCTCTCTCTCTCTCCCTTTCTTCCCCTCTCTCTCCCTCTCTCTATCCCTCTTTCTCATTTTCTCTCTCTTTCTCTGTCTTCATGACAAGGTTTCTCTGTATAACCTTGCCTGTCCTGGACTTGCTTTGTAGACCAGGCTGTCCTGGGCCTCACAGCAATCAGCCTTGCTCTGCCTCCATGAGTTCTGGGATTAAAGGCTTATGTTACCTTGCCCAGCTAAAGCTCAGTTTTCTTACTGATGAGAGGTTAAAATAGCAAAATATATCTATTTCAAAGTTAAAATATTTAAAAAATAAAAAATATTTTAATATTAATTTGACTTCTTTATTTTATTTCTCATGTGTTTATTAGAAAGTGGAAAACCTATGTGCATGCTGCATTATATTGTGGTGGTGCAGCATAGATCCAGGCACATATGAAATAGCAACCTGGCTGGTATGCAGATGTTTTATAAACAGAGAAACAAGATGAACTAATATAATGGAGACTTTTAATTTTAATTTTACTTATTATATTGTCCATATATTTTTGTGAGTTCTGTACAGCTGTGCAAGATTATTTGGGGATGTCAGAAGAGGTGTCATGTCCTTTTGCAGCTGGAGTTATAGGGCATGTGTGAACCACCAGACATGGGGGCTAGGAACCAAATTCAAGTCCTCTGATACTGTAGCAAGCACTAATGAACTTCTAGGCTGTCTTCCATGAGCCAAAAAAGGGAGACATTGATTTCACATTAACAATGTTAAATGTCTACTAGGTGTGTTTTATCAACAGGCACTTCCTATTTTATTAAATGAGTGCAGGTTTTAAAAAATATTTATTTATGTTTTGTGTATACAGTGTTCTGCCTGCTTTTATGCCTACAGGTCAGAAGAGAGGACCAAATCTCATTAGGGATGGTCATGAGCCATTATGTGGTTGCTGGGAATTGAACTCAGGACCTCTGGAAGAGCATCCAATGCTCATAACCTCTGAGCCATCTCTCCAGCCCATGAGTTCAGGTTTTCAGGTCCTTGTATGATGAGCATGATTAAGTCTTTACTCACTGAAAGGACTTTGAAGTGAGAACAAGATCCACCAAGACCAAGTTCACAACACAAAGAAGATTTATTTGCCCCCAAAGGGATAAAGGGCAGGGAATAACAAAAAGAGGAGATAAAGGACTAGGGAGAAGAGGAAAGGAAGAAGGGGAGGCAAGGTAGCAGGGATATTAACCCAAAGGACAAAGGATTTCCTCTTGATAGAGAGGAAAGGGGCATGGTCAACAGGCAAATGACAATTTATAAAGGAAAGGGGATGAGTTGGTTAATTTTGATTGGGCATGATAATTGGGGTAATCAAACAGTAACTGTTGGTTTTTTGATTGCTGGGCTTCAATACCTTGGTAGTTAGCCTCAGGAAGAGGAAGTGGCCAAATCATGGAGAAGACCTTGGTGGCCAGCTTTAGGAATGTAATCTAATGGTTTAGCAAGGTAGAGAGGATGGGGTAGAAGGTAAAAGGAAAAGTTAGTTAATGACGTGTTTGCCGTGTTTGGGCCTGGCCTGTGTTTGCCATGCTCAGCCCTGTCAGAGCCCTTCAATCCCTCTAAGTTGGAAGTCTAAACTTGTCATAGAACATTCTATGCTGTTTTAGTTTCAGTCTTCTAAAGGGAAGTACTTTGATGAAAAGTCCATTGTTAATGAAAAATATCTGTGAGATCTATAGAGGGATTTTAATCCAGCAATATGGCTGCTCTGGCAAGGCACCACATCCAAAGGTCTTCTAGGTCTATGTGATCCGGCTGGAATGCTGACACCTCTGTGTTACAGTAGGATCTAGCTGGAATACAGTCATGCCTTTAGTACACACCTTTAACCCCAAACAGTGAAGGTAAGGTTAGTTTATAAAAGGAAGCAGCAATGTTTGAAAGTGATGTCTAACTGAAGGGCAGCCAAAGTGGTAAATCAGAGAAATATTTGACAAAAAAAAAGAAAAAGAAAAAAAAGCATTTAGAGATATCTATTTAAAATATCATATAGAAAGTTGTGGATTCCTATAAAAGTTATGAAACGTTTTTATTTTACTAACTTATCTTAAAATGAATAACTGATTTATCATTACTTACTACCACTTTGGTAATATCTACGAATCACATGTCAAAATGAGTAGCCGCTCATCCTGAAGTAGATTGAATTTAGGAGATTAGACTGTTGGATTTCTTTTAGTACATATTAAGGTAGGATTTCAAATAGATACTCTAATTTATGAGTATGATGAAGCCAGGAAGATTCTGAGACTGACTCCAGAGAAAGCACTAGAGATGGACCTATTTGATTTCACCCAATGACTGGCCTAAGCTAATGACCTAATGACATTTTCTCAACAAAAATTTATTTTGGTTCAGGGAGCACTCTCTGATTAAGTTTTGTTGCCCATGTCACATTACATAGTTGATCTTAGCAAACAATCCTCAAATGTAAGTTGCTGTGGTGGCTGCTCAACAGTCACTTAGCAAATTATGTTCAGAGAGCTTTATTTGGGGAATGTGGTAAGACAGGGCAGGGGCAAAGCTAGCTGTTTGTGCACACCATGCTGGCCTACTATCTTTCCTGGCTTAAAGTAAATAAAGGTTGTATTCATAGCTTCTTTTCACTGAGAACAAATTTAAAGAATAGGCCATTTTCTCTCAGCTCCTGGATTCAGGGGTTGGTCCATGGTTGATTCACCTCATGTTCATGGGCCAATAGTGAGGCAGAACTTCATTGATATGAGAACATTCACCAGAAGAGCTATGAACCCTTCTTATGGATGGGAAGTGGAAATTGATGAGTAAGATAGAGATAGAACATCATGAGTAAGATAGAGATAGAACATCATCCAATGGCATTCCTTACTCCAACTAGGTGCCATTTCTTTCCAGTGATGGCCTCAGGCTATGAATTTCCCAAAGAGTCAGTTGATTCACAGGGTCCATGTCTTCATCTCATGGTGACTGCAAAAGCCTTGATAGACATGCCCAGAGTGCGGTCTGCTCTTAGCAGATATGCAGTCCAGGTGCCAAAAAGATGAAACATGTATTGTGTGACAAAACATTTCCTGGGGAGATGAAACACATGTACCTGCTTACACCAAAACAGAAACTCACTGCAGGTCAAAGTACAGATACCATCAACATCCAGTTTGGTGAACCAGTGAATTTTATTGAGGTTACTTACAGGAATATGAGTAAGAGGCTACTTACAAGAGCAGAAATGACTCAAAGACAGCTGTATCACCAAGACCCACCCCAGCAGGGTAACAGCTCACAAAGGCTGGTAAACCTGGAATACTCTCCACTGCCTGCATGTAGGCAGAGCCACAGATAGGAAGACATCCTTTCCAGGTGCTTCAGTGAGTGGGGTGGAAATCTCTTGCACACAGCTCAGCTGACTTATGTTTCTTCCAGGGACCTGGTCTGGTCTCAAGCCTCTTCAGCTTTTCTCCTCTGAAAGCCTTCTGAGCATCTCAGCTTGTTTTTCCTCTGAGACGGACTCTCAGCATTTACTGTTTACACTGGCAAGGAGATGCCTTGTGAATATGGCCAGTTTCAGCTAGTTCATGAAGCTCGGTTTTTTTTTTTCTTCATTGTTTGCCTTCCTGCTTAAGGAGCTCCCCTGCTGGACAGAATGCTTAATCTCAGAAGAGACTATTATAAAACAACATGACAGGCAATAAATATTTCAAACCCCCAGAAGTGACAGAACCATGACTTTTCAAGGCTTTGACCCTTGAACTTTCTATTCACCTGTCTCAGGAATAAGGAAGGCAATGGCTGCCCTTGTCTGCTCAAATGTGTTCCTAAACCTATTGTTGAAATAAGTCACTGCCTTTGGAAGAAGTGTAGAAGGCATCCACTTAATGATTTTAATAACAATTGTACACTTTATAGTTGAATATGAAGTTCAGAGACATCACAGATATACTCAGGCTTCCCTCACCATTGTGTATTTAGTCATGGGAAACATGTACAGATTAAATTTACAACTGTAGCCACTTGTAAACTCACATTCTCTATTTGTTTTAGGACCGAGGTTGTATTCTTTAAACATTATTTACGTGTACCAAGACTCAACTTTATGGTCCTCCGGCATAACATTCATCCTGTTCAATGTTATTATAATATAATTAAGTAGCTTTCTTAGCTTTCTGTTCACACTGTAATTTCATAATGACATTAGAGCAAAATAAACTTTTTAAGTTCTCCTTTAAATAACTATGTGCTTTTTTTCCCCAATTGTTTTTCATAACACCATGCTTGTCATCACTCAGAAAATGATTAAAGATGTTTATTGGGCTGTAGTTAACCTCAACATAGATTTAAATTTAGAACTTTTTGATTTCAGGTATTAGGAAGTTGTTTCTTGACGCAGAGATGGCTCTCATTTTTGGTCTTGTTGATGAACAGTGTACTCCAGTTTAATAGCACTGATACTGGTAAAACAGAGATGTCACTGATCTCTGCCTATACAGACTGACCCACTCCATGATTTTACAGACAAACATATTTCAGATCACCCTCATAACTGTAGCAGCTGGCCTCTAGAATTGTTCTTCATTTATTTCACTTAAATCTTGGCAGGCAAGCCAAGTAAGCATGTGAGCACCAGTAAAAGATGTGTAAGCATGGTTGGTACATTTCGTTCCTTTTACATTGGTCATTAACTGTACACATTGGACTTATCCATGTTTGCTGTTGACCAAAGAAAGATTAAGTAAACTTTTAAAAATGCTTTGGAAGTATAATTAGAATTCAACAAACATATAATTTAAATAAGACCCACACTTTTGTGTAGCTCTCAAAATAGCTATTGTCTCACAAGTATCTTATAATTAGTTCACCAACTCTTGGAAATAAAGTGCTCATTCAAGCTGATTTAATTTCTATTACCTAAGTGTTAAGCTGTCTTAAAGTACTCATCACATAAAAGTGTTTTAAAATGTCCCCATGCAGATTATACTTTTCCATGAATAGAATTGTATTAGAAGAGCTAAATGGATGGGGGGCTTCCATTAAGGGTGCAGTAGTTAAGTGTTAACTCATGAATAATGGAGTATAGATGAATGCACACACACACACACACACACACACACACACACACACACAGAGAGAGAGAGAGAGAGAGAGAGAGAGAGAGAGAGAGAGAGAGGAGTCATACACACTGTTGATCTTAGGAAAGTTATTAAGTATTGCAGTATGTCTGTCCCCAGACAAAGAGAAGGCAGAATCGATGCTAATGAGTGGCTGTCCTTGTCCTTCTCTCTTCTATCACTTGTCTATGCACTTTCTGCAGAGAGCTTGGGTCTTTCTTCTCTCCCACTTTCTAACGTTGCCTTGGCCTTGGTCCCGTTTTCAGTTCCTTTCTTTCTCCTGTGCATCCCACATGCTCCAGCCGAGGATATCTTTCTGAAGAGCCATTAAGAGGGCTGAATACTAAGCACCAGCTTTGTGGAGGGTATTGTGATAAGTGAAGTGGAGGAGTCCAAGATGAATCAGGCTGCAGTCAGTGTAAGAAAGGACGCTCATGTAAACAGCGGGGGGAATGCTGTCATGGTATAAAGTTGTAGTTCCATTCAATTAGAGTAGTGGAAGTTGTCTGAGTACTCATTTTGAGAAATAAAGATTCAGAAAAAAAATTAGTAATAATGGAGAAGGCATCATTTTAGTTGAGTCTTCTTTAAAAAATTATCATTTATTGAACCCGTGCTATTTTCTGAATCATTTTGCTAAGGAATTTCTCTGAGTTGCACCATTGGTTAGTTGATTCTTTAGCCCTCCCATTGCTATTAACCCTATTTTACAAAAGAGTTGTATCGTTAATTCTTTAGTTGATTCTCTTGCCTATTTTGCAAATTAATAATTGAGAGTATTAAAACACTAAAGAAAATCATAAAGTTCACATACTTAAAAGAGTCACGCTTCAATTTAGAGCCTAACAAGAGGGCTAATGATATAGCTTAGGGTGCGTATGCATGAGACCCTGTATTTGAATCTCAGTATTGTCAAATCAAAGCCATCACCATTTCTTCATTCACTTTTCAGTTAGGGGACAACTAGGTTGTTTCCGATTCTAGCTATGAATAAAGCTGCTATGAACATAGTTGAGCAAATGTCCTTGTTGTATGGTTGAACATCTTTCCAATATATGCCCAGGAGTGATTTAGCTGCGTCTTGAGGTAGAACTACTCTCAATTCTCTAAGAAAGTGCCAGATTGATTTCCAAAGTAGTTGTACAAGTCTTTCACTTGCTTGGTTAGAGTTACACCAAAATACTTTATATTATTTGTGGCTATTGTGAACAGTGTAGTTTCCCTAATTTCTTGCTTAGTCTGTTTGTCATGTGTATAAGGAGGGCTACTGTTCCCCACCCCCCAACCTTAGCCCAAACTTTTAATTTGATCACATGACTTTCCTTACTAAACTATACATTTTTCTTTCTTTCTTTTTTAAAAATATATTTTATTAATTTATTCATAGTACATCTCAATGGTTATCCCATCCCTTGTATCCTCCCATTCCTTCCTCCCTCCCACTTTCCCCTTACTCTCCTCCCCTATGACTGTGACTGAGGGGGACCTCCTCTCCCTGTATATGCTCATAGGGTATCAAGTCTCTTCTTGGTAGCCTGCTATCCTTCCTCTGAGTGCTGCAGGCCTCCCCATCCAGGGGACATGGTCAAATATGAGGCAGCAGAGTTTGTGTGAAAGTCAGATTCTGCTCTCCACTCAACTGTGGAGAATGTCCTGTCCATTGGCTAGATCTCGGTATGGATTAGAAGTTTACTGCATGTATTGTCCTTGGCTGGTGCCATAGTTTGAGCAGGACCTCTGGGCCCAGATCCACCCATCATAATGTTCCTCTTGTAGGTTTCTAGGACCCTCTGGATCCTTCTGTTTCCCCATTCTTCCTTGCTTCTCTCACATAGAGTCCCACTATGAACTTCTTTATTTCCTCTTTTTTTTTCTTTTTCTTTTTCAGTGACTCATTCATCATTTCATTCCATGTTGTTTAACCTCTGTGAGGTTTTGTATTTAATGAGATTCTTTTGTTCTGGAACCCAGGTATTATTCCATTGTGATCAGATACAATAGTTATATCAGTGTTTGTAAGTTGTTAAGATCATCTTTGTGTCTCAGTCCATGGGCTACTTGTGAGAAACTCACATGGGCTGCTGAGAATAATGTGCACTCTACAGCGCTTGTGTGGGGTATTCAGGTAAACTCTTCTAGGTCCATTTGGTCAGCTTCAATTACTCCATGTTACTTTATATGCTAGATAAACTAGACTTGATCTTTGATAAATATGTTAGTATTAAAATTTTGAATACAAACTGTTTTTCTAGGCATGCTGAATTGTGGATAATTCTTGCTTAAATGGAAGGAAACCAAACCCTTTCTATTACCTAAAATTGTAGAAAAACAAAAACGCCTATTCTTATAGCTGGCCATTAAACTTATTATCTTTCAAATTTTGTCTAACAACCAAGGAATTAAGTTCCTATCTCTGGATTTATATTTATTTTCTTGTTACACTATTTGGGCGTTTTTTTTTTTTTTTTTTTACTCATCTATATTCTACAGACAAAACTAATATTGCTAGCTCTTGGATAAAAAGTATTTTGTGTGTTTTAATCATAAGGGACAATGTTATTTTTTGGTTTTTTGTTTTGTTTACAAAAGTTATGGAAACTCGTGTGTACTCAAGCTGCTCTGGCCTCCAAATTGGCTTGAGTGTTATTTTGTGTACCTTTTGGTGGTGTGGCAATTGATTTGGCTTTTTCACTTGAACTTTTTGCATGATCACGGAAGCCCCAACATCTGACTATGGGACCTAGTCAATGGGAAAAAAATGAGGGGTTTCTTTTGGGGAAGGAGAAGTTGTCATGCTGTGCTGACCCATGAATGTGTATTCTCTGAATCTTTTGACTCTGGTCCGTTATTTAAAACTCTGGACAGCTTCACAGTATGATGACCTAAGGACATAGATGTTTAATCTCCCACTGCAAATTGTTGCTGATCTAAACATCATTTAGTATATGGATATGTACTCTATTTGTTCCTCCAATTTCACATACATGGAGGAATGGTGAAAGTGGCTGATGTTTAAAATTAAAGCATCCAGGCAGCATTAGGATCACCTGCTGCCATTGTGACATTGATCAGTGTTACCCATGGGCATGAGTGCAATAATAAAATTAATGCATCACTCAAAGAGCAACTAGATTTTAAGTGTGGCCCTTTCTTGTTCTATACTGTCAACATCAAGGGCTCATTCTGTTCTGAGAATGTTCCCAACACGAACAGCCATTTCATATGCCACCCAGGAAGCTTCAAAGGCTCTCAGCAGCATTTATGTGTGCTTTTATATTAGTTCTAACTTTTTGAAGTAAATCTCCTTGCTTTCTAATTTTCACATAAGCTTTTATAATTGAGTGTCCCTTTACAGGATCGTGCAGTACTGTGAGGACTTCCAGATGTATAGGAAAACAGAATCTTCTAGTCTAATAACTATGCACAGATGCAAGTGATACTCAAGTTCAAACATGTGTAAAACTACAGAGAAAGGACAATGGACAGAGTATAATTATATAAGTGATGTGAATCATTGTCTATCGAAAACTGTAGGGCATGGATTCCTGAGGGAAAAATCAGATTTTTAGCTGAAAGAAATAATTCACTGTGACATGTGTATGGCTGTACCTGGCTTTCTAAATTTTACTTTATTGTGCTATATAGAAAGTTCAGAATATTCAATGCTGTTGCCACTTTTCCTATTTTAGATGAATAGAGAAAATAAACATCCAGCTAACAGCAGTGTATATGAAACTGTATATTTTCCAGACCCTTGAGAACTTTGAAAGTTCTTTTTTTCTATATATATTTTATTAATTTATTCATATTACATCTCAATTGTTATCTCATCCCTTGTATCCTCCCATTCCTCCCTCCCTCCCATTTTCCCCTTACTTCCTTCCCCTATGACTGTGACTAATGGGGACCTCCTCTCCCTGTGTATGCTCATAGGGTGTCAAGTCTCTTCTTGGTAGGCTGCTATCCTTCCTCTGAGTGCCACCAGGCCTCCCCGTCTTAACTGTTTATTTTGTTGAGTTTCCATAGTACTGTGGATATAAGGTGAAGACTGAATCTTTGCTGGATTTTCCCATTGAGAATTGATGCATAGAGCATTGTTAATGCCTATCCCATACTCTTTGATGAAGTTTCTACCATCCGCAAATTAATAGCCGTCATTTGTCTTAGGAAATACTTACAAGGATTCACTAAATTAGATAAGTGAACACAGGTACCAGTGTTCACAACCACATGAAGAAAAGCACTATTCCATCCTTCTTTTCTTGCCATGGAGATACAGAGCTGTGATGAATAAAGCCATTTATTACAATACCTTCTCCTAAATTACTTTTCTCAATTTGATGCATCACTAAGCCAAAAAATATGCACTAATGTCAAATTCCATTTATTTCATTGCTACAGTACTGATGGTCTTTGCGTCAGAAATCTCCTGCTAGTCACATCATGTCCACACCCTAGAACTAAGTGTCCAGAGAGATTGGCTAACAAGCCTAAAAGTAAGGCAATATTGAAGGGAAATTGCATCTATTTTGGTCCAATATTATGGTTCTTTCTAGTACGAGACAAGTTCCTTCTAAGAAAAATGATTAACAGTCTTTCAAAACATTCTGGATAATAGGTATTTATGCCTTTTTTTTTTCTGCATGGTCCTTGACATAAGTATTCAAACCTAGAAGTTTCATGTGGAACAAGTAACATGTGAGTGTTACTGAGCTCCAATGACACTTGGTTCATGAAAATTAGAAGTACATGTAATAGTCAGATATCATGGAACATTATCTCTTTCGTTCAACTATTGTCTAAACCCAGGTGACAGATTCACATAGCATATATTTCCACACTCATCCTGGTGGGTTTTGTTTGTTTGTTTGTTTGTTTGTTTTGTTTTTTGAGATTTTTTGAATGACGTATTCATCATGTTTTTAATATCAAGGCTATTATTATTATTACTATTATTACTATTATTATTATGGGATAGTGTTGGAGGGTCGTCTGGTGTATTTTGATGCTAATTACTGCTTGCTGTCTCTGTGACCCACCTTTTGACCAATAAAAGGCCATTTACCTGGGCAGTGCAGATCAGATAAGTGTCTCGGATTAGAGAGACAGATGAATCCTGGGAAGAAGAAGGAGAGAGACTAGAGAAGGAGAAGGAAGAAAGGAAGACTGTCATGGGTTGGATGGAAGAGACACACGTGGCCAGAGTGGATGGAAGATTTGGCCCAGATGAAGAACATTAGCAATTATATGGAATTATGGGTGGGATATAAATCATTAGTGCCAGATGGCATGGGAAATGGGTCAGGTATCCTATACCTGCCCCACAATAGGAAGTGGCTTAGAGGATTGATATCTTCCCTGCTCCAGGTTAACTAAGGATATTTTAAAATATAACAGTTGTCAGTATCTTAATTGATTGCTAGCCGAGCATACTGATAACACAGATAATTAAAAATAAATAAATAAATAAATAAATAAATAAATAAAGGACAGGGCACATAGGACATAGATTGAAGAATAAAAGACGTAGCCTGCACCTAAATTATAAACTACTGATGCGTTGGGATTATGAACAATCCAATTTACTGAACTGAATTTCTAATAAAGTTGCATTATTTTTGGCTTTACTCTCAAAACAGATTTTGTGCTTTAAAAGAGCACAAAGCATTTCAGGCAGAAGACAGAATAAATCAGCCCATGGTAACTGAGATGATAAACACAGTCATTATATCCATCCTCTGAGGGTGAATTGCTCTCAGACATCTATGCATGTTCCACACTCTGTAGGGCTGAGGGCTCTGGAAGGAGAGAGCACCTTCCACCTTCCACTTTGTGCCTTGTACACTGCCGAGTTGCAGATTGCTTATGTTTTGCTTGGAAGCCTAAATCTGTAGTTGTGCTCAATATCTTCAAGTGTTTAAATGTTTATGTCTCCCTACTAAAACTTCAGGAAAAAAATGGAGATAATTAATCCAGATCTCATCTCATCTTATCTGGCTTCTGTAGTACGGCATGTACGCGGCAAACATATACAAGTGGGCAAAACAACCATGCATAGAAAAATAATTTAAAAAATTAAAAAAAGAAACAATAAGGAAAATGTTGGGCAGCTCTGTTGATTAATTTGAATGCTGCTGTTTTATCTTAACTTTAGACCATTTAGCCTAAAGTTAAGAATTGCATAAGAGCTACGAACACCATGAAAGGGTAGGTGGCCTACACCTCAGCAAACGGCGCAACACGCATGCGCATTAGCGGGGCATTACAAAATGAAGACGACGCGAAGTTGGGACTGGAACCTGTTGGGGAAGGTCTGTGGGCCTAAGGGATGCGGGGAATAAATAGTAGACAGTACTATGTTTCATTGAGTACAGCCATGAAGTAATCAGTTTAGAAAATAGGTCAATAAGGGAGGCTTGGATGTTTGTTCCTTCTTAACTAAATACATGGCTCATGTAATTGCTTTCTTGAGGGTTTCAATACATTCACTTCTGGAACGTAAATAGACACAGTCAACTCTCTGTAAGGCTTACGACAGAAGCAGCCTAGCTAGGAAAGAAGTCTAGCCTTTCCCAATTCTGTCTTGTTTTCATGGCAAGGGCAGCTGCTACTTTCAAACAAGTCATTAAAACCCAGAAATGGGGCTCTGCTTCAGCACTCTGTTCTGCAATAGATTACTCGTGGAGTGCTATTGCTATTGAGAGTGCTATTATGTGTGTGTTCCAGCAGAGCTACTCCTGTGTAGTGCCACATTTACAGTACTCAGAAGGGAGTGGATTGGGCTGTGTGACCCCGAGCCCCAAAACTACCAAACAGAAACAACCAACTAATAACAGTAGATGCCTCTCTGAGGATGTTGCATTTTCTTTTCCTGAATTTTCTTTTATAGGGCCATGCCATGTGTATGGCTTTGAGTTCGCTGCACTATGTAAGAAGATGATTTTTATCATGAACTATTTTATGGTGTAAGACATATATTAGTTCGAGGTATAATATCTTGCTTAGAGTTATACTCTGGAAATTACTGGTCAGTCTCTGATCAGCTAAAAGAATTGGTCATGGTTCTGAAGCATACACATACAGACACAGGCTGAATTTCAATCTAATGCTAATTAACAAATATTTCTAATATGAACAACTTTTAGATGTGTAGATATGTCTTTGAGACACATGGTTAAATATGGTTACTGTCTTCTGAAGGCAGGAACCTCAGGAACGAGACAGAAGATTTAAAAAATAAGTGATGGCACTATCAGGAATAAATATGTTGTGACATGTGAGATGTAAAGACAGTTTTCTGAGAGTACGTAGTGAAAAGATATCGTGACTGAATGGTAATTTCAAGGAAAGATACACGTAAGCACAGCAAGTAGGGCTTCCCAGTCATCTCGCAGGACTTCTCCCAGTCCTTGTGTTGGTTGTGGATTACTGCCAAAAGCGTCTCCAGAATTAGAAAGTGTGTCAGGCTCTTAGCTGAACTTTCTTTGTAGCTCCAAAAGATCAATTATTTATAATCGGTGCCAATATTAAAAGAAGCAATAATTTTTTAAAGACAAGTTTTATTCTGGTGGCTTCATGTGGACTCCAAGTCAGATATATAAATAAATGCAGTGTCTCGCCTGGGGCTTAGTAGTCAGTGGGTGACATTGACACTTGAGAACATGCACACTCATCAACCAAGAAAATATGAAAGAGAGACAGCTACATACTATGCAGCACTGAGACCCCTATGTGTCACAATAAAATATAATGTAACTATTTATGTGACAGCTTTGTGAGAATCCAGAGCATTTCTTCTTTTCTCCATAGGACTGCCTAGGAGACAAGAGGGCAGTGGGGTTAGAAAAGATTCTTATCTTTTGGGATCTGTGAGACCATTTTCAAAGTGCAGATGGTTTAATATTTTTATCCGTTGCTATGATTGGTTTTATTCATCTATAAATAAAAGTAGAAAATACATGGCAATATCATCCACCCCCTAAAAACCAATAATAATTGGCAATATATAATGTAGGCAAGAGAAGCATGTGTCTGGAGCAGAGCCCATCAAACTGGGAATGAGAGCATTATCAATGATGGAGAAGAGACATGGCTTGGTGGATAAGACTGAGACGCCTGAGAGCTTGAATTAGGTCTCAGCACCAGGCATAGCCCACATACCCCTGTAACTCCAGAATTGTAAGTACTTAGGGCAAGGAGAATCATGGGCTTTCTATAGTGTAAATCTGAGTTCAGTGAGAGACCCTGTGTAAAGGTATAAGACAGAGTGATAGAGCAGTGTGACCAGTGCCCTTTGACATCTACACATGCCACATGTGTGTGTGTGTGTGTGTGTGTGTGTGTGTGTGTATTTGTGTGTATATATGTGTATATGCAAACATCACACACACACTCTGTACTTACATACATAATAAAGGAACATATTGGTGACTGGTGATATTAATTTGTATCTAGCATTAAGAAGTAGAGAATGGTAAAGCTGCTTGGGTGGAACAGAATATAGTGGGGTTGAATATAAAGGAAAAAACACTGCCTAGAATGATTTAAGGATTTGTATTATTTTGGGAAAAATATTTTATGAGTTGTGTGGTTTGCTGCATGTAATTGACTATTCTATATACAGTAACTCATATTGAAGTCAACTTTGAATCATGGACCACTTAAAAGCCTCGAAGCAGGGGAGTCTAGGCATTTTGAGAAACCCTGCTCTGACTGGTTGCACATGTAGTATGGGAAAGGCTGCCTTCCATGTCACTGTTCCTTATATCTTCATCTTACCCTAAAATATAGAGAACAGTTTAATCCCCATAAGGAATAAAAAAATAAGAAAGCAGGTGTCTACTTGTGAAAAAAAATGTGAGATGAGGGAAGGTAATTTCACTTTAAGGCCAGGAGAATGGCTCAGCATGTAAGAGTGCTCCCTGTGTATGCATGAGGATCTGAGGTCAGATGTCAGCATTAATACAGAACTAAGTTACTCTCCAGGTGTGGCTGTAGCCTCCATGCAGGGGGTTGGCGCACAGGCAGGAGAACAGTGAGGTTCAGTGAGAGATGCTGTCTCACAGGAGAAAGATCAAATGACGAAGCAGGGCATCAGACGTGCCTCTCTGTCCTCCTTGTGCCCATGTATGTGCTCTCCTAGGTTAGCGTTTTAAACAGTTAGATCACTACACACCAAATCCTGCCTTCTGCTGACTTGACCTGATATTCCTTTCGAGTATAGGTTACAGCTGCAAAAATACAGCAAAATGTAACCACCAGGTGGAATGTCCTCTCAATCGTTTATCTAACACCAGCAATTTATAATAGGAATTCTTTTCTGTATAATTATGTTTTCATAGAAACAGTGACCTTGAACTAGAGTTTGATAGAAAATATTTCTAAAATACAGGAAGGGAATCGTGTGTAGGCCCCCAAGGCTTTGACCCAAAGTTATTGAAAAAAAAAAAAAACACAACCACAAATGTAATCATCACTATTAAAATCTTTGACAGTAAAATTCTAAGGACTTGTCTCAGGAGGACCTGATTAACGAGCTTTTCCCACATGATGTGAGAATCTTGTGATGAACATTGCAAAGATCGTCAGCGAAGACTGGTGTGATAGAGAAAGTGAACATTTCTGTTTCCTTTCTAATCCATAGACCGTGGGTGAGCTCTCTTGCTGTATCATACACAATATCTCACAATAGTGTTTTTTTTTTAAGTTGAAATTGCTGTTAAACCAGACAGCAAGAAGGGGATAATTCAGTCCTGGGAATTGTAGGAGGGTATCAGGGGGATCAGAAATACTGAAGATCACAGATATAAGACAATGGCAAGAGTTTAAATAAAGCCCCAGGGTATTATATAAAAAATTTTGAAATTGTCAAAAGCCTCAACCATCTTTTTTTTCAATCTGTTGTCCCTCCAAATTCTTTATTTACATCTTACACTATAATTCTGCATTGATGAGCATCCCTTTCTCTCAATTGTAAAGAACCTTTCCACAGTCAGAAATAGCTATTGGATTAAAATAATACCATGATGGGCTACTCAGAGAAATCATCCATGGTCTTTTACTCTGCATCACCATTCTTCAGATTGGGTATCAATCTATAGAAATTGATGAGACCTTTCATCATTTTAGTAGGGCAGACTACCAGAATCCGAGTATATCCTTAGCATAAAACTGTTATGAATACAAGGCTTAGTAATATTGTTTCCTTTACTTCAATAAACTGCAATTAAAAGATTAAAGTAGTACTTGGCTAAAAAAAATGGGAGGGTCATGTGTCAAGAAAGCTTATTTTAACTTGAACATTTATTTCTAGCATGCATGAAATTAACTGGTCCTTTTCAATTCCAATTCCCTAATTGTTGTGTGTTATTTCATATGCATTTCTGTCTTCCTGTTAATGGACACACAAGGACACAAGGAATGAAGTACTACACAGTTAATTTAGCAGTTTAAAGACTTTCTGCTTTATATTGGTGCCAGGTTTGCAAACTGTCATGCACAGTGCATGCTATACCGCAGCACTTTCCCATTAATCTAATTGCTTTCTAACATTTCCTCATGTGGGAAGTAGACAAATAAGTTAATCCTGAAAGTGGTTTCCTTTTTCTTTATCATATTCCTCATCTTAAAAATGCTGCATTGTCATTTTCCTTTATTCCACTCTGTTGGTTACAATATACATATTAAACATATGTGTTCATATATACATATATAAATATATACATATACATATATACAAATACATATACATAAATGTAGACACATGTAAGTATGTATGCACATGAATAAATGTACACACATATGTGTATCTCCTCATAGTGTCTAAATGATAATGTCAGTTTCCATCACTTCCTTCTGGATTTTGGAACTTATTAGTTCTATTCAGCAGCATTATAAATCCTTTATTTTAAGTTGTAAAGCTAAAAATTCTTTATAAAAGCTAAATAGCCAGGGTAGAAGTTGTCAACTTAAAAACAATGTCACAACACTGCTCTTTTCTTCTTTTCTTTTTGATGCTGTGATCTAACCTTCTCTATTTTATTGTCATGCACCAGATCTGTTGTCCCACAATGCACAATGTATAAGAAGTACTCACCATAAGTACCTAATAATGGGACCTTTTTGCCAAGTGACATTACTCTTCTTGACAATAATTATGGTTGGGTTGTAAGGTTGTGATCCAGTTATCACAAATGACATCCTGGTAAAAAGAGGAGTTTGGGCTTGAGAGAGAGCAACACAGAGAAGATAAGAAGAGCTATGTGCAATGCCAAGTAAAGATGCAGCGTAGATCCTTCCTTTGTGGCCCTCAGAAGGAATCAACCCTGAAGCTATCTTGCTCTTAGGCTTACAGCATTAGAATATGGACATAGCAGATACCATAGGCCAACTGAGTGCAAGACCTTGTCCATCCTAGGTAGCTTTTTACATGTTGCATGTATTTTACATGCAAGTCTCTATCACAGACATGCATTATATTAAGATTTGCTGGTTTATCCTCTTATAACCTTGAAATACTATTAATAAATTTATTTTTGTCACTTTTTATTTTTTTATAGTTGTATACTACAAGGACCTGGAGAGTATCTTACAGCTATAAACTGTCTTCATCTTTTTTTTTTCTTCTGTAGAATAATATAGCCCAGAACAGATCTTATCTAATTGGCAACATACTCTTTGACTCTCTTTAACCAAAGCCAGCATCATTCTGTTCTGTGGAGGGCTGGAATCTTGGAATAAAATGGAATCCTATGATCATGACACATTTCTCTTGAATTCTGCCTTTGGTAGTGTCGCCTCCCTGGCTACCTTGGGGACTTTCTCTCTTCATTAAAGTGTGCCACTGTCTTTTCCCTCATGTAGATATGATATAAAACAGCAGGGCAGAAATGGGATATACGCTCCTTTCCCCTAGGAATTGGGAGGTAACATCGACTCTCCTCGGGGACTTCATTTCTTTTAGTGAAGGAAATGCAACAGCATCAACTCCCTTGTCTGTTTCTCGTTGACAGTCTTCATAAAAATTGTATGACGTGTGACCATTAGAATTGATTGGGTACAGTTTGATCTTTTATATGACATCATCTTAGGAGCCCATAAAGCATGTATTTACATTCAAAGGCAGTTACTCCTAGTTGCCTGGGGTTGTGAAGTGCAAGAGATGGGGAGGGAGAATGCCTTAGGACTGGATTTTTGGACTTATTAGTTCTATTCAGCAGCATTATATATCCTTTATTTTAAGTTGTAAAGCTAAAAATGGGGCTTTGCAAGCAGGATAACATATCAAAGAAATGTTCCTGTCACAAGAAGCCAATTTCAGCATCAATCTAAATGTTATATTGAATACATTTAATCAGGCAAGAGGCTACCTTCTGTTTTACCTCAGGTTCCTTTACTTTGTTTTTGAATATCTATGTGAATAAAGGATATATCCTTTTGAGGATCAGAATTCATTGAAGAAAATGCTGAATAATGCCTTGATGGTTAGTGAAGGCCAGAACGTGCTTCTTATATGTTTCAGCAGGAGATTAGAACAGCATATCCCAGGATCCTTTAACACCCATTTCATTCAAATGCAAAGAGATCAAGAAGCTTTCGTCTGTTGTCTGAGCCTGAAGCATGGACTAACCTGTCACACTGGACTATTAAGTTCTATTTATTGTTTTAAAGATTTTGGAAGCTTCCACGTGGCCACCAACAGTCCTGAATACATCCAGGATCTTTAAATTTCAGTCTTGATGGTCATGTTATCTAAGCCCTTATTTCCAGTGCCAACCAAACACCAGAGTAAACAGAGTAAGCTAAGGGATAATTGCTGCCTGACTGTATTTTTAACAGAGTGGTTTCTTGGAATTAGACACAAAGCAAAATCATGAAGATTGGTGTCTGAAACCAAGTCTCTCACCAAGAATCACCGTTGCCATTCCTGGAGTTACTTATCCTCTCTGCCTATCACTGGTTTGGAAGACAAATAATATCCAAGGTAGGAAGGTAAGACTGGGACTTAAAATTTATTTTAATGTCCACCCACTTTAAAAATGGGATTTGCCCAACACAGAAGTATTGTTACAAATATTTCATTAACCTGAACTATTTATGCCGCACAGACTAATGTTGAAGGTGTAGCACTTTCTAGGAGACATGGTACAGCACCAACTTAGCTGCTGTCACGAAGGTACTCATTGACCTATGCCGAGTGGATGTCTGATCCTGGCAAACTCACTGAAAGTTGACAACATCCCAGCACACCATTCCACTGAACATCCTGGCATAGGAAAGAGATATAGGATATGTTGTTTAATCTTGGGATTATATTTCTACCTCAAAGCTAAGGCTTGATGCTAGAGCTCAGCTTCGTACAAGATCAGACTCATGGTCACCGGCGTGAGTTCATAGGCGCAGCGGGCCTAGAGAAGCCAACATGTCGGTTGCCAGAAGTTGGGTTTGTCGCAAAACCTATGTGACCCCACGGAGACCCTTCGAGAAATCTCTTCTCGACCAGGAACTGAAGTTGATCGGAGAATATGGGCTCCGGAACAAACTTGAGGTGTGGAGGTTCAAGTTTACACTGGCCAAGATCCGCAAGGCTTCACGGGAGCTGCTGACGCTCGACGAAAAGGACGAAGGGGTCTTTTTGAAGGCAATGCTCTACTGAGACGACTTGTACGAATTGGGGTGTTGGATGAGGGCAAGATGAAGCTGGATTACATCCTGGGCCCAAATGTTGAGGATTTCTTGGAGAGACAGCTGCAAACTCAGGTCTTTAAGCTGGGCCTGGCCAAATCTATTCACCATGCCCGTGTACTTATCCGCCAGTGTCATATAAGGGTCCGCAAGCAAGTGGTGAACATCCTATCCTTCATTATCTAACTGGACTTGCAGAAGCACATTGACTTCTCCCTCCGTTCTCCTTACGGTGGTGGCCGCCCAGGCCGAGTGAAGAGGAAGAATGCCAAGAAAGGCCAGGGTGGTGCTGGAGCTGGTGATGATGAGGAAGAGGATTAAATCCAAACCTTCCTAGACTGGAGGACTGTCTAGTTTTCCAGTTGACTAATAAAACAGTTTACACTTGGAAAAAAAAATCAGATTCACGAATTCCAGTTAGGACTTCTATAAAATATATGCTGCTTCCATATAACAATAAACTTGAAAACATGGGCAAAACCCCTGAAATTTGACACTGTCTGTAGTATATTGGTAGAACTTACATGTATTATGGTAAGAAGTTTTCCTGGTCAGTCGGATGTGGGTGTATTGTACTTTGTCTTTGCCAGAAGCATACCATAACTTGATCACAATAAGTATTTAATATTAGAACATTCTAAGAAGACAGTATCTGGTATCTCTTCTTCTTTAATGGACTTTAGTATCTATCATTTTCTTGAACTAATTCAAAACGGTAGGTACAACTTTAATGTCTGTAGTATCGAGTCCAGTCTTTCTGATTTGTGCTTATGGTTGAGGATGTGATCTCTTTCAACTTTCTGCCACAGCCACCATGCCTGCTGCTTGTCACCACACTTCTCCCCTATGATGGACACTTATCTCTCATGAACCATGAGCCAAAGAGAACATTTTCTTCCTTCAGTTGCTCTTGTCATAGTATCTTATCACAAAAACTGAAATGTGCCTAATTTACCACCCCAAACAAAAAGCACACTGATTAGCTATGGCATGCATTGTCTCAAGAAAACCTAGGGCAGTTCCTAGAATTAGGACACCAAATATTTTACCAAAATGGCAGAGATATTTCTTTACCTGGTCCTGCAGTAACTTCTTCTAGACTATTCATTGACATTCTGAACAGGCTTATGTCACCTAACCATTATTATCGTAGCTTTCTTCTTCTGTCTGCTGAACAGAACTATGGTCCTCTTGGTGATTAGATACATACCTGGGTACTGAGCACTAAACTGAAGCCTAGTTACTGACATGTCCTTCAGCTCAATGATTACTGTTTTTTTTTTTGTATTGTAAGTTTATGATTTACATTGTTGTGACAAATATTTGTGTATTGCAACTTAAGTATATAAAACTTCAAGTTCTTCTTTTCATTGGCTTTAAAAATGTTCAATCTCATTATTTTAGTCTCATATTTCATGGACTCTCTTACTCTTTTTCTTCATTTTACCCTTCCTGCTTCAGTGGAGGCTCCTTTTCAGTTCAGGAGAGCATTCCAAGAGGGGAGAGTAAAGAGTTTTTTAAGCAATTATTTCTGTTAAATTGTTTTTTAAAAATGTTCTAGCAATGGTTATACAATTTTGGTTGCATAACTTTTTGTGATAGCATTCTCTCTCCTTTTCCAACACCCAGTATAATCAGATAGAGTTTTGTTTGCATATGTGTGAATGTGACAGTTACCTCCAGAAAACATTTCAGTTCTCCTAAAGTAGGAACACTTTTTGAAAGGCACTTGATCATTTGTGCATCCTTCTATGTCATATGCTACAAAGAATATGAAAATCTCAGTGAACTCTGGAAACTTTTGCATTGGATGTGGCAAAATAAACACAGACAGCCTTGACCTGTGCATATGCTTGAAATGTTATCAGAAAAGTGATGGGTTTCCATTTCAGCTTTTGTTTTGCAAAGAGACATATATAATAGAAAAGATTTCCGGTGATTAATTTACTCTCCAAAGAACACATGTGTATGGTATAAGGGCATTGTTGTGGACAGTAAACACCACATCTTTATTTACAGACGGAAGTGATGTTATTACTATGGTGGCACGTCTTGTGGTTTCCTGCTTCTCCAGGTGTTCACTCTCAGTTGAGGATGGATTGACAGATAGTCTTTAATCAAGCAATATTCATACAGTGTGCTACTAGCTGGGGAGTAATGACATAGTTGCTCTTTGTCGCCTTCCGTTCCAGACTGCACCCTTTATAAGATTTTTTCATTTATTATTGCTATTTCTCATTTGTCTACACAGGTGAGCTCCTTTTACAAGGCCCTGTGTTTATCAAAGAACCCAGCAACAGTGTTTTCCCCGTTGGCTCAGAGGATCAAAAAATAACTTTACATTGTGAAGCAAGAGGCAACCCTTCACCTCATTACAGGTACTGTGGGATGTTTGAGCATGTAAAGAAAGAATGTAGCAACTGTAATTAATTTTGCTTCTGTATATTCTGCCATGTAAAGAGTGTCAGATACACGATGTTATAGTGGTGTGTTATGTTCCACTGAACCAATTCCATGAACATTTGTATCTTTAAGGCAACATGTCTGAATTAAAGGAAAACATAGGAGGAATTTTTGAGTATGCTTCATTTTTTCACTAACATAGTTTAATTTAATTTATAAAGTTTATAGATTGCAAGTTAAGTTACAGAGACCTCAAGAACACACTTATTATTGGGTGAAATTAAGTGTGTTTAAGCCATGCTTTTAAAAATATATCATTATCTCTTGTTTCTTTGCTTATACTGGATATGTTTTCAGAAGTTCATTAAATGTAGAATATACTTTTAAAGTAATTCAAGTTATTTTGAAGAGAAAATATATTCCTTTTTAGCAGATTTTGAATATCATCTTAAAATCTTCACTTTTAAGAATGTGTAAAAAAATAACTGTTCGCTGAAACTTTCAACTGTCACAAAACAAAGAGTACATAATTGAAGAAGAAAAAGTTGAAATTTAACCTTAAGATTAAAATGTCAACATTTGAAAAGTGATCATGATCATGTGACAGGATGAATATTTACTTGATTAAATACCAAAAGATTAAAATTTTTACTCATGGATACTTAAGGCACCCAATTTAATGAAGAGATGAATTATTTATAATTAGCATACACTGCTTCCATAGAAGTGGCTGAGGCGGGGTGCTCCAGCCACCTTCACAGCAGCATGTACCTCCAAGTGCTTGCTAATATCTGCATCAAAACTATTTATACAGCTCCTGTACTTCGCAGAAGAAGCACCCTTCCTCCTACATTAATAGAAGCCTACAGCTTCAGAGTCATCATTTAGATCTCATTGAACCTCGAGTGTTCTCTGAATCCATATAAATAATAAACGCCAACAATCCTTGTTAAAGAGGGTCAGGCTTACTTTAGAAAAAGACATTCAGATTTATGCACCTGAATGTAATCAAGGTCAGTCTTTTCAATATGCAAACAGTGTACTTAAGGAGCACCTACTGTGTACACTGAACAAAATATGCATTAAACTTTGATGTTAACTGGTCCCAATTAGCAGAATTGAGGATACAGAGAAGTCTCTACTCTGCTCCTTCTTCTTACTATAGAAACAAGGAAGGCATTAAGAAAACAAGAAATGATTTCATGAACTAGTTAGGTGAATTGGTTGGTAATACATGCAACACATGGAAATATTTCTTTGAGGGGGCAGTGATTGGATCATTTGATGAAGATTCTATGCTGGAAGTACTGCTTCTCACACTTTTCTAAGGATGTCTGACACAATATAAAGACAAGTTCTGCCCATAACAGAAGAATACTTTTATATACAGAGCTCTAAATATGATGATAAATCCATGGGAGTGAGAAGCATTCAGGTTAATTTTCTGTTTTTGATGGAGTGTACCCTCATATTTATCTTATGAATTATTTGGTGATATATGTATTTATTGAAGAAATTGTCAAGAGACAAGATGTTGCCACAGAGGAATGTATTTACAAATGAGAAGATTAATTATGTTTGTAGAATTTTATCAAATAGCTAGATATCTTGAACTTTAAAACCTATAAATCTTTTGTTAAAGTTATATCTTGTATACTAGGTATTCACTGCATTACTGTGGAGTCTAAATGTAAAACTATTAATTGTATGTACAAAATTTTGTAGAACAACTTTTGTCAGTTGATAGTGGCCATCCTGTTTTATTGTATATCATGGAATGCCAATACAGAATTTGTTATGTTGCAGTTCAAGCAAAATCTATAACTAAGAAAAGGAAAAACATGGCTTTTAATGATTTGTTAATAAATGTATTTTATAAATGAAGAAGTTTAACATGCTACATAATGTGTCAAAGCCCTTGCTTGCTATCCAAATAGAACAGCCACTTTTATCATAGCTTTAAAGATTTTCTAAACTAAAGATTTGGAAACTATATGAAATTTCACTTTTGCTAACAGTTTATAATTACTGCGGACTGAAGTCTAGGAACATAATGGACTCTGCATTCTGAGATGCATTAGATTTTCCTATAACAGCAACAACTCCTAAAGTCAGTGTGTGTGTGTGTGTGTGTGTGTGTGTGTGTGTGTGTGTGTGTGTGTGATCTACAGAATAAATAAGATGCATGTGATTAGAAAGAATGTAGAATAATGGAAGCCATATTAATAACTCTGTCCCCATCCAACTTTTGCCTTTAATAGTCCATTAAGTGAGAATACCTTACTATCATAGAATGATTCAGAAGAACACACCTGTTCATTATTTTTAATATTCTTTAGAAATTATAGTTTATATGCAGCGTAAGAACAAAATAAAGTTTTATTATATCATATAATTATAAACAGATAGGCAGAAAAATAGCAAGCTGGATAGTGAGCAAGGAGAAAAGCTGAGGGACTCCTGTGAAATCACTCAGTAGGGTTGACCCAGTCATGTTTCTGCAGATAAGGAACAAAGCTTAAGAGTCCTATGCGAGTTTGTACTTTAAAAGCTCAAAGACTTCTGGAGATTGGAGCAAAGTCGCCCCATGAGAGATCCTGTCCCTGTTATTTTCCCTTTGGGGAAAGATAACTCTTAATTGGTCATATTAGAAATCCAAAAGTTCAGAAATTCTCCTGAGAAATTACTCCTATAAAGGTCTAATTGAGAATTTTATTCTTTCTCTTACATTTGCCAGCCTGCACCCTAAAGCCCATATTTAAAGGTTAATTAGTATTCAGACTGACTGTAATTGCCAATGGTGCTGAAAGAGGTTACCTTAAGGAAGTATTAGTGCATAGTTTTTTAATGTAAAGAATTTTTCTCTTATTTCTTCTTTGGGCTCCAAATGACTAACATTGGACGAAGGCATCCACATGGAAGGATCTTTGCCGTATCCATTCAGATTATTCTGTACTTAAAGAGCCATAGATATAGGTTAGATTGGAGTGCGCGCGCGCGCGCGCGCACACACACACACACACACACACACACACACACACACACACACACAGATCAGGCAAGTAACAAAGTCAAATGAAATGGGGCTGCCCAAAGGGTTTGTAGATGCAGTGGGTAGTTACTGGTAATTCATAATTCAGCTATAAGCCTGCGAGATGGATTGGACTATCACTAGTGTCCACAATCTATCCATCTTAAGCATCATCTCTTCTTTGCTTTTTATGCATACTATAGTCTGGGGGTGGGGGAAAGTCCTAATGCTGAAAGTGGCTCTTGGGGAATCTATGTATTTTTTATGTTTTATATCCATGGAAACATGCAATTTTAAATAAAAAAAAAAAAAAAAGAACTAAAATAGGAAATTCACTTTGTCAGTCACATAAACCCCATTTCAAGTGCTTTGTGAAAACACAAGGCTAGTTGTTACATCCATGGAGAGCATGGATGTGATGTCAATATTTCAAAGATATCCTACATTATACCACTGATCTATCCCTATCCCAGGCTTTACCACATTTTAACACATGTCTTCCATTTTGGTTCCAAGAGAACCAACAGGATAGCCTTCTTATTGAGCTCTTTCAAAGGTAAGATGTTTTAAAGAAGTACAATGTGAGGAATCTTGAAAGTATAAGCACTAAGGTAAATTTTCCTGTAAATGGAGACTTTTCTTATTTCCCTAAACAGGATTTCATGAGATGAACCTACGTTCTACATGTGTTTAAATTATTGAACGTCAAATAATTGTGTTTAGTATAAAAAGAGATGAAAATAAAGTAATGTACTAATTCTTCTCCAACATTTATTCAAAGAAGGATGTAAAGGATGTAAAGAGAGGATATTTAAGTTTACTGCTCTGTGCATACGTGCACACACACAGAGTCTTAAACATTTCGTAGCATTACATTAGTTTGTGTATCTATGTGATATGTAGATGGTATACAATCTATGCATATATGGTTATATTTCATTAGAGATTATAAGTACACAGATGATATATAGCAAATAGTGCATATGTAGTTTATATGCTATCTACTATCTACTGTTTATTACCTACAAAATTACATGATAAAATACATATTTTAAGTGTAATCTTGGTTTATGCATTATACCCTTGCATAATTCCTATTACCATATAAAATCTGGTGTCACTATTACCTATTTTTATACCCAAGTCAAATAAAAGCTATTATTACCTTAAGTTCTCATGACCCTTACCTACATATTATCAATTCTGGCAGGTTTCCAAAACTGGATCCTTAGGCTTATCTCTGACATCCTAAGTTCTCTAGCTACAGAGCTCTGGCCCCTGGTCTTATAATTAGTCACCATGAGCAATGAAAAATTTACTGAAGTGGTTGTAAAATACTAAAATATATCATTATATCTCTACTTTCTGAGGCTGATAATGAGATAAACACAAAAGGTGTTTGAAACAAGGCTGTACCCCCATCTTGCCCAGAAAAATCTTCCTGGCAGCCTCCTCTCTTGTCCTCCCTACTGTACTGTGCCTGCCTATGGCACCTTGACATTCCTGTACTCTACAAGATATTGTGATCTTACTGTCAGGATGTCACTCTTCCAGGGTAGTGATGTTTACTGTAGCTGCCTAGCCAACAGTAAGGGCACACTGAGTGGCTGGAAAAAGATCCATCATGAAACCTGCATTAAAAAAAAAAAGGATTTATAAGGCTAGTTCAGAACTCATGAATACCGAATACCGTAGCACAACTTCAGCTTCAAAGTGCTAGGTAGTTGATTCTTTTCTAGACATTACGGTTTGGATTAAGTCTTGTTTGTTGGCTCCATTTTAAGATAGTATGCCTTGAGGTATCCAAGATTGCCTCTAGGAACTCAAGCCTTCTGGTAGCCTCCCCACAATATCACCTATAAAAAAAGAGTTCATCTTTCTTGTAGTATCATCAATTGCCTCTAGTCATTGAAAAAAAAATGAAGGAAACTGTGAAATAAAAGCATGGCCAATATTGTGAGCAGTCAATATTCAAAGGAAAAGAAAGGCTTGATTTTGGATATTAAAAGCATCATGCAACCTAATAAATCACCTGTATGTTTTGAGGTTTTGTTATATGTTTTTTAAGTAGGATGAGAAGAGGGGATATGAGTCATATTGATTAAAATTAAATTAAATTAAGAGGGTCACTTTTTCATGTTAACCACTCTCTGAGGTTTGGGGCATAGGATGTTCTTATTTTTGTGTGTGTGTCTGAATTGCATGACAAAGAAGCATTTTCAGAGGACAATATAGAATCTCTTATCAGAGTATTTAAATTTTACACTGGGAAGGAAAATCCTTCACTCATGTTGCTTAAATCCTTGAGATAGTGTACAGACAGTCACTGATGGACTTGAACGAGATTAACCATTTTACACCCAACAACTACTTTTATTGCCTGTACCACCAATCTTTAGTGTGTGTATCTATATTAATATTTAATGTGTATTAGAGAAACAGGAATCTGCATCATAAAACAGTTTCCACACAATATTTTTTAACAAAATGCATAGAATCTCAACTTAACTCATTTCAATTATTTCTGAGGTCTAAATTGTTATTTTTGGGTAAAGTATTGAATATGTAAATTCATACATTCATTCTTTCAAGGGCTGCAATTATTCTCATCACTTCAGTAAACACAGTAACAAACACTGCAATGAACACAAATGCATTTGCTTATTAACTTGAAAGCTGCTTCTAAAACCACAAATTGCTTCTGTGATTACATTACCAAATTTTCTGTCAAAGCCTAAATAAAGGATCGCCCATTGATTTAACAAGTGTTCAGCATGGGCTTATTTCCCAAACACAACTCCAAACCCCCAAAGATTCTGTTGTTATTTGACTCTTTTTGTTTTGCTTTATCCTGTGGCCCAAAATGTAGAATTCATTGTTTTCCAACTTGTTATTTATGCTTGTGTTTTGCAGCTCAGATTTGGTGTGATAAAGTCAACAGCTCAGAGGACAATTATTTCATGTTATCCACAGTGAGGATAATTATATCTTGCAATTATTTTTTTTAAACTATCCCAATACCATTTGCTTTATTATTTAAGTATGTTAGTTTCAGTTTCAAAGTATTGGAACTAATTTTGTAACCAAGTTAAATTGGCAAACCTCATTGTCTTAAATCATAGTAAAATATGTCTGTTTGTATTCAGTGCCATTAGACCATACTAGTGTGATTCTCTGTAAGGGGTTGTCATATCTAATCATAACAGGGATGGCAAATGAATCATACATAGTTCAGCATATGAAAACAATAGGGCATTGTTTTGCATTTTCCTATTGGCATTGAAGAGAACATGGAGGTTGCCTATGTGTAGGTTGATGAGTTGAATTTGATTACTCTATTCAGTAAACTAATATGAATTCGTTTTCAATTGTGATGTCATGCTAGATGTTAGCATTTTGAGAACAAACATGGTCACTAGGAAGTGGAGCTTTTATTGCTTAAATATTACCATGAAATCTTGAAAAGTCAGGCTTTTGTGCTGAATGTAATATGTAAACTTGTGATAAGGCCCCCACTCCGCCCCTCAGAAGTCTCTCTATTCTTCGCTCCCACCTCACCAGCTTCTTCATTATTTTTGAGGCCAGTGGTGCATATATGTTTGCCTCTTGTTGTTTCACATTCTTGTATGTAACATTTGGAGTGCTTATTGTTTAGAAATAGAGATTGTGCATTTTGAGATATTTACTTATACCACATAGTAACATTACAGGGACCACTTGTCCCCAAGTGCTTAGCTGCCCTAAAAAAAAATTGTCTTCATTTAGCAATCTGCATTTAACTCCTCCCTCTATCGCATCAAGGTTGACCCAGTTTTCTCATTCCCCTTATTTTATTTGTAGTTTTCTGTTGTAGAGAGGAGTTAAAAGATTTATAAAAAGTGTATGAGCCAAATACACACCTCCTCAGGTAGGCCAGAAAGCTAGAATCCCTAAATTTAGCTCTGCAAGTAATCATTTCTAATATTTGATCAGGTGCTAGTTTCCACAGAGAGTCTGGTTCAGGAGTGTGCAGTCACTGAGAAGCAACCGGCTCCTGAGGTGAGGAGTGGCAAACTCTGTCACACTTATGGATCATAGACAGCAAATCCTACCCCATGTACCGTGAGCATTTGAACACTGCCGGCTGATGATAAACTTGTAAGATCATTCAAGTGTGGTACAACATGATTATGCAGAGGTGCTTAATCCTACGACATTTACCACAAGCTATGGAAACAAGGTCAGCCTGCTTCTGAAGCCCAAGGTAAATGTTATATGATTGAAATTCTGCTGTGTGCAGCCCCAAGAGCCTGGGTTACTCCAGATCTTTAGGCTGAGGCTTCCAGAGTGGGATCTGCATATGCAAATGCACACTTGTGAAGCTTTAAATTATTTCCACATCTCAGAAAGATTGCATTCAGATATCTGAGTGGGGTTTTTTTTTTCTTTTTTTCGGATGAATTTTAAGATTTCTTGATCAAAGAGAAACTCTGAAAGTTTTACAAAAAATTACGAATTTGCAAAACTGAAAAACTTTATCACATTCTAAAAAAAACAAACAAACAAACAAACAAAAAAAACCCAACAACTCTGAAATTTGTGACCATAATGTGTGATGTAACTGCCATACTTTAAGATGCATCCATTCTTTAGACATTGAAGCTCCTGGCATTTGAAGTTCTCACTATAGAACTACACAACTGAGTTTATACATTTTCAAAATAAATAAAATAAAAATAGTAATTATTAACGTAAATTAAAATTTTGTTTCAAACCTTATCTTTAGCCGTTCTTGGCCACATGTGGTCCATGGCAAGATTGGACATACCAGCTTACTATATTGTTCTGAAATATGAAAAATTAGATTGAAATTTTCAGCAAATAAAATGAGTCTGGCTTACAAATTTATTTGGCCATAAATTTTATTAAAAAGGAATTGTCATGACTTCAGTTTTCTCAGTTATTTCCTTCTAAAAATGTGTCTATGTATGTGCTTCTGTAAGCTTGGGTAAATCTTCTGGGTGCAGTGCTGCCAGAAGCCAGAGTAGAGTTTTGGCTGCCCTGGAACTGGAGTTATAGTCAGTACTGAGATGCCTGATGCAGGCACTGGGAACCGGACTCAAGTCCTCCGCTAGAGTAGACCGTACTAACATCCACTGAGACATCTGTCCAGCCCCAAATTTATATCTTATAAAGATGAAAATATGAGACATTCTTAGAAATTAGCCCCAAATATAAATATTTTGCCTCAAGACCCTGGATATATACTTTTGTTCCTCAGAATAAGGAAAAAACAAAAACAAGAAACAAAACAAAACAAAAAAGGAAACAGAATTCCAGAGCTGACTTACACATTTCAGAGTTGAAACAAAGACTAACTCTTTTGAATACATATAACTTTCAGCAAGTGAAAAGAAACATCAATATTTAATAAGATATTGAGATATTTTTTATCACCAGGGGATGAGTTCCATTGAGTGATGGATTTAGTGTTTAGAAGGAGAAAAATAATTATGTTTTGTGAAGATTAACATTCTTCAATATAACTCAAAAACACCTTAGGCCTGAAGAGTGTACTGTGAAAGCACCCAGGCACATCTGCTGCAGCAGAGGCATATTTAAAGGGGAAGCGTTCTTACTTTTGTGCATAGTAGAGGATCTAGTTATTATGTCTATATGATGGAAAACCGAGGTAAAGGGAGTATGAAACATTTATACATAATAGAACAATCTTTCTCTTTTTGGGTCTTTACCTGAAACATAACAATTGTAGCTTTTAGTCTGTAGACACTTACTGAAATAAAGTGTTGCCTCCAATATTTTATGATCTCTTAAATCTTACAACCTATTAAATAGGCAAGAGGAAGTGATTCTCTATATTTTTTATTTATTTTTACAGTTTTCCACACAGCCAGTGAACCTTTATTATTCATTAGCTAAACATAAGAACATAGTTTCTAAATGAAGCCATTAGGTCGCAAACATTCTACATCCTTGGCTGTAGTGCTGCTTTTTTTTTTTTTTTCATTTACAAACTGTATTTTCTAAGTAATAAAAACACATACATGACTGGGAAGATAGCTCAGGCAGCAAAGAGCTTGCCTTGCAAGGAAAAGACTCTGAGTTAGGTGGCCCAAACCCATGTAAAAACCTAGTGCGGGGGAGGCAGAGCTATTTGGTTCTGCCTGACTCCCTGGATAGCTGACTTATCCCACCTGGCAAGATCAGAATAGTGAGAGGTAGGAAACTGCTTTGTTTTTTATTATTTTTAATTTTTTAGTGGCCCACCAGGGTCCTCCTCTCGTCTCATATTACATAACTATGCATATATGAAACCCCACAAGCAATGCCCATATGCACACACATGCACATAGGCACGCACAGAGATCGAAGGAGAACAAAAAAAAAAAAAAAAAACATTTGACATATTCTATGGCTCAAAAGTACACAAAATTAAATATATCTCTCCTAACTTCAGAAACATAATCGCTCTCCAGTCACATTGAGTTGATTCATAGCTGACAAGCCGTATTTACCACAAGAGTTAAACCCACTTACATGGTTTACTATCAGACTGATTCCTCACAAGCCAAGACTAGTACGTGTTTCTTCCTTGTTTTGCTAACTTCTCAGGGAAGGCACAAATGTTGAAACCATATGTGCAAGTCAGTCTGGTCCACATGAGAGGACATGACCAGGAGCATGCAACAAAGCGGGCGGTGAAGAACCAGCATATGTTTCCTGTGAACAGAACAGTGAGAGAGTGGAGGGGCAGAGGGTCATACAGCCATGACAGGAGCCGTTCCCTGTGTTGGCAGTGGCATTTACCCTGGAAGAATACCTGTGCCTGGCAGCGTTGTATACAGTTGTCTAAACAAACCCTGTAAGAACTTGGAATTCTGTTTCTTTTACATGTGAAGAATTCGATTCAGAGGCATTGAGTAATTTTCTCATGTTCACTAAAGTGGGGCAGGATCAGTCATGTTAGGGATGGATCTTGGATTGTAGAAAAAGAATCACACCACTGAAAGTATTTTGGTAAAACCTTTTGCTTCTGTAGGGGGTGCAGAGTTTTTTCTAATCAAGCAAGCAATCACATCCAACAGGAGGCCACTGGGTTTTTAACTTGAATGCAAGGGGTCCTGTGACCAACCCTGAGGGGTCAGAGCTCTGCTTCATAGTCATGCTGCAGTTGGCCAATCAGAAAAGCAAAGTTACAAAGGAAAAATATATTTTGAACGCATATTTTTATTTCAGGAAAATGCTGACTTGGAAGAGATGTCTTCCAAGTGATGTCTTTCCGTTTTTCTTTAAAATTGCCATTTTCTTTGTCTTATTTAATTCTTCGATAGAAAATACTAAATTTTGTTACATTTCCCACAATTTCCCTCCCCCCTTTTACAATGCACATTCTCTCACTTCAAATTCAATTAACAGTGCCTGATTTTTCTGAACTTGAACTACCCACTAGTGTCATTTTAGTATACAGTAGGGGCTTTTCATGTGATAGATCTTGTACTAAGTCTCTTAGGCATGGGATGAAATCCAACTGAACCCAGGACTTTAGACTATAACAAGGGATGCCATTTACATTTTTCAAACCATATCCCTGAGTTTCCAGCTAACTCATTGGGTGAAGGAGTTAGTCCCTGAAGAGAATTTATCATGCTGTCAGGAGCCATGTTATTAGGAATGTAATTTCAACACTGACCACCTGTCATCACACAGATTCTTCTTTTTATGACAAGCATCATATCTAAGGCTAGTCTGTTTTCCCATGGAATTCTTCAAGTGGTATTCAGTTGATGCTATATACTTGATACGATCCCTGATGTAATCTATAAACCTTTGCTGGTTGTAATATATGTTTTATATACATGCACACACACACACACACACACACACACACACAAATGCAGAGGGAAAGAGGAGAGAGAGAGAGAGAGAGAGAGAGAGAGAGAGAGAGAGAGAGAGAGAGAGAGAGAGAGAGAGCAGTATACATTTTTACATTTTGTGTATTGATTGTAAAGTATATGTATGTATATAATTTATTCAATGCCCCTTTTCCAGTTACGGTAGACTATTAGAGTAGCACTGACTCATGTTCTATTTGATTCCCATTTCTAATTCATTAGGGATTCCTTATTACACTCCTGTTGAATTTACACCAATATGTGGATCAAGTGACCCTCCAGGGGACATAAGCTCCCTTTTTGAGGGGACAATTGATGTTGAACTCGAGTAGTTTAGGAATATGCAGTACAGAGAGTGATAGCCACTTGGGCAAAAGCACACGTCTCCCTCCAGCTGGTTGATAAGATCTTCAGCAAAGGCACACCACAGTATCACCACCATGTCCTGCCAGTGCGACGACTACACAGTGTTGCATCTTCTCTAAGCCACAGAGGCCCTTACATCTAGACACATTCCCCAAGAATTTACATTGCTCCCCGCTTCTTTCAAATCAAGGGATGTAATTATTTCCTTCCAAGAGAAGTTGGGTGTTGGAGTTGCCTCAGTTCCTTTGTGGCAGGGAAGAGAAGGGACAAGAACGTAAAGGAGGGATGTCCCTAGGCTACTTTGTCTTGGAAAAGGAAGGTCGTGTATTGCATCATAGGATTCTGAGCTCTATCAGAAGGGTGATGGGACCCCTTGAGGCTCTGATCTCCCCGCCACACAAACCTATCACTCTTGCTTAATGTGATGAGAGAATATTTAGCCCATTTCAGCCATGCACCCAACTGTTTCGTCAGCTAGTCTGTTTCCCTGGGCTCCAAAGTTATGCCCTCTTTGGTCCCTATGAATGCATATAACTATAATTCGTTCATTTAGTTGTAAATTTTTAATTCTTGGTCAATTAATTATTTGTGTATCATTTGTTGCCCTTTGCTATTAATGAGCCCTCTTTCTGACCAGAGTTTTCGAAAAGTACGAAGTTTTGGAGGCATGCCAGGAGTACATATATAGCATCCCCACATTTCTCTTTAAGTTCTCAAGGACCTGGTTTAAGGCAAATAAATCATGTTTGTACCAATCAGTTATTTGTCAGTTGCTTAGAGTCTATAATTTTTTTTTATTGAATTCCATCAATCACAGAGTACCCATTATGTCTTTTCCCTTGATTTTCTAGGGAGAATCTGTCTGTAAATAGTTGAGTTCCTGAGGAAAAAGAGTTTTCCCAGGTTTGGGTGGACCTAGGACTGGTACGGAAGGAACAGAAAGAGTCCCCCCCAGTGTTTAAATAGACAGTGGTTGGACTTAAATCATCTTTCTCTAAGAAAATAGCTTCATAGTTTGGGATTTTAAAGCCAGTTAGCCACCTTCCAACCTTCTGCTGTAAGAGTGATATTACTTGCTGGGGAGTGCCTATAATTAGGCAGCCACCTAAGGTAAACTTTGGGTTCTTCTAAGTGAGAAGAGCAGTAGCAGTCTCTGATCCAATGCATCCCAGCACTCCCCTTTAAACTGTATCTGATTGTTTTGGCAAATAGACTCCATGCAGCTACCTTTTACCCTGTGATCTCAAGTGAATGGCTTCAGAAACCAAAGCTTTGTCCACACTTGGAAAATGAAAGGTCTTGTATAAAGAGGACAAGACCAACATAGAACAGTTATTAATTCTTTTTTTAAGATCTAAACAGCTTGAAATTCTTTTACCTCCCACAGAAGATCTGGTTCCTCTTCTGGGAATTTCTCATATGGTCTTTTGTTTTGGTATCATAAGAGTCAAACCAAAGTTTATAAAGCTCTATTGAGCCCAAGAATTTTCTAAATTCTATTGGTATGAAGGAGTATGGTAGTAATTACTCAACTCTCTTAGAACATAATGTTTGGCTTCTTTCACTAACCATATGACCTAAGTATTTTATCTCCTTTCCTGCAAAGTGTAGCCTTTTTTTTTTTTTTTTTTTTTAAAGAATCGCTTAGTTCCTGTTCCCAAGTAAATATAATAAGGCTATTGTCAATTTAACAATTTAATTCTTTTGTCCCAGGACTAATAAATCATCCATGTGTTAGAGGAGCCTAATTTCTAAGAGACCAGAGAAATTTTCAAATTTCTTCCAAAATGTGGCTAAGCAAGTTAGGTGACTGTGACCACCTGAGGAAGAAGAGTTCATCTGTACTGATCTCTTTCTGGTTTCTGGGTTTCCCCCATGTGAATTGAATGAATTTCTCCTCTCTTCTGCCAAAGGGCAATTCTAGAAGGCATCACTGAGCTCATCGATACTGAATCATTTTGGTCATAAGGGAGTTTATAAAAGAGAATGAAAGCTTGGGACCTCTGGATGCCTGATAATGAAAAGCTGATATACCTGTCTCTTGGGTTAGCTTATTTCCCATGGAATTTTCTTACAAGGAGCATTGAAGAGGGACATTCAAGTTCCAAGAAGTATATTCTCAAAACGATCTTTGATAATTGGAGTCAACCCTTTCTTCCCTTCCTGAGGAATGGGGTACCATTTGGTTTTAACTATGTCCCAAAGCTTTGAAGACTGATCTGAGTAAGAGTGGTTTTTGTTGTTGTTGTTGTTTGTTTTGTTTTGTTTGTTTTGTTTTGGTTTGGTTTTTTGTTTTTTTGTTTGTTTTGGTTTTTTGTTTTGTTTTTGTTTTTGTTTTGTTTTGTTTGCACTTTCACTGTTTCCTTTTTCGACACAAACTTCAGGATTTCTTTTTGTGTTCTACTCTGAAGTAAACACACATAAAGTTCAGCTTAGGCTTTCTTACCTACATTCCTCATGAAAATGATCTCTTCCTGCTTCCAGGATGAGAAACAACTGCATGTGAGTGTTCCTCTTTTTGTATGCAACTACATTGCTCTCTATTATAGGAACCTTAAAACTACACCTTGAATTTTCAAGACTTGTAGGTGTTGTCTAAAAAGAGATAGAGGAGATAGGGAAAGATAGTGAAGAGAAACTTGCCCCAGAGTCTACTTAAAAGGCATTACCTCCCCCTGTGATAGTGCTTATAAATGTGTCAATGGTCCTTAGTGGATCCTCCTAGATAAGAATGAGTCTGCACCTTCATCACTCCTAGAAAGTCACTGTTTCCTGTTACCTGTTTAAAAGGGGCCATTCTCTCTTTAAGTTTCCCTTCGCCCATGTAACAATTGTTTTCTCATTTCTCCTTGGAATCTTCTCTTCTGTCCCAGTTCCATTATAGTCTCTCTATTCAATGATTTGGGCTTTGAATTTCTGGGTGCTGACCCAGAAATTTCTTGGTGCTGACTCACAGTCTGGTTTACATTGCCAATGTTATTTTTGCCCTTTTTTTTTCTTCATCCTTTTTTAAGCAGAACTCTGAGGCCCCTTCAGTAACTCTTCCATATTTCTGTCCTTCCAGATTTCAATATTCTATAACTTTGTTCTCTGTCTGGCCAGTTCTTAGTTGCAGGTGTGAATTTTCACATCTTTTATACCAAGGGCTCTCTTGCCTGTAATCTAGGATACTTTCTGAACTGAACCTTAATCCTTTCTAGGAACTCTGCAGTTTGTAGAAAGTTTCCTTGTTGTATGTTTAAGTCTTTATTCATATTCTGGGACAGGAATACTCTTTTGATTAAATTTTAGTGCTGTAGCGTGTCACTCACAGGACTGAGGAAACCTTATTCTTCCTCACCTCAGATTTTTATCCTCCCCTTAACCCAATGTACAAGCCTGATTTCCTACCCCTGTCTGCAGTTTGTGATATGTTGATCAGAGATCCATCCCTCGCCTTCTTATCCTATTATGAGAACCCCTCTTGGCTCTTGGTGCATATCTATGAACCACTTGCTCCTGCTCAGAGTCCATGCTTGCCTGCTTCTGCCTCATGAGGATGTTCTCCAGATCAGCTCTCTTTTGTTTCAGTTAAAGGTTTCTAATGCTTTGCCTGAATCACTTTCTCAAGCTCAAGCCTGATGACTGCCTAGAATATGGCTTAGGAGGCAGCACTTTCTGTGCCTTTCAATGCACACTTCTGTCTCACACAGGACTTGAAGATGCTTTGAAATGCAAGCTGCTATAATTCTGAACCTTTTCCTACCTTCGTTTGTACCAGAAGGTATCTGGTCACTTGTGAGCTTGCTTAGGGGCCTTACTGCTGCAGTTTCAATCTACCTTCAACTTTTATTAGTAAGGGAGATTAAATATTTTATAAATTAGGGCATTTTTTTATGTTCTATAATATAAGTGATGTTATCCTTTATAAAGTGGGCATTGTTTTAGCTAAATTCTCTAAATTTCTATGCTGAGCAATTGAGTTCAGGATTGTAATTTTTTAAAGTATATGGGTGATGATGTGTTTTTGTTATTAGATTTTGGTTGTCCAGGAGGTGAGTTAATTAGTTTACAACATGGCCTATGCATGTGGCACTTGGGTGGGTTTTCAATGGAGAAATCAACATTGATGTGCTAACATATTTAGTTTTTGGAAACTTTTACTTTTCAGTTAAAAGTTATTTAAAGATAAGATTTTCTTTCTTTTCTTCTTTTTTCTTTTTTTTTACTTTTCTTTAATTTTTTTCTTCCATTAATGAGTATGTCCCCGGGGTTTATGTCTTCACTTTTTCAGCCCCCCAGCTGATGTTAGGGTCTTTTACTGCAGTGTACTGTTGTATAAATAGCTCTGTGGAGGCTCTAGGAGAGAGGAGAATGAATGCCCCAGGACAGGTCTTTACTCAGACAAATTGAAATGGAGAGTGGAACAGTTACCAATTAATTTATTAAATGTGCTCAGTCAGGCCAGATAAATCAAAGAAATGTGCTACCCCCTACTTGGTTGTCAGCATGAGATGGGCCTGAAGTTTCTGAGATAATTACCTCAACTTTCTGCTTCATCTTCGCTCACATAGACCCAGCCTGAATTTTCCCCTAGTGAGCTAGTGAAGGAGCTAAATTATCCCTAGCTCTTCAGAAAACCTTTCAACATCTTTAACTTTGAGAGGCTGCTTTGCTATGATTTCTACATTTTTGCTAAGCAAAAATGTCTATCTGTTCTTTCGTATAAGTTTTTGAGATGGGGGTCTTACTACGTAGCTGAGACTAGCCTAAAGCTTGCAGGAGTCCCCCTGCCCCAGCCCCTTGAGTGTTGAGATTGCAGGCTTTGGATGCTTAAAGTAGAGTTTCTGACATTGAGCTGAGCCATCTATTTAAGCATAAGCCTGCTAAGGAAAGAAATGACCTTGACATTTCTTTTTCAGATGGCAGCTGAATGGCAGTGATATCGATACGAGTCTGGACCATCGTTACAAACTGAACGGAGGAAATCTCATTGTTATTAATCCCAACAGAAATTGGGATACAGGAAGTTATCAGTGTTTTGCAACAAATTCTCTTGGAACAGTAGTGAGCAGAGAAGCCAAGCTCCAATTTGCCTGTAAGTTTACATTTGTAAATGTATCATACCAATATTTTCAAGTGCGGAAAAAAATCTCTGTGGACTTTTAGAAACATTTGGAAATAGGGTGTGGCTATCAAACTAAAAAATCGATTGAATAATTGGGCATGATTATTGGACCCTCCTTGTATTTCTCTATCAGGATAGAACCGATAAAATAAGTGATATATGTATATTTATTAAAATGGCTTATAAACTATGATCTCACTCGTACTATAACTGCAGTCTGCTCACACAAAGGCCAGTAACCTGGTGGTTGTTTAGTCCACAGTGCATGTCAGAGCTGGTCTTTGATTTGTGCTTGAATCCCAAAGTAGATTTTAATGCCAGTGGGAAAAAAAAATAGATGAACTTGCCAATGAGAGTGAGGGTTAATGGGCAAAAATGCAAAAGCTTCTTTCTTTCATGTCCTGTTACATGACTTAAAACCTCAAATAAGCCAATCAAGAAAATCCCCTGCAGGTGTGACCAGATGTTTGGATTTTAGTAGATTTGAGATGTAGTTAACCAAGCTCAGCTGTCACAGATCCCAATCTAATATAAAATTGAGATATGGAAATATGTCCCTGTGTGCCTGTGTGTATCCTATATTGATATTTTGCAAGAATTCTCTCCTGAGACTGAGGAGGAACACAGTGAAAGCTGTACTTATTCAGCTGTGACTGTGTTTAGTACTAAGCTGGAATTGAAAGGTGTATGAGGTTCCTGTCCCTGTTACCCTTATACTTGAACATTCAAATTAAAAATACATCCTGTAACTTTGAACGAAACTAAGGGAACGAGAATGAGTAAAGAAAAAAATAACTTGCCTTGTGACATATGGGTGGCTTCCTTGTGGTTTTGTCACATGTGACAACCCTCTAAGGACCTTCAGTATGACCCCCATTGAGCACGGGCATTTAAGACCATGTCTACACCATGCCAACAAGTGAGCTGAACATATTCTCCCTACTAGAGAATTTAAAACTGGAACCAGAGACCCAGTTTCACTTTTATCCGTTTCCTACCTCTTTTTTCTTTGGTTTTAGTTATGTTTTGTATAGAATGAATATCATCACCACTTGAGTTTAATGCTTCTTTTAGTTCTTTTACATGGCAATATCTCTGAAATTGGGATATACAAGTTCTTATAATCTGGTAGTATTTACTGCTGCCTCTATACAGGCATAATGAAATTGCTGGTGTGTCATGTAGAGTATGGTTTAATTTTTTTTGCAATCTTCCTTTGTAACAGCCATGCTTGGCTTTGCTCTTGTAATTATGGTCTAATATGTTTCTCATGTAGTTTTTGTATCAAATATGTACCTTTATCTTTACAAGATTTATTTATTCTTTTATGTGAGTGTGTGTATGCATGAATGTATGTATATATGACATGTTGGTGCAGGTGTCCTTGGAATGCAGAAGAGAGCACCAGATCCCACAGAGCTAGAGTTGCATGTGGCTGTGAGCCTTTCAGTGTGGATGCTAGGAACCAAATATGTGTCATCAGGATGAGCTAAGAGAGGAAATCCTATCCTGTACATGGGTAACACCATGGGATGGTGGCTCAGAGGAAGTAAAAGTGGGCAAAGCAGGAATCCAGGAAACACAAAGGATATTGTCTCCTGACCCCTCCTCTGCCATGCATTCCTGCGCACTCCTCTGTTCTACCACTTTTTCTTCCATGCTGTCATTGCCATAGTTGGGAGAAAACAATGAAACTGTGAGCCAAAGAACCTTTTTCTAGACATTTTTCCTGGACACTTGCCAAAGTGACACAAAAGTATAAGGAACAGTAACCTTAACCTTCTATGTAGCTGTCTAAAAGTGCAGGTCTGAGACACGTATATGGGCACCATAAAGATCCCTTGACTCTGCTGCCCTTGGTACCCATCAAAAGTTATCAACAGATGACAAAAGTTCAAAACACAAAACAAATTGGTGCTCAGGTCAAAATACCTAAACTCTTCTTCTCCCTCCACCCCTCTCAGCTCCTTTTCTTCTCTTCCCCATTTTCTTATTTTCTTACCTTATGATTTCTTGTAGTGTCTTTGGTTTTGGGTGGTGGGCATGTACCATACTTTCAGGACATAGTTTCTTGCTGTTTGGATTCAAACTCAACTTCAGGAAGTGCTGATGGCCCCTGACATTTTCCTTCATCATTCTCATCATCATAAATGTAGTAACTATACCTATTCTTGCCATATGGATGCATATCAGTCTGGGTATGCAGTAAGATTCTTTTACTTTGTGATATTTTATAATTTTTGGTGTTTTTCCTGAGTAATTCATCTAGAAGATTTAGAAATTAATCTTGTTCACAAGCCTCATAAGACTTAACGTTAATAAAGTACAGAATGTGTTTCTTTTAATTAATGTGATAAGGATATAGATTCTGGTAAAGAGGTTAATGAAGGAAATTATTATTAATCATTCATTGTAATAGAGGTGGGAGCCATTTAAATAGCTGTTAGAGTAGATTACCTTAACTTGGAAATGAGGACAGAATATAATCCTAATATGTAAATGAAAGGAAGCATAAAAGTGGAGGTGGGATGTTTGTGTGGCCGGGACACTGGTAACTGCAGTTCAGAGAAGCCTTGGCTGTCTTGACTGAAGGAAGAGGTATGGTAAGCACTGCTACTAACCAATATTCCTCATCATAGCCAGGCTATATTGTATATGCTGATGTTTCACCACTCTTTGTGTGCTTCAACAAAGTGGAAAGTTCTGCTGTGCTCAGCCTAGGTGACTGGATGTATGAAACCATAGCCATTGCCCTACCTTAGGACGGGTAAGTTAGAAAGACTTTGTATTTTATTTTTAAGGTGATTTCAAATACCTTTGGGAATAAAATTAAGATATAATTAGTTATTCGTAGTCTACAAAGCCATTTTTCTTTGGAGGTTTTTAGTATCTTTCAGTAGACTGTGGAATACATGGACAAATTATTGACAGAGGAAATATTTGAGAGAATGTGAATTTTATATATATTTTTAGTTATTTGTTTTTCTGTCAAGTGGGGGTAGATTTTTATTTCTGTTGGAGGTGTTTTCAAAACTTCTTAATTCTACATGCTGAAGGTTTAAGAAGTTGTGTTCAAAAGTCCACACATGATTACTCTAATTGATTAGTTTTGTCTTACTGTTCAACAATTCTTGATTATAATTTTTAAATTTTTAACCATGTTTGAGAGGGAATGTGTTTATAAAATTTAGAATTATACTAGACATACAGTGGTATGAAGAAAATATGAGAAATTTCTTTTAACAGCCACTTACTGATTAAGATTTGAAATATTTGAAATGCCATTTTTTTCCTGAGGAAAAAAACCTAATGAAACTCCTTTCTTAATCACTAATAACATAGATGGTTACTGTTCTAAATTAAATGCATTTCCTGTAGGGTCATTTGTCCATATTTTGACTGCATATGCATGTACTTCTAAAAGAATTTTATCATTGTAATATTTTTAATGACATTTAACATACTGTATATATGTACAACATATTCATTTAGGCCTATGCTTGGAAATACCTTGTGAATACTAGTTATTATCAAGGTGTTTTAATGTGTATAAAACTGATTAATGCAAAATTGGGCTTATTTGTGATTTTTCAGTTTCATTCATAATTTTAAAGAATTCAATAATATTTTAAATTATAGACATTTATATAGCTCTCTACTGTGTAACATTCCTTAAGAATGTATATTTTAATTATGTGACAACTTTATATATGTGTACATTTTATCTTGTCACATCCACATCCACTTCCCCAGTCTCCCTTCTCCTGAATCCACTTAACATAACCTCCTCTCACCTTCGTGTACTCTTACTTTTTATAAAACACTGAGTTCAAATAATGTTGCCTCCATGTACATAGTGTGGGGATAATTCTTCTTAGCACTGACAATCTATCGTTTTTCATACCTCCAAATAAAAATAATGCCACCCCAAGCAGCCATTAACCACCTACCTCCTATCTTCTCACCCCTCTGTGGATGTCAGTCTTTTAAAAATGATGGTCTTCACGTCTTATAAATGACTCTTTTGGCATTTATGTGTATCTTTTTAATTTTTTTTTATTTATTTAATTTATTCAGATTACACCTCAATTGTTATCCCATCACTTTTGTCCTCCCATGGTCTTCACGTCTTATAAATGACTCTTTTGGCATTTATGTGTATCTTTTTAATTTTTTTTATTTATTTAATTTATTCAGATTACACCTCAATTGTTATCCCATCACTTTTGTCCGCCCATTCCTTCCTCCCTCCCACTTTCACCCTATTTCCCTCCCCTAGGTCTATGACCGAGGGGGACCTCCTCCCCCATTTTATGGTCATAGGCTATCAAAACTCATCTTGGTAGCCTGCTTATTCTTTCTTTCAGTGCCACTAGGCCTCCCCATCAAGGGGAAGTCATCAAATATGGGGCATCAGAGTTCATGTCAGAGTTAGTCCCCACTCTCCACATTACTGTGGAGAATGTCTTGTCCATTGGATAGATCAGTGGAGGGGTTTGATGTTTACTACTTGTATTGTCCTTGGTTAGTGGAATAGTTTGAACAGATGCCCGTGGGCCTCGATCCACCCGTCATGATGTTGTGCTCATAGGTTTCTAGGACTTTCTGAATCCTTCTATTTCCCCATTCTCCAATATTTCTCTTACCTAGAGTCCCAGTAGGATGTCCTCACATCTATCCCAATCTTCTGGTAAGTGAAGACTTTCGTGGGACATGCCTTTTGGGCTAGTGCCCAATTATAAGTGAGTATATACCATGTGAGTCTTTCTGCTTCTAGGTTAACTCACTCAGTATGATCATTTCTAGTTCCATCCAATTGTCCACAAATTTCAGGATTTCCTTGTTTTTAATAACTCAGTAGTATTCCATAGTGTAAATGTACCACAGTTTCTTTATCCATTCTTCAACTGAGGGATATTTAGGCTCTTTCCAGGTTCTGGCTATTATGAATAAGGCTGCTATGAACATGGTTGAGCATATATCCTTGTTGTGTGCCGGAGCATTTTTTGGGTATATTCCAAGGTGTGGAATAGCAGGGTCTTGAGGAAATCCTTTTCCCAGCTTTCTGAGAAAGTGTCATATCGATTTCCAAAGTGGTTTTAAAAGTTTGCATTTCCACCAGCAATGCAGTAGTGTTCCTCTCTCTCCACATCCTCACCAGCATGTGGTGTCAATTGAATTTTTGATCTTAGCCATTCTGATGGGTGTAAGATGGAATCTCAGAGTCATTTGGATTTTCATTCCTCTGATGACTAAAGACGTTGAGCATTTCTTTAAATATTTCTCAGCCATTCGATAATCCTCTGTTGAGAATTCTCTGTTTAGTTCTGAGCCCCATTTATTTATTCTTGTTACATCTCAATGGTTATCCTATCCCTTGTATCCTCCTATTCTTCCCTCCCTCCCATTTTCCCCTTATTCCGCGCCACCTATGACTGTTCCTGAGGGGGATTTCCTCCCCCAGTATATGCTCCCAAGGTATCAAGTCTCTTCTCGGTAACCTGTCATCCTTCCTCTGAGTGCCACTAGATCTCTTGGGTTATTTGGTTTGGTGGTGTTTAATTTCTTGAGTTCTTTATATATTTTGGATATTAGACCTTTGTCAGATGTAGGGTGGTGAAGATCTTTTCCCAGTCTGTAGGCTGTAGCTTTGTTCTGTTGACAGTGTCTCCTGCCTTACAGAAGCTTCTCAGCCTCATGAGGTCCCATTTATTAATTGTTGACCTTAAGGCCTGGGCTGTTGGTTCAGGAAGTTGTCTTTTGCTTGTCAGTAGCTAATTCTTTTGTTAACATAGTCAAATGAACAGGTGTTCTTAACTTTGTGCTTTAAAATATGCCTTTAGTTTGATTTTAGAAGAATGTTCATGCAGGGTAGGGCATGTCTTCCTGGAACTCTTCTTTGTGTACTTCATGGCCTTGGGGCTCATGATTTGTTCCTCATTCCTAATGTCCATAGTTTTAGAATACAATGAGCTCAAGTGTACCAAGAAAGGGTGAACTGGGCAGTTATCTTAGCTAGACTTGCTACATACAATTCTTAGGTGGGGGTAGTTGATTCAAAGTCTAGGCAACAAACTGAGCTGGAAGTAATTTTTCATCAGAATATTAAAGCTGCTTCTACTCACTGATTTCTGTTGCTATTCTTAGGAAATATGATATCATTTCTATTGATGGTGTTCTGTTTAGAGGGCTCCATTTTTCTCAAAGAAATCTTGTAGGATTCCTGCCATGTATGTAACAGTCTGAACTTTCAGAATAACTTGTTTGGTTCTTGAAGAAGTTTTATCTCATATCCTAATTACTCCTCAGATTTTATGGTATGAGTCTTTGGTTTGGGAAATTTTATGTTTTCCTTTTTTTGGTTTCCTATTTGTAAGTATTCTTATATATATCTTGAGCCACTGAGATGGGATCATCACTCCTTCCAACTGTTTCAAATCTTCCAACTGTATTTCCTCTTGGCCTTTACACATACTTCTTGGTAGATTACCAACTCCTTATTTGAACACTTACATTGAGTTTTAATATCTGTTATGACATTTTTTTCCCTAGGCTCGGATATTTATTTCTCATTTGTCAGTCAAAGACCTTCCATTTTAAAATTCCACAATTTTATTTTAGAATACATTTTTCAGAAAGTAAGTTAATTGCTTTTTGCACTTCTAGTTATATTTGGGAACAAAATCTATGCATATGTTGTTTATTGGTTAAATTTGTTCTCTAACAATTTAATATAAATCTAAAGTATATTCTTTTTCCTTTCACCCACTCCCTTTTTTCATCTCCTTCCTGCCTCTTTTATTCCCCAGTCTTTCCTACAGGTTATTTCCTTATACATATGGCTCTGTGTTCATTTTATGGCCCTCTGATTTTTGACTAATGTCTATGGGGACATGTGCTGAAACTGTCTATTGGAATCTGGTGGGCTCACCATTTGGTACATAATTGATGTTTACTGCCTCCCTAGAACCCATTAGTTGACAAAAGTTCAGTATTCTTATAATTTAATTTTTTATTTGAAATTTCTTTTTCATATATGGTATACATATTGAAAATATGAACATTTTGTTTCTTTATCTGTACTTTTTCCATCTTCATACAAACTCAGATTCCTGTAGGGTTGTGTAGGGACAATCTGGTTTTCTTGCCTGTGAGCCAATGGCTTCCCTAGTACTCTGGGAGCTGAGTGAGAAAAAACTGGCCATAAAGAGTGCAGTGTCCAGTATATAAAACTGCATTTTTCTACCTGCTTTTTCATGGGAGCCTTTACAAAATGTCCCTGGTGACCTCTGGTGTAGGCATTATCTTCTTTTTTTATTTTTCTTTTTTTATTAATTTATTCTTGTTACATCTCAATGGTTATCCCATCCCTTGTATCCTCCCATTCCTCCCTCCCTCCCATTTTCCCATTTTCCCCTTATTCCCCTCCCCTATTACTGTGACTGAGGGGGATTACCTCCCCCTGTATATGCTCATAGGGTACCAAGTCTCTTCTTGGTAACCTGCTGTCCTTCCTCTGAGTGCCACTAGGTCTCCCCTCCAGGGGACATGGTCAAAGGTGAGGCACCAGAGTATGTGAGAAAGTCATATCCCACTCTCCACTCTACTGTGGAGAATGTTCTGACCATTGGCTGGATCTGGGTAGGGGTTTAAAGTTTTATGGCCTGTATTATCCTTGGCTGGTGCCTTAGTTTGAGCGGGACCCCTGGGCCCAAATCTGCCTATCATAATGTTCTACCAGTTCACTGTTTGGGCATGGAAGATAGAGCTCAGTTTGTCCTACGTGGATGGATTGGAGGCTCTATTAATAAACATTCTATGAAATATCACTTTACAGTATCTTTCCTTCATTCACTATCTTTGATGTGCTCATTCTTCTCTAATCTGTTGGATTTTGTCCATTCTTTCTACTCACTATTCTTATTATCAGCTGGAAAATCATCTCCTCTTTGTGTATAAAAAACTTAAACCTGTCATTTGTTTTTTTCAACATTTACACTTGACATTTATTTCTTTGTCCTGTATTGGTAAATTTATGCCTCTAAAAACTTTTACTATGAAAGCAAGCCATAATTTGCAGGACATTTTGAGATAAAGAATGAAATTAAGTTTATGTATGTTTCTTTGCTATTGTGGTTTCATATTAGCCATATTCTTTGGGTTTTAGCCAGCATTTACTTTTGCTGTCACTTGCTCTTTCTTCTTCCATCTAGGATCATTTTTTTCCTTTGAGATGTTCTGAGGGTAGTTTTGATTGTCAACATGACACAGTGTGTAATTGCCTTGGAAGCAAGTCTCAGTGAGGCGGAGTAGTCTAGATCAGGTTAGCCTGTGGGCATGTCTTTCTGGGAATCTTGATTAGTTTAATTGGTGAAGGAATATCTAGTACACTGTAGGCAGCAACATCCCCTGGCTTTGGGTACAGTACTGGATAGTAGTGTAGGCAGTAAGCTAACTTCAAGCCCATATGCCACTATTCTCTCTCTTCTTTTCACTGTGAATATGTTGTGATGACATGAATTATGTTCCGGTTGTTTTGATTTTCCCACAATGTGAGATCATAACCTGAAATGATGAGCTAAAATAAATCCTTCCTTTAAGTTGATTTTGTTGGGGTGTTCTATCACAGCAACAAAATTTTAACTAGGACATGACTTTACTTTTAGAAATGGCTTCAGTGTGTTTCATTTGTGTCTGTGGTCAGTACTATTTCATTGATTATCCCCTTTTCCCATTTGTCTAGGTATATATTTCTTTAATGCCTATTATTAAGAATATTTTTTAAGTTTAGCATAAAAGTTGGAGGTAAAAGAGCCAATATGTCCAGGATTAAACCCACTCTCCCACTGACCAGCCCTGTGGGTGGGGAAGAATAAGGTGCCTTCTTCTTTAGGATCCTTGTCTATAATGACAGGATAGCAGAATCTTTCACAACAGGGGTCAATATTAGATGGAACTATGCATATAAGCACCCTAGATGGTGCCTAGATCGTGTCGTACAAAGAGGAGCACTGTCATTTCTGTATGATTTGGAGGGTGTCTCCTAGAAGGCATGTGTTATGAAACCTAGGGGAAATTTTCACTGTGCGCTTTCTATTCTCCTTGTCCATGTATTCAATCATTGCTTATTTGGGATCCCTTTTAAAAATATTCAAAGTATCCTCGTAGCTTCTTCTGTCTCTTTGTTCCCTTCTTTCTTATTTTTTCCCTTTACCTCCATGGTCTGCAGTCACCTCTTTTATATCATTATTTTCCCTCTAAGTTCTGCCTAATTTGTTATTAAATAAATGTCAAGTGTTTACTACTAGTCAGTGAGTGTGTTTCTTTTTTTTCATTTTTTTCCTTTATTAATTTATTCTTGTTACATTTCAATGGTTATCCCATCCCTTGTATCCTCCCATTCTTCCCTCCCTCCCATTTTTCCCTTATTCCCCTCCCCTATGACTGTTCCTGAGGGGGATTACCTCTCCCTGTATATGCTCATAGGGTATCTCTTATGTTTGGACATCTGTCTTGTCATTCTCAGATGACATTCTCAGATTTTCTATTCAAACTATCCGATGTGTTTCTCTGATAACCTGAATTTTTCCTTTAGTACTTTAAAGCATAAAGAATTCAGATACTCTTCCTGTATAGTGATGATTTCCTAACTCAGCATATTGTTTGTGTCATTCTGTGATGTGTTGATCTCCTGACTCTCACTTGTGTTGAATATTTTTGCCTTTCTTGTTACAAATTTGTGTTTCATCAGAGTTTTTGACTGGCTATGCAAATATGTGATTCTTGTTATGTTTGTTTGGGAGAGTATCCATATCTAGCAGCTTTCATAGCTGCTGCCAGAAACCTCAGGGACATAACTAACAAGGGCATCATTGCATGTTAGTGTACTGGCACCAGGCAGCCAACCGTTCCATCAGTCTTCATCCAGGTTGTACGGTACAGTTACTAAAGATGCAAATACGGAACCACTGATCCAAGTATCTACTATAAGCCTCAATTTCATTGTCATCATAAAGCAGTACATAACTTTGCATTGTTTAGGTAAACCTTGAGGTTTGTTTTTGACTCATTAACATTGAACTGATGGCCAATGAGAATGAAGTTCAAGCATGAATAAAGCTTATCTTTCATTTGAATTTCATCCTAGGGATACTACACATCCACAGCCATATTTTCACTCACAGAAACACTGTGGGGTACATCCCAGCTCTACCAAGAGGCTGAATTAAATAGTGGAACCACTGATAGAAAGGCACAAATATATGTGCAATGTGGCATTCTGTGTACTAAGAAAGGAGAGTCATTCCCATTGTGAATGGTGAAACAAGACCATCCCCTCCCCATTTATCTTGGAATACCCCATTAGTTTAACATTCAAAACCAACTGAAATACTACATTTTAGGCAGGGCATTTTACTGAGTAGGCCACTTTATAATGCTGAAGTTGCTGGCCAAAAAACATTGATTATATATTAAATACTTATGAAAATCTAAGCCCTGTGGGATTGGGTTGAGCAGAGCAACACCCTGGTTGAAATGCAACAGCCTTCTTTTATTTTACACTCTTTGTAGTTACTTGTGGTCAATTATAATAAAAGACATCTAATTCAACATAGCAGAAAATAAGAAAGGCCTTAGTTTAAAATTTCATATCTCTTCCTATAGCATGATCAACACACATGCAAGTCTATTTGGCCTAAGCTGGGCAGGAATCATTCTTTTGTTCAGCATATCTATTTTCTATGTACTATTCAGCCATTGGTAGCTGTCTTGATAGTTATATTAACATTTGCTGTATCAAAGCAGCTTATGTTCAAGTAAATCATACATACTAATAGCACCAGAGTGACAGAATGATGTTGCTAGGAAATTTGATAGGCCAATGAAAAGCTGTATTTTTCTTAAATGAGAAGATGAAAGTTTGTTATAGCTTTATACACAAGAATAATGTAACATATAGTTTTGTATTGTTTACAATTTCTTACATACACCATGACACACATTCCTACCACAATCCCATTGCAAAGACAAGGACATGGACGAATGTTCTAATCATTTTTGCTGGTGGTCAATTTTAGGAAGTCCTTCAAGGATGCAGGATGCATGTAGTAATTCGTGAGAAACTACAATGTACTTCCTGTTTCCACATAAGCAATTAAACCTAAGCAACCATGTTGTCAAGATAATACTGTCACCATCATTACCCTTATGATAATACCTAGAAACCATGTAAAAAGTTTTACATATATGAGACAACTTTGCAACTCTAATTCTTTTTAAATCTTACTTATTAATTTTATGTCTAGTTAGCATTACTCCAAATACTATGAAACCACTATTCTGTTATTTATTAAGAATGCTTATATTTTAGCAGTAAAGAACATTAGTGACTAAGAAACAGGCCTTATGTGAAAATTAGGAGGTTCTTGGATGTGTTGCAGAAGAAGTGCACTTCATAAAGAGTGTGTCATGGCTGCTTTCCAGTTTTGTCATTTTTTTTAGGCTTTGTAGCTCTCCTTCTATCTATTTTAAACTAAATTTCTGCCAGCTCTTCATCAATTGTATCAATGACTATGTCTAGCTTATCTATTCTCAACTGTCTTGAACTTGATCATGTTTGGAGCCATCAACTTTTATAAAAGATTTTTGTGGTAATTCAGTTATAAACTTCATCCATTATTAGACTGTAATTTTCTTATAAACTTTACTAAGTTCATCACTAAACTTTACTATTTTATCTTCAAACTGCAGTCAGAATCCTACCCTGTCCCACTATCCTCTACCACTTTTTGATGGTGTCAAACTGGCCTATCATTTTCTCTGCCTCAGTTTCCCAGTTACATGTCCTGGCCATTTCTCTTTTCAGAGCCTCCCCCTTCTCCATTGGTCTCTGGCTTTTCCCCAAGAAACAGTCTGAATCTTTCCATTTCATTCTGGACAATTCCATCCATTCCTGAAAAATAAAACAAATACAAACAAACAAACAAACGCCTCTAATGGTTCTATGTGAGAATCAGGATAAAAGGTTGAGCCTTGCTTACCATAGATGATCCTCTAACTCTTCCTTGCCCTCTCTTTGCAGCCAACCTAGTAACTGGCCCTCCTTCCTAACACTGAGAGTATCCCCAGGGCCTTTGTTGCCTATTGCTTTCTCTGTGGCTTACTCAATCCATTCAGGCCACCATCACTGTCACTTCCTTATAATCACTTGCTGCCCTCTGTGTTTTCACCAAAGCCTTCACATATTTTTTTTACTTACCTCTCTTTACCTTACATGATTGAAAGATTACACTGATCACTGCTGTAGTCCTAGAACCCAGCAGATGGCCTGGAATTTAGCAAGTGTTCATTCAGTATCTGTTCAACGTAAGAAATAATGAATGAGAAATTTGATACCGATAAAATTAGACCTCATCACTTGCCAAGAAAAAGCAGAGTCTGTGCCATGCTGGTAGTGCCTTGGCTTTGCAGACTCCATGATATAAAGGCCAACTCTCTCTGTATTAAAGCAAACTAGACTCACAGTGGGACATAGGCCAAGAGTCATCAGTCAAGGACCTGTGACCTAGACAGAGAAGAGACACCTATGAAACTTAAAAAAGGCTTATATTGCCACTTCATTCTCTTACCATGATACATAGAAAAGTGTTTGCCATGCACAGAGATGATATTTCTTGTTTTCCTGTTTCAGCCATTTGCCATTTCTTTATGCAAAGCAGAAATTGATCATGTTGTCCTGACCGATTTCTCTTTCCCTCTCAGGAGAGGGATATCATATGTTTCACTTTTATTATATTTCAAACATTTATTTTATTATATTTGAAACCATAGTGAGACTTGTAAAGTAAAAGTTGGAAGAAAGCTTAAACAAATGCAGAAAGTTTAAAAGTTGACCCCCACTGTGGCTGGCTGTTATCTGAAAAGAAAAGATATGGAAGACTAATTAGCTAAACTCAGGTTATAATTAGTTGGAGCCCTGTTCTCTTAGAGTTATAGGTGGCCCCATTTCTCAGAGATAAACACATATTTGGCTTTGAATGCAAGTGACTTTAATGAAGTTCAATGCTGCTGGGCCCTGCTGGGCTAAAAGCAAGTTAAATTAAAAGAAAAAATTACAACTCACTGTGCATGTCATATATCGCTACATTTACAACTTTTAAATGTTTTAATTAAACAGTTATTTCCAGTGCTATCACACAGGAAACAAGTGTTTGTTGTTTTGTTTGTTTGCTCATTTATGGTTTGGTAAGACAGGATCCCACACTATAGCCCTGAGTGTTCTGGAACTCACTCTGTAGCCTATGCTGGCTTCTCAGTTGTCCACTTACCTAAGCTTAGAAAGTATAGGGACTATAGTTGTGAGCCACCACTTTCCCAAAACTTGTGGTTTTAAAAATAACTGTTTCTACAGAACAGCATATTGGTTTATCATACATGGAATGCTGTAGTGCTTTGGATTTGTTTTTTGATCAATTTAAATATTTGTAAGATATCTGCAGATAGGATATTTATAAGATAACTATAATATTATCCTCAGTTGCGGGAGTATTTAATTGAGGATATTCCACTGACAGATTTGTTTATTTAAACTTCTACTTAATGTTTTTGTATTCTCGTATACTCTCAAAATGTAAGGAAAGTCAAAATAGACAGTTAATATGCCTAGCATGATTTAATAAGTCAGGATGGTCCATTTTCTCTGAACACCATTTGTTTCTATCTGAGGGGACTTTTATGCTGGATACTTCGGAGTAGAACCTCTGAATCATTGGGTTTCAGTTTCATTTGTGATCCTCTTAGGCGCTCTGCATGTATATTATCCCATTCAGAAGTCAACAAGTGATCCAATTATGACAACAGACAGAATTTTTAAAAAGGTCCTTTACTGTGAAATCATAATTATAAGTGTAAACAACTAGAGGAAAGTATAGACTTCAGGAACAAAGTTTACGTGCTTATTCAGTGACCATCTTTTGAGTATTTCTACAAACCAGGCATGTCATAAAAATCTGGGTACCTAATAAGGTCCATCTTTAATAGAGCAGAGGGTATAATGGGGTGTAGAATTTAATCAGATTACTATACAAATATAGGTAAATTTTAAAGTAAGGCAATGGCTTCTTCTTTCCTCATGACCTGTATTTAGTTATTATTATTTTCACTAATTTTTTTAGGCTTACTGAGAATAAGAGTCTAGTTTTGTATAAAACAGTGAAGGCTGTACTAGTGCAGGTCATGATGGCCTCAGATAAAGTGGCTGAAAATGCTCACAGATATAGTTCAAGTGCATCTAAGCTTTATTATTTTAATCATTTCTGAGGGAATTAAGCTGAGTGACTTGTTTGATTTATACAAATTGTTGTTTGGTACTTAAATCAGAGGGTGGAATTCATGCTAATATTCAGACTAAGCAGAATCTAGGAAATAATTATCTTGGCTAATATAGTCGCTGCTTGTTAAGAGGAAAGGGGGACACAGAAACATTATGGGGGCAGGGTAATAGTATGGACCACTTTCCCATAAAACTGGGTGTGTAATAGTGTAGGTTCACCAAGATGATTTTAGGAGACCAGAGAATGTGTTTGTTGGGTCTTTTTTTGACTCTGGATAGTGTACAGTGGTGGTAGGTACTTGATGGAGATTTCATTTTTTATTAAATGCATTGACTCAGTCACTTGGAAAACAGCCTTCCCATTTGGTTAGTGGTTTACCAACGACCTTCATTTTGAATGTGTGCACAGGTCAGGTCCTACCTCTGGACTTCTGGTTGACATCTACTGTGTTAATTAATTTTATCATTACTGTGCCAAAATCCCCGACACTGTGCAGTGTAAGAATGGAAGAGATTGTTGTTCATGGTTGAGATTACCATCCTCCTGGGTGTGGCAGGCATGGTAGAAAAGCTTGAATTTAGTCATCTTCCATCCACAGTCAGGAAGCAGAAAGAGGATCCTGGTGGTGCTTAGCTGCCTTCTGCCATGTTTCCCTTCTAATTCAGAGAATTATCCGTGACACAGCATCTATCTATGCTTTCCCCGTATATTTCTTAGTACTATTCCTGTGCTTCTCTCTTTGTCATGTTACATATTCTTAATCCATTCACCAGCCAGTGGTGTTTAGAGATGAGGCCACTTTTTTTTTAGTATGGTGCAAAATGTTCCCATATCTTTTTAAATTAAGTGTTGTTCAGCCATACTTTTAATTTGTTTGCTATATCTATATTCACTTTTAAAAAACATTTTCAGAATTTTTCAAGATTCAATACAGTAAAATGTAATTTTGTCAGAGGTGCTTGAGGGTTCCACTTTCCTTAGACCTAATCAGCATTTGCCATGACTTATTCCTACCAACTTACTTCCTCTTTCTGCTCTAGAGAAAAGTAATCTTAAAACGTTGGGTCATTTCCTTTGCATGATTGAGTTGAGTTTTTTCCTCTCACTTTTTAGGATTTCTTTTTTAAATAATTTTTTTATATATACATTAATATTATTACACACATTTAATAAACTACATACAGCAAGAAGATCATTCATTTTCGTGACATACTACATTAAGTATGTAAGGTCTATAGATAGAAATCATTAATTAATTGACTTGTGACTGAGGGTGTTAAGTTGAGGGTCACAGCTGGTAGGTGTGAAGTGAAAGACTGCAATAATCATACCTGTGACTACCAGTAGGAAAACTTGCTTCTAGCCTGACTTTGCCTGTGAACAGGATTGGCCTGAGTCTTGTGACCTCAGTTTCTTCATTTGTAGAGAAGGACCAAGCTTATTCTAAACATTCACTTATGAACCACTCCATTGTGTTTTAGGAGTTATCACAACATTAAGAATGAAGCTCATTTAAATGGCTTCTAGAGATGAAATAGCTCAGAGATTTCAATGACATGTTATTTTGTCTGTGCATTATTGTGAGAATTTCCCCAATATCACACCATAACAATGGCCTTCAGAATCCACTTGCCTTTTTTCCCCTTTCTCTCTCTCTCTCTCTCTCTCTCTCTCTCTCTCTCTCTCTCTCTCTCTCTCTCTCTCTCTCTCTCTCTCTTTTCTTTTCCTTGCAGGCTGTGCTTGTTGAGACTAACAGCTAAATGACAGGCTTGGAAACTCTATTTCTGTAAGGCGATGTAATTTAAGAATTGGAAAGTAATGTTTAAACTCCTCCAAAATCTGTCATCTGAAGGGGATTTGTCTGTCACGTGTCCGTGGATGTTGGTCTTTAGAAGTGGCACTTGTTTACTGTAACCACAGATCCATTACTTTAAAGAGTCTAGAAACCTCCCTAGTCCCATACTGCACTTCAGCGGCATTCAGTGACACTAACATTGATTGTTTAATCATCTTGGGTCTTTATCTTTCTTCTTAGTTATAGCGTTGCCTTACCTAAATGATTTCTATCCAAGCCAAATCTATCAATAAGAAAAACCTAATCAGTTCATTCTAAGTATTGTGTAAATGTTCTCTTTATTTCCTCAGGTGAGCAGATGAGATGAGAGCTGTATCTAAGCTTTACAAATATGGCTTGGGCTGAGCCCAGGGTGTTTCTGTCTAACTATCCTTAGGTCTAGGCCTGGAAGCTTCTAGCCTCTGTGCAATCTACTTTGAAAGCTTCAGCTTCCAGTGTCAATCTGCTAACCTAGGCCTAGAATATTTGCAGACTCTGAGACTAACTGCTAAATAAACTCACCCTTTCTATCTCTAGCTCATTCTGAATTCTGGAAGGCTGCTTCAACTCAGCTATTCTGGCTCAAACCTGTCACCCAGCTAACTAATTCAAACTGGCTTCTCACAGCTTCTGATTGAATTACTCTGTTTGGCCTCAAACTAACTCCAGTAACCTTTTCTAATCATCTGGCTTCCTCTCATTCTCTGGCTCATTTTGTCGTAGCCTGTGTTCAGCTTGTATTCTCTGCAGCCTGTCTCTGTAAAACTGTCCCTGTAAAAACTGCCGCCACCTCTTCTCTGTCTCTGCACAGCCCTCTTAAGTTGCCTCCACTTGCTGTCTCTCTTCATGCAAATTGGGCATATTCTATCTCTGACTTATTCTGTTGAATCTCTTTCCTGATATATTACTTTGTCTGTCCTTCAATAAGAAGTCACTTTCAAACCTGGGTGCTTCCTTCTACAAATTAACCTTACCTACACTGTGTGGGGTTGATGCTGTGTACTAATGGTGTGTCTGTATTCCAGCCAGAGTAGCTATGCTGCTGGATTAAACATTCCTTTACAGGACTGAGAAAAGGTGTTTAGCACAGAATACAGGTATTGAAATGAGGCCATATCCTTTTATATGAATAGTCTGTTCATTGTATATCATGGGAAATTGAAAAAGTCAGTATTGTTGAGACATAAGAGACTATATTACAATGGTCTGAGCAGATAAGAGGTTTCAGACCTCATAACATACACATTTTTAAATTTGTAATTTGTTTCACTAACATAATTCAGATGTATAAGATAGATAGTCTTGGCTAATTTTTTTTTTTTGGTTGATTTCTGTTTCTGACAGTTATCAGCCATAGGAACTTCTTGATGGAGATTTTTATTTGTGCTGTCAGCTTAATTTGATTTTAACTTCTGATGACGTCTATCAACGAGTTTTGGATGGATCATGGTTGGATGGAAGGAAATATGCTGCTTTACTTTCACTCTCTATGAGATTGATCCAATTTCTTCCAAGGTGAATTTGATTATAAAAAAAAAGTATATGAGTCGCTGAAATCCCATCTTATTGGAGAATCTAGTACCCTAGACAATTGAAAATTTCCTAAGGCTACCCACACCATGAACCCATCTAGCACTTTCATTAGCTGGTATCCTTCTATGTGGCTTTTTTCCTGTTCTAATATAATGCCATCCGGGCAGAAGTAGATTGAGTGCTCCTCGGGATAGATTAGCTTCATTTCCTTGAACCACAGATAGCATCTTATTTTGAAATCATCCACTTGTTCTGTTTCTCTCCTCTCTTTACTCGCTGTAGGAATACTTTCTTTTTATTGCTATCCTATTGGAATTTTAAAGAATCAGTTCATAAGAACTCTGAAAGCAATTTCTGCTCTGCACTTGGGCAGCGATGGTACATGTGTAGAAGACAGGCCTGCTTGGTGAAGGAGTACCTAGCTGCTTGGGTGGAATGGAGAGAGGTAAAACCAAATGGCTCGTGAAAGGGCTGGAATTAGACTCAACCCTTTCATCTGAGCGAAAGTACTATTATATGTGTGTGGTGTTTGATAGCATACCTGCGCCATAATTTTCAGACGGTTGTGTTCTCCTGTGGTGGTGTACTAAAAATATTCTCTAATTTCTTCTTCTGTGTGAGCATCTATTTAATTGAGACCTGGTGTAATATTCATCCATTACACCACTGGCATTCTATTTTGCAAATGTTGGAAATGTCTTTAAAATCATATCTGAAATCTGTAATTTTTTTTCAGAGTAATGATTTCTTTGAGATCTTTTATACTCTCTCCTCTCTTTCATCTCCATTCGTTAGACCTGGAGTTACAATGTAAAATAAAAAGTGGCTTTAATAAAGGTGCTATTTACCCTACATCTTTGCCTAATTCCGCATCTGGTGTGGAATCTCTTGCTTGGTAGTTCAATTCAGAATAACTTTTTCCTTATGAAAGACATCTAATATTACGTACGAATTTTCTTTTATATATTGTTTGCTCTAATTGAGTCTGTCAAATTAAAAAAGAATAACATGGTACTTAAGGGTACAGCTTTCCTGTAAAAATGAATTTACTATAAATGATATTTTGGATCTTTTAATTTCAAAATCCTCAAACTATAAGATAGACCATTTCATCATTTGGTTATTTAATTAGAGAGATTATTAATACAAATATTCCAGAGTGAGCACTAATCAGTTTCTCTCCTTTATGTGTGGAAACTGTGATTAACAATATTATCTGTCACTTTCTCACGAACTATTCTCTCCTACAAAGAACACTAATATATGGTGATTTCACATCAACAGAGATATTCAGCTCCTTTGACTCCCTTTTATTCTTAATATCCTGTTTATGACTTCCAATCAACAAGTTCAGTAGGAAGTTGGTTTTAATGAGTACACTGAGAGGTGCTCTAAAAATATGGTTTTAGCTCCAGGTTATCATGTAGACAGCTTGTTAGCAGAGTGTTTGCATCAGCTGAGAATCATTGGACACATTTCCCTCAATGACAGCTCACCTAGGCTTTGCTCTCCCATTCAAAATGGAAGTTAATAATAAGATGTGAAATTACATCATCTATTTTCCCACCATCGAAGCAACTGCATCTCCAAACCCGTCCTAGTAGTTTCAGCATAGAATTTGGGGACTTGATTACATTTTATTATCATCTTATTTCTTCTTCTTGAGCATGACTATCTTTTTTCATTGATAATTTGTCATAGATTTTCCAACAGTGTCAGCAACTCAGGCTTTGTCTTCACAAGCTAGAGAAGATGTCCAGTCCTTTTGCAAATCATCTACTGCCCATCAAATTAATACCCTGCTGAACAAGTTTATCTTCACCGTCTGTTACCTCCTCCTCTTCACTCCCACTTTTGCTGAAGAACACTTTCTCATCTAGCTCCCTTGCTTTCTCCGCATCTCTCTCCTTCTGCCACGTTGCTGTGACTCAGCTCTAGCTCTGTTTTGTCTAGCTTGAATTCTTTTACTGGTGAATTCAGTCAGACTCGCCAAAAGCCTAAAATAACTCAAATTCTTGAAACTACAAAGTCCTGGGTAAGTTAGCTACAGCAATCATTGGGTCTAACAGTTTAATTGATACCCTTGGTTCTTAGTGTCTGTCCATCCCTGCTTTTCTCTCTGACACTACTTTTGGGGCTACCTCCAGCTGCTGGTTGCCAGTGGAAGGGTTGCTACTACATAGGCAAAGCAAATACTATTACTTTTCTTTTGGACAGAACAATTTCTTGGCACATGGTTATGAGTCCTGGAAAAATGAAGAAAAAGATGTAATACATTGAAATAATCAACACTTCATAGTACTTTCTACATTTTCCTTCTATCATAAAAGCAAAGAAAATTCTTGTTAGTGCTGGCTGGTTAATTGATATTGGCATCTAATATTCTCCTTTTTATTTTAATCATTTACTGTCTCTATAGTTTGTTTCTGTTTTTTTCTTTCAATTACATAGGAATACTACACACTAACCAGTAACTGTAATAGCAATGGGCATGGCCTTGTATTATATTTGTTTTGCCTCTGCCTGCCTTCACAACATGTAGTGCTCTTTGTGCAAACATTTATGCTTTGTAATACTCAGTGCAACTCCATGCCTATGAGAAAGTAATTTGGGGAACCATTTACCAATTACTGTGGGACAACTGGGACAACTGGGTACCAGCATCCTTCCTCAATATTGTGAAAAACAGTTAAGACACAGTTAGCTTTATTAGGAAACTGACATGTTTTAAGGAGAGTTTGGAAAATGCCTGTTTTCTAAAGTCTATTCTAATTAGCTTTCTGTTGCTATGGGAAGCACCATGACCAAAGCCAGGTTGGGAGGAACTAGTTTATTTGGTTTACAAATTATCGTCCACCTCTGAGTGAAGCCAAGGTAGAAACTGAAGGCGGAGACTTTGAGGCATATGTAACTGAAGCAGAGACCATGAAGGAATGAATACTCCTTCCTACTGTGCTCTGTGGCTCATGAATAGCTACTAGTTTTATTCTTCCTAGGCCCAGCCATGGAGAGATATCCTGGGCCCACAGTGAGCTTATCTCTTCTACATAAATTAGCTATTAAGAAAATGCTTTATAGACATTCTGCAGCCCAATCTAATGAAAGCATTTCCTAAGTTGAGTCTCTCTCTAATAACGTACCTCTAGGTTTATGTCAGATTGAAAGCTGAAACCAGCTATGGCCAAGTCCAACATACTCAGAAGTATTGACCCTACAACCACATTCATAAATGCCTGGCAGGCATCCTGGAGACTTCCTTTTCAGGTTCAATAGTTGTAACATATAGGTTTATGACATAATATGGATGTTTTTCCTAAGTAGTCACTTTTCATAAACTGTCCTCTGGGTCCAGTAGCTGTTGAGGAAATGTTTTTTGATTGACAGACCTCTGGGCTTCGGCACTTGGATTTTAAACTCACAAGTTGTCCTTCCTTGTCATTCTGTCATTTTAGTCAGCTGCCTCATCTCTTGGCTTGGCCTAAGTCAGTCACATTGCTCTTCTAGCGTGTGGCCTCTAGAATTTCAGCAGTAGAGACATCAGAATGTACTATCTTAGGTCCCATAGCCGAGTTTATTTGGTTACCAGTAGATAATACAGACAGTTCAAAATCTTAACCGCTGAGTATTAAAATCACAGAGAATATGCTTTTTGTGTGTGGCTTTTGAGATTAGTTACAAAATACTCATTGACAAATTATTATGGATTAAGAACAGTACCTGTATTTTTAAATAGTTCATTCATTCATGTAGACCACCACCCTAATAGCTTAAAGAGTTCAAACAAAAAAAAAAGTGAGACAGTAGAGCGACTTCTTTCATTTTTTTCTTCATATCTCTACGTGTTAACTATTACATTTATTTAGAATTTATTTAACTGAAAAGGAACTATTGGAAACATTTAAGACCCAGTGAAATTTTGTAAGCATGTGCTATTGTTCAAATGCTCTTAGGAAATGTCTGTTTACAAATTTCACCCACATCAATTTTGCAATGGAAATGGTAAAACCACCTACACACATTCTTTGCTAGAAACCACATTTATTTTCCCCATGGGTTTTTGTTTTTAAATGCAGCAGCACTGTAACATGGATTGATTTAAAGCTGCTGGTGGACAAGTCAGAGCTTTAAACAACAGAATTGGTTCATTAGAGAGAAACCGAAGGGGTTGAAGGAGGGGAGGCCCACTGTCTCACCAGGAGGCATTGACCCAGGAACAAGACAACAACAACAACAACAACAACAACAACAACAAAATCCTTGTTTTTCAAGTTTTTTCAACTGACTGACTGACAACAGCCAGAACAGTGTTAAAGAAAAAACGTCACACATCTAAAATTGTTGTTCCTACTGTGAGATATGTCTACATGAAGCACAAACTCATTTGCCATCTTGTGTAGGGAGTCTGGGATCCAGCAAGTCAACTGGTCCCTAGGAGTGGATTTAGGAAAAGGTTATGAATGATATTGGAAGAAAGAGGCTGGAGTGTAACAGATAGAGGCCAGGCGTCCTATGCCTCACCCCTTCTCTCCTAGTCCCACCAAATCCTATTACCTGCATCCATTTTCAATTACTAACAGGAGTTTATTATTGGCTCATATTGAAGGAATCTAGCAATAATTTTCAGACATTCATGGCATTAAGATTTATTGGAAAGACAAAAGGCACATACAACAGATTCATGAGGCTTCCACAGGTTTCAGAAAATAGACTCATAGATTGTGAGTGATAAAGGTCTACGGATCATGGAAATCGAACAGATCAGAGCTGTTACAAAGTTGTATTGATCCTGTAATTATTAATCTTATTTGATGTTTCATTATTTAAATTAGTAATCTATTATTGAGGAAAATGTAGATGTTAGGCACCATGACAAATGCAAGCAGCAGAAAGACTCCTCACTTCCCTGAACTGACCCACGGTTTAATGAGAAAGATGTGTCACCGCTAGAATTAATGATGGAAGCAGAAAGAAGACAGAGATTGACAAGCTTGGGGAAGGATATGAAGGATTTCAAATCAGAGATAAAGACAGGGCCTGGATGCCCCCTTCTCCGGTCATGGCTGCCTTTAATATCTGTAATAATGCTTCTCCTCTTTCTTCCTCCAGCACAATTTTAAAGAGGTTTTTAAAGCTTCCCTCTGGATCTACTTCTTTGTCTTGATCAGTTGTCCCTCATCATCCTTTGCTGTGTTTTTCTTATCTGCCTTTAGTTTTGTTCAAGTTGCTTTTGTTTCAGACCGCCCCCCTCATTTTCTCAAAGTACCTGCTGGATTTCAAAATATGCAGCTCTCCCTTAAGGAAGCAAAGTAAGGCTTGGCTCTATCCTAAGGATAATAAGGGATCAGAGGTGAATTAAGTGCTGTAACCTCTGAAGTACACAGAACAGAATGAAGAATGAAATATACATTAACTATTGAAAAAGGAAGAACAGACTCATTATTGTAATGACTATACAGATCTGTGGGAGTTCAATATATGGCATCTGATAAAAGCATTATGAAGAGAGCAGCCTAGTAATTACTTTACTAAAGCAAAATAGATCTTCAGAGAAAGGCTCTTCAAATCATTTCCCAAAGTAGGAATTCCCTCTTCAGGAATATAACTTTTTGCTGTTGGTGATCCACGGGCAATGGAAAAATTGCCTACTGGTGCTGTCGGTGATTTGGGAAGTGATCATAATGAAGGTTACAGTTCTTTTAAAACAAAGACAGGAACATCAAAATAACAGCAAACAGTTGAAGTAAATTACACACAGTGGAAAGGAGTGAGAAATAAGTTTGAGGGGCATAAGGTGGGATGTGCCACCAGAAGGAAACTGCTAAATGAAAAGATGATAAAATGTAATGGGAGCTATCACCTGCAAGGATTGCACAATGACTAAGAGTCAACCAAACTAGAAAAAAAAGCATGCTACCAGAAGGTATGTAGAAAGGCAGCAGATAAACCATATGACTTATATCTCTTAGAAACATGTACAGCATAGACTGTACTGGATTTGTGTAAGGAAGAAAGAAGCAAAGAGATACAGGGGATGATGCTGAGCCTCTGGCAACATTAAAATTTCTATACTAACTAGAGGCAATGGGGGCTGGCCCAGTGGTTAAGAACACTGTCGGCTCGTCCAAAGGACCCGGGTTCAATTCCCAGCAACCACATGGCAGCTCACAACTGTCTATAGCTCCAGTTCCAAAGATTCTGAAACCTTCATACCAATGCACACAGAATAAAATTAAAATGAATAATATGAAGAAAAAATAACTAGAGGCAAATCAGTGGAATAATTTTATTCCTTTTTTTTTTTTTTTTTTTGAGACAGGGTTTCTCTGTGTAGCCTTGGCTGCTCTGGACTTGCTTTGTAGACCAGGCTGGTCTTCAACTCACAAAGATCTGCCTGCCTCTGCCTTCCTGAGTTCTGGGATTACAGGCATGCACAGTTTTATTCTTTGAAGTAAGGTTTGCTATTGTTTTCCATAGCTAATACCCTTCTTCTTATACACAAGTAGAGCTACACACAGGTTCTCATGCAATGCCCTGCTGTGTGCACCGCTCAGCGTATTCTCATAGAGATGGAAATTATGGTGGAGAGTGTGAGAGATGAGTCATTGAACATTTGAGAAGTATGATTGGTTGTCACAAAATAAGAGTCAGTAATGAACTGACCAGTTGTAAGATCATTTCATTGAAATGTCCCTCCTTACCATAGGGATTATCACGCCAGATTTTTTTTTTAATTTAGGCCAAGGAGTTTTTAGTTGTTTTCTGATGTTATATCCATCTAACAATATTATGTGAATGATATGACATAAGATTAACAATTGCACTTGTGGGCTGTAAGGATGGCTCACTGGATACATATGCTTACTGCTCTTGGGGAGGACTTAGGTTCAGTTCCTAGAACCTGCATGGTGCTTCCCAGCTTACCCATAGCTCTACTTCTAAGGGATCTGGTCCCTTCTGCTGCCCATGGGCTTTTGCACGTATGTAGTGCACATAAGCACATACATTTGAACATAAATAATAAATGTTTAAAATAAAATTGTTGATTTAAGCCAAGTTTTTTTTTTTTACTAAGAGATATAAACTAGTAGACCTAGATCCGCTGGTTAATATTAAAACTACCAAAAATGTGGTGTGCAAACTTGGATGCATATGTATTCAAAAACCACAGAAAGCCCCACCCTTGAATGATTTTTAGCTTAAATGATAATTTGACTCACATTAGGCCTACAGGTCTAAGCACAATTTTATAGGTCAGACCTTCAGGTTAAAAAAGACCACAGGATGCAATAAAACTGTTGTGTGAGTTTTTGAGTATATAGTGGGAATGAAGAAAGAATGAAGAGGAGGAAGACAAAACACAGAATTTTACATTTGAGACCTATGTCAGTTTGGAACTGATATGTACCCATCCTGTTTATGTAAGAATGATGTAAGGAACCACAACAGAAATGTGGACCACATGGGTTACTGTGTTCTTGAAAACAACAGAATGGACTCTTCTGTACTTCTTAGTCTAAAGATGATCTACACTAGGAATTGTTACAGACACAACCATGTTATTTACCTGTTGGATTCAATGACAATTCCTTTACAGTAGAAGAACTAAAGAACCAGAACAAAGGGAGAATTACAAGAATCTTGCCTAAAGATACTCAGCAAGGACAAGAATTCACCTTCTCTGTACAACATCAGGCTTTTTTCTCTTTCAAAGAGACCAGGGGACATTTGGATGGATACAGCAGTATGAGCTAGTTATAACATGTAGTTTGACACAGGAATTCTCCTTCACTAGGTGATATGGTTCTTATTTCACTTCCCAGTAGCATTCTGGTGGGAGTAAATATAAATAGAGGAATCCTCCCACAACAGGTGCTGTAATGAAGACATGTCCTGAATACGCGAGAGAGGCAGGATGCTATCATAGGCAGCACACACTTTGGAAAGCTGCCCATTTGCCAGGTCCTTCCCCATTAGTGAGACACCTTCCTAGTACCTGCATCTCAAACCCCTTGTATTCCCTCAACAGAACCATTGAGAAGGGTAACTGATCCCATTCTCTCAGATAAACCATCCCAAGAAGAGTAAGTTTGAACTCTGAAAATGAAGCTGGTCTTGTCTGAAAGGTAGATTGATGCAAATAATGTTCAATGAAATACTGCCAGAAACAATCCCAAAGATTTTTGGATCTGAGTGAGAGACAAAGAGAGGAACCCCAACTACACACCAATCTATGCACTTATTAAGCTCCTGTCATATAAAGACAAAGAGCCCAAAAGCGAGAAGAAAGAAATCACATATACATATATATATATGTATAAAAGGTTGAAAAATAGGATTGAAAAGAGAAAATCAATGGGGGGAAATGGCAGTGAAACAATACTTTATTTTTGAAAAGGAAATCAAGAAAATTGATGACCCACTAGGATAGCAGATTAGCAATGAATAGAAAGAAGACTGAAATCAGAAATCCTGAGAGAAAGATAAGTGTTATTACTACAGATCCTGCTGCTGTTAAAAGCCAGTGAGGGATTATAGTCATGCCATAAATTAAACATCTAGACAGTGTAGGCTCTTAAAGTCAACATTGGCACAAAAGGACCAATTCCTTGAAATTTTTTTAAGCCTACAAAACAGCACTCTGTCACTAAGGAAATTAAACTCACAATTAAAGAATTGTCTTTCAAAACATATAAAATTCTGCTATAAGGATTCTACCAAGTAATTAATAAAGAATGTAAAAAGATGTTACTTTTTTTTCCCCTGGTAAAAAGAAGAATAATCTCATAATAGCTTATGTATTTTTGGTTTTATTGTTGTTGTTGTTTGCTTGTTTTCTGTGTTGTTTTGTTTTGTTGGTTTTTCGAGATAGGGTTTCTCTATGTAGCAGTCCTGGCTGTCCTGGATTCACTTTGTAGACCAGGCTGGCCTTGAACTCACAGAGATTGCCTGCCTCTGTCTCCCAAGTGCTGGGATTAAAGGCGTGTGCTACCAAGCCGTACAACAGCTTATGTTTTAAAGTTAGTGCTAGTGCCAAAGCCAGCTATAGTGATTAGAAAAAACAAAACACTACAAAAATGTTGACACAGAGAGGTATAAATACTCAATAAGATATTGACAAACTATCCTATAAAGTCCAAGCAGACTTATGTATTGTGATCAACTTAATTCAAATCAAATTCATTCTGGGAATGTGAATTTGACCAAACATTTGAAAAATCAATTGATATAAAAATGAAAATCGACAATTTTAATAAAAAAGAATTCATTTCATTATGTCACTTAACTTAAAAAAAATGGCATTTGAGGGCTCAAAAGAAGGCTCAGTGGTTAAGGGCACTGGAGACTCTTCCAGAGGGTCTAGCTTTGATTCCCAGTACCGACCCGTCAGCTTACTACCATACTTAACTCCCATTTGAGGCCATCTAACACCTCCTTCTGGCCTTCAAGGACATCAGTCACACACTAAAATATACATGTATGAAAACAAATCACTTGTGCAGATAAAAATATCTTTTAAAAAAGTCATTTGACATTACAGAGTAACCTTATGATTACAGGTTCAGTGAAAACAGTGCTAACTGCCAGTCTTGAGCCATGGATCTTCCAAGCTAGAAAGGACAAAATCCTGAATGTTGTCTTTCTACCTTCACATGGTGTCATGGTTCCTGTTTACCATTGCATCTCCCACAAATAAATAAATAAATATAAATAAATAAATAAATAATTTGAATTTCTTTACATGTCTTATTACTTATGTAGTTAAGAAAGAAAAAGAAATGGCAACTGTTAAAATTAGAGTTACTGTAGCTTCCTTGAAAAAAATGATTTATTTATTTTTTTTTATGTGTATTTGTGTCTGGCTTGCATGTATGCCTGTGTACCACATGCATGCAGTCACCATGGAAACAAGAAGAGGGCATCAGATCCTCTGGGAAGTAGAGCTACAGGTGGTTGTCCATCACCAAGTGGGTGGTGGGACTCAAAACCTAGTGCCCCTGGAAAAGCAACAAAGGCTAATATCCATTGATTCATAGCTTTAGGCACCAATTATTATAACTTTCTGAAATTGATATTGTTTCCCACTCAGAGTATATGATTTTTGGTTAAAATGAAACTAATAAAAAGTCATATTATTTACAATTATATTATTTACAATTTCCACTACTTGTTATGTCTTATTTCATGAATGCCTTATCATGAGTTATCACCCAACACCACATTTCTATGACATTGATAGACTCTGCATAAAACTGTCTATGAACTAAACAAGAATCTATGTAAAACTGGGAGAAAAAATCTTTGGAATTTAGGGCTATCCAGAGTTTTTATATTTGGCACAAAACAGTATATATTAAAAGAATAGAAAAAAATTCCTACAATATATTAAGCAGTCTATATGTTGAAAAAGCATTGGCCTAGGAAGAAAGTCTATCTAAATGTTAGGAGAAAGCACAGCAAAACACTGTGATAAAGAGAAAGTTGTTGTGTTAGCCGAGAAAACATTGCAGCTGCTAGGAATAAAGTGTTTATGGTAAAAATAATGAGCAGTTTGAATTTTCTTTAAAGCACTTCATTAAACATATAAAAGCCTGAATTTATGAAACATAATTAGAGGTGTGATTGGAGGCACTAAAAGGAGGTTATAACCTTGATTGTGGCAGTTAGGCAGTCTAGCTTAAAGGCTAAAAGCAGCTTTAATTGAAAACAGAAGGATTCGCAGAAAAAGAAGAGGGGACTAAAAAGTGGAGAATTTAAGCAGTGAAATAGTGTGTGCTGAGGCTCAGTGGTAGGTATAGCAGCCAGCAAGGGACATCTGACAAATTTCTAGAAAGGAGCAGAGAGTGACATGACCAGACTGGCTGGACAGAGCTCTGTTGAATGAGGTAAATACTCTCATAAGTACTGAGGTTATTTGAACAGGAAGCTGGGGGGGGGGGTGGGGGGCAGGGTTAGCTGTGCACCTGGGAGACCGCTAGGGTTACTAGATAGCATACCATATTTTAATGAAAGTGGCCTGGATGAGGATGTTAGGCTGGAGAGAAAGGCAGTAAAATCGGGGGACTAGATAGATGGTCAACAGATAAATGGCACCTAAAGATCTTACAGAAAACCAGACTCTGGTTCAACACATACATCAGGAGGCTCACTAACACATAAATCCAAGTCCAGGGCATATGACTTCCTCTTCTGGCCTCTTTGGGCACCTGTACACATATACCCATGGAGTCTGTGTATGTGTGTGCATGTGCACATGTACACACACACACACAAATGTAAAAAAAATACATTCTAATTATTTGTAAATTATGTATATGTGGTATGGTCATGAATGCAAGTTCCCATGGAAACCAGAGGTATAGAAATCCCATAGACTGGGTGTTACAGACTGTTGTGCACTTCCCATGTGGGTTATGGGACTGAAATTGGGTGCAGCACAAGAGCAGTGAGTGTTCCCAATCTCTTAGCATCTTCTTCAGCCACTAATAATAATAAAATACACTTCATGGTACAGTCAAGAAGAATGCATAAATAGCTTGGTGCACATTTGACTTAGGATGAGGAAAAGTAACAAAGAACCCTCAAGTGTGGGAGAAAGACAGCAGATTCCGTGTAACAAACTGCCTGGACACACTGAAACCAGGAGCCTCACAGAAGCTCCAAGAAGTCTGCCCCATGCACCAGGGTTACAGACAGTTAATAAAGGAAAGGCTTGGGCTGAGCGTCATACGAAGCATGGAAACCTAGTCAGCAAAACACAGCTCTTGTTTCAGTACCCATAAATTGAGAGTCAGGCTTTGCCCTCTGTCTGAGGCTTCTTGCTGGTAGAAGACTGAATTTGAAAGAGAGAATGCTTCTCAGTCTGTGTGGCTGATGAATGTGGGCACAAAACATGCCAGATTTTGTGGATTTTTTTCCTCTAATGATATGTGGTGAAATTGATAGCAGTTGGACAGATCTGAATACAGGTGGAGTCGGAAGCACCTATTAAGGTCCATGCAGGGACTGGACTCAGGTCTTCTACATATATGTAGCCAATGAGCAGCTTAGGTTTCCTGTGGGTCACCTAGTAAGGAGAGCAGGAGCTGTCTTTGATATGGACTCTGTTGCCTGCTTTTAAATCACTTGCCCAAGGTGGAACTGCCTTGACAGGACACAGTGGCAGAAGATGAACTCAGTTCTGACATGGCTTGATAAGCTGGGGTGGGTGGGGGGGGTGGGGCCCACCCTTTTCTGAGGAATAGTGGGGAGGAGAGGAGGAAGGGTGGATGAGACTAGGAGGGGAGGAGAAAGGAGCTATGACCAGGGTGTAAAGTGAATAAATAGTGAATTTTAAAAATAAAATAAAATATGAAAAATGCATTTTGGCTTCTCAGACTGGACAAAAACATATGGCAGGCTAAGATAAGCATCTCAGTTTGCACTCTGACAACTCCTGAAATCATTAGTCCAAGGCACACTGGGAACTCTGAGAACAATGTGAGCTATTTTGCTATGGATGCTTTTGAAAGTTGTAGAATCTCCGTTGCTAATTAAAAACTGAGCCCTGAACAATCCCCCTGCAGAGAATATAGTACAAAGACTGTTCACTTTCTAGGTTTATGTAAAATTGACGGGTTTGTCATTGGTGACTACCCGGGCCCATGGAACACTTTCATTTTGTTACTCGTATGTCCTTGTTTCATAATCTGTGTGTGACAATATTCATAACCTAATTTCTTATTAGTGACGATAAATCATAAGGTCAAGTAAGGATGAGTCATTAGCCATTGGGGAACATGAAATGCCTCACGCATGTGCAGTGGATATGTTTCCATGAAAACAAAATAAGTTTTATGCAGACATCTAGCTCTCTGTTTTTTCCATATTTGTATCATGAATGATTGCGTTTTCTTGCGTAACTTGAGCAAAACCAGAGCATTCTCACTTCCTGTGGGAATCCTGTGCCCACACTCTCATTTCTTTGTGACTACCATTAAGGAAGCTTTCTAGCTATATTAAAATCACTTCATAAACTTCAGCTCTGCTTCAGAAAACATTTCTGGGCAGTGTGTATTATGTAACTAATCAAATGCACCTTTTTATTTCTGGATAATTTCCAAAATGCTCAGACACAGAGGCATTTGTTGGGTATGTGTAAAGTATGAAGACTTCAGAGCAGCCCCCCCCCTCCCTACTGTGTGTACTTTATGTTCCTGTGTTGATAGTTTCAAGTCCTTTGATTTTTCTAATTTGTTTGTTGTTACATATTAGTTTGGCAGTCCTTGTGACTTACATAAAAACCTTCCTTATGCAAAGCACAGGGGGAGGAGGTCCCCCTCAGTCACAGTCATAGGGGAGGGGAGTAAGGGGAAAATGGGAGGGAGGAAGGAATGGGAGGATACAAGGGATGGGATAACCATTGAGATGTAATATGAATAAATTAATAAAATATATTTTTAAAAATTCATTAACGTTTGAGTCTACCAGACTTTCTTCACAATGGCTAACTGGAAAAGATTGGTTATTTTTAGTGGGGCTTGTGCATATAGCTCTCACTTCAACAATCAGGAGTCATTTTTCTATGGCTTATATTAAAATAGTAATGGAGGGGATTCCATAACATTTCTGTATCTCTATACTATGCTTTGAGTACATTTAGATTAATTTCATATGCTGAGTTGATATAATAGGCTTCATTGTGGCATCTTCAAACATATGTGACACTATGCTTTGTTTCTGTTCACTCTGTGCTACGCTAGTCTGAATCCTCCTAGTCCGTGTCCCTCCCTCCCTCCAGCAGCTTCCCTCTGCTTCCGTGTAGCATATGTTCAGTTGTCCACTCTTCTTCCCTGTCCTCCATGTCTCCCTCTGCAGTGTCCCCTTCCTAAGGTTTCTTTCCAGAGAGGCATTTCAGATGGATCTTGTCACTGTTCTGAGATGTATGGTACCACTCTGTTAGTCTCAGTTGCCTCTGGAGGAGACTGTGTCCCTGAGAACTGCGGTGCTCCTTGCCATATGCTTGTAACTGTTGATAAATTCTAAAGTACAAACATTGGCCACCTTCCCAAAAATCAAAGCCAAGTAATCATGTGCCTAATACAACTAACCTCTAAAATTTTGTCTTAACTTAGAATAGTTTTTTTCAAAACTGTCTTCTTTGGTATACATTACAGCTTTGAAAATAACCAAAACATTTTTTAAACTATTCTTTCTCATATACTAAGTAATGGATCCATTTTTATTTCACTAGACTCAGTTGCATAACAGTATTTCTTTAAAACTACTGAATATCAGACATTAACATTCAAAATAAAACAGGATATTTTTGAAAATACAAAGTCCAATGTAGAACTTTATAAACTATTAGAGGTGAATGATTTTTGAAAGAATTCTGCCATTAACAGATTATAGTCAGTTTGTAGAAGATGTTTTCTGGGCTTTGCATTTCTTCGCTTTCAGGGTTACTTTAGTTGCTTTATTTTTATAGTGTAGATCATATATGAAACCTTTCTTGGTAAATAGACTTTATGTTACCTTTGAGTGTACTCTTAGTAATTTGCTCTTTCGACACATGAGGAACACCTCCAGCTCACAGCGAGATGAAATGAATAGCACATTTTCATCTGCCAAAAAAGTTTTAAGGTAAGTCATAACAAGAAAAATTCACAAAGTTAGCATAATTGCAAATGGGAACTAGCTGTAGCAAGCTTCTTTCCAGGCAGCAGCTTCCTATTTAAAGAACTTCTCACCACCCCTACTGTTTTAGACAATTTGCTTTTCACCCCTGGAGCCACCATGAATATCAGGTGCTTTCCCCAGCCTGTGCCACCTAATGGGAAATGAGAAGATTATCTTTTGTATGTTTTCATCTGCTCCTACTCCATGATATAACGTTAGCATTTTAGCTTGTACTTCACTGCTCAAAAACTTTAAACCCCTACCCAGATCTAGCCAATGATCAGAACATTCTCCACAGTAGAGTGGAGAGTGGGATATTACTTTCTCACATACTCTGGTGCCTCACCTTTGACCATGTCCACTGGAGGGGAAGACCTGGTGGCACTCAGAGGAAGGACAGCAGGTTACCAAGAAGAGACTTGGTACCCTATGAGCATATACAGGGTGAGGTAATCCCCCTCAGGAACAGTCATAGGGGAAGGGAATAAGGGGAAAATGGGAGGGAGGGAAGAATGGGAGGATACAAGGGATGGGATAACCATTGAGATGTAACAAGAATAAATTAATAAAAAAGGCAAAAAAAAAAAAGAAATACCCCATTTCTCATATCTCTTCTTATTCCCAGCCCATCAATGCCTTGATGAACAGTGTAGACATGGGGCTGGCTTCTGGGGCCTCTGACTTTCAAAGGTCATGCTGGTACAGCAACTTTGTAGTCAGGTGCTCTGCCCCGGGGAAAATGATGGAAGGTTAGGGAATGGCTTGAAACGCCATTTCAGTGAATGTTCTCAGCTTTTCCCCTACTTTGCAGAAGTTATATTAAAAGGAACATATGCCTGGTTAAAGCATTTAGGACACACAATGATGATGGCATCTCCCCATTTCCAGTACCCTGAGCCATCAGGCAGCCATTTCAAATATTTATTGTCTCCCCTAAAAGGAGCCGAGGTACCCATCCTGTTTCCTATCCAACACCTCCAGGACCCCACAACACAACCCTTCCCAACTTCAAATTGTCCTCCTCTCCCCACTTCCAAGATGGAATTCTTACTTGTGTTGACCTTGAAAATTTCTTGCGCAGGTAAACTATAGCTCTTGGGAGTTCTGAAGGGCATGGCCATGTCGTATACAGAAGACGACATTTGGTAGCATTCCTCCTGCCTATCTTCCAGCTCTTACATTCTTTCCAGCTCTTCTGTCCTGTTTGCTAAGCCATGAGGAGGATGGGATAGTTAGTGGTCTAGTTGTCCCATGTATGGCTGAGTTCTCATGGTCGTTTACTCTCAGCACTTTGACCAGGTGTGTGTCTCTGAATAAACTACCACCCACTGCAAAAAGCAGCAGCTCTGACCAAGGTTGAGGGCAGCGCTTAGCTGTAGACAAGTAGACACTCTTTTAGAGGGCAGTTTGACAATGTGTAACAATCATTTAGCAAAACAGCAGTATGCCGAGTCTAGATTTAAAATGTGTGTGTTGTACATGAGCATCTGTGAGTGTGCATGTGTGTAGTCACGTGTGTACAACATGAAGTCAGAAGGGAAGATAGAAGGAATGGAGAGAGGAAGACTGGAGAAGGGTGGGGTAATGGGGCTGAATATGGGCAGAGTGCAACGATGCACTGTATGAAAACACCTTAGTGATGCTTGTTATTTGGTATGCTGACTTTAAAATGAAGTTTAGATTGGAGAGAATAGAAAGCTCTCTTGTATGAAAGAAACTGTGTAGTTTGAAGGAATGTCTCAGAAAGATAAAGTAAGAATAAACAATTAAAAACTGTAAGAAAACAAGGGCGGTGGGGAATGCTTGACCTTGAATTTATCTCTGAAATTAGAATGTTTGTTGTAGGGAAAACAGTAGCTCTGTGACTGTAACCCCTGGCATTTGTCAAGCTGTTGGCCTGGTGGAGTTTCTCTATGCTCTAGGAAAATTATGCTCAGAGTTTTGTGTTCTTTGAGGTTGAAATGACTGAAACCCATTGTTACTCATCCTCTTAGCTTGAAAGTTAAATATATAACTTTGCATTTTTGTTTTATATTAACCTTTTCCACATTACTTAAATGTGGAAACCCTTTATTACAGTTCCTCAATATGTGAGGGCCCCAACCATAAGATTATTTTGTTGCTACTTCATGACTATAATTTTGCTAATATGATTAATCATAATATAATTATCTGATATGTAGGATATCTGATGTGTGACCCCAGAGGGCTCTAGACCCACAGGTTGAGACCTGCTGACTGAAACAAACATAACTGTATAGTCTTTAAAGTAGTAATTCAAAGTAGAGTACAACTAGACAAGAGATTTTTCCACATCAGAGCATTTTTCTTCCCCACCTGTGTAGGATAATCCATGTCTTGATCAGTAAGGTTTTGGAGTCTCAGACTGAACTGGTCTCAGACTCTCATGAGCGATTTTTTTACATCGTCATGCCCCACCTCAGCCCTTCTGCTCCTGACTCTGTAAGGGGGTGGGGAAGCACCACATTTCAACAAGACCTCCCCCGGGTGAGTCAATGTGCACTGCAGCAGGAAGACCAGGGGTTCAGATCAGATTGTTTGTACTGGGTTCTACTAAAAATGCTTGATCGAAGCATTTCTTTTTGTTGTTCATTTATTTTAAATAAGTTCCCAGTGAAGTGTGTTTGGTTCTCTCTCCCATTCTGTCCCCTCTCTCTTTACTTCTCTCCCCCCTCTCTCTTTCTCTGTCTCCTCTCTCTCTCTCTCTCTCTGTCTTTCCCCCTCTCTCTCCCTGACTCCCTCCCTCCCCCTCTGTATGTGTGTGCCCTTGTGTGTAGATTCATACACGTTTTAGAACTACTTTGAAAATGTAGACCAAAATATATTCCCACCACTAATGTGTGAAACACTACTTAGTATGACTGATGGCTTTTCCCATGACATTTACTTGCATGTTTTTGTGACTGTTATGTTCAAAGCCCTCTTGTTATTTTAGTTCAACACAGCTTTCATATTTTTCATTTTGATAAAAGAGAATATACAACTTTCTTTACAAGAGGAGGAAAATGTGGCATGCAGAGGTTATGGGGTCTCACAAACCTCAGTGACTTAATCTCTGCCAGACTGTAGACACAGTTCCCATTGCTTAGGTTGAGATAGAGACAAGAAGGGAGCATCAGGACAATCTACTATCTCACTATGCAAATACTATCATAGCTAATTATTACACCAAGAAGAAATGTGCTTAAATATTTTGTTCTCAGGAAAATGTGACTAAATTGCTTTATGTGTCTATAATAAACCAGCACTTTTTATTTAATGATAATGTTTGAAGAATATTCCTCTGAATGCTAGATTTGGGGATGTTTTTGACTTACCATATAATGAAGTATTCAACCATTCAAAGTGAATTGTTGATAGGAAGCCAATTAAGGCAAATGGCTTTTGATAAAGAACTGTAATGGCTTGAATGAACCTAGGCTTATGTTTTAATGAGCTCTTGCTTGTGTCATGGAGATTTAATGAGTACCCTGTGGCTGCATATTTCTACACATTTCAGACATGTAAAATTCACTGACCTGACATATGTCTTATTTTTTATCATGTATGAGATTTATTTTTTTATTTAAACATATTTTTATTGAAAAATAAAATCATTCATATTACATCTCATTTGCTATCCCATCTCATGCATCCTCTCATTCCTCCCTCCCTCCTGCTTTCACCCAATTCCCCTTCCCTATGACTGTGACTGAGGGGGACCTCCTCCCCCTGAATATGATGCTAGGGTAGCAAGTCTCTGCTTGGTAGTCTGCTATCCTTCCTCCGAGTGCCATCGGGCCTCCCCGTCAAGGGGACATGGCCAAATATGGGGCACCAGAGTTCGTGCAATAAGTGGACACTAGCCCAAGGGGCAGGTCTCATGAAAGTCTTCACTTACTTGGAAAGTGGGATAGAGGTGAGGACATCCTACTGGGACTCTAGGTGAGAAAAATATAGGAGATAGGGAAATAGATGGATCCAGAGGGTCCTAGAAACCTACAAGAAGAACACATGATGGGTGGATCTGGGCCCAGGGGTTCTGCTCGATCTAAGGCACCAACCAAGGACATTACATGCAGTCACCATCAAACCCCTATCTAGATCTAGCCAAGGGACAGGACATTCTTCACAGTTAAGTGGAGACTGGGGATTGACTTTCACATGTATGAAATTTAAATATCTCTCTCTCTCTCTCTCTCTCTCTCTCTCTCTCTCTCTCTCTCTCTCTCTCTCTCTGTGTGTGTGTGTGTCTGTGTGTCTGTGTGTATGTGTGTATGTGTGTGTCTGTGTGTCTGTGTGTGTCCGTGTATGAACTTACACATGTAGGGGTGAGAGAACAATTTGTAAGAGAAATGGTTTTCTTCCTCTACTATGTGCGTTTGTAGTACTGAACTCATCGTGGAAGGCTTGGCAGCAAGCACCTTCTAGTCATATTGCTATCCCCATGTGAGATTTATTTTCAGTAGGCCCAAAGTTCTCTCCGAATCTTCAGATTCAATTTTTTAAAGAGTAGAGCTATGGAATCCGCATTTGAGACATGGTCGTCTGTGAATTTCAAAACTTAGAGTAGATTTAGTTGTCCTTTTTCATTGAAAGTGATTACAGGGGTTTAGGAGATAGATGGCTTAGGGGGTAAAGTGCTTACTGTACAAAGTGATGATATGAATTCAGATTCCCAGAATCTCTATGGAAGCCAGTCAGTCATGGCAACCACCTATAGCCTAGCACTCAGGACAAAGACACAGGGGAGGCCCTGGGCAAATGGGCTAGATAGGCCAGCCAGAATAGTTAGCTCCTAGGTCACTGGAAGACCTTATCCCTTCAAGAGAATGGGAGAGCTGTCAAGGACGACACTGATAGAAAGTTTGGGTCTCTACTCACAAGCATGCCCTTTTGTATATGTAACCCTCATCCTGAAATAGGCAATGTTCCCTCACTTATGCAAACACACATATACACGTGCCTTATATACACATGAAAAAAGTGAATACCGTTTCTAACTGATCAGATATGAAGAAAATATTTAGTGTTGGTAATGGTTAATGATGGCAATTTAACAGGATTAGAGTCGCCTAGAAGGTAAGTTTCTAAGAAGCTTGTGAGAGGGCTTACTTTGATTAGTTTAGTCTTTGAAAGAGTGATCTAGATTAGCTTAACTCAGGGAGAAAGGTCCACTCCGAAAGTGGCAGAACCAGGCAGTGAGCTGGTACCTTGGACTGCATAAGAGGAGACAGTGAGCTGGGTATCAGCATTCAGCACTCTCTGACTCTAGCCCCCCCACCCCGCCACCCCCCTAGCACCAGCATGCCTGCCTGCCTGCCTGCCTGCCTGCCTGCCTGCCTCCCTGCCTGCCTGCCTGCCTGCCTGCCTCCCTGCCTGCCTGCCTGCCTGCCTCCCTGCCTCCCTGCCTGCCTGCCTGCCTGCCTGCCTGCCTCCCTGCCTGCCTGCCTGCCTGCCTGCCTGCCTCCCTGCCTCCCTGCCTGCCTGCCTGCCTGCCTGCCTCCCTGCCTGCCTGCCTGCCTGCCTGCCTGCCTCCCTGCCTCCCTGCCTGCCTCCCTGCCTGCCTGCCTCCCTGCCTGCCTGCCTGCCTGCCTGCCTGCCTGCCTGTGGACCCAGAATGACTGGCTGGCTAAAGATCATGCTGTTACAATATTGTCCCCATAATTACCTGTTTCCTCGGACTATAAGCTAAAATAAACCCTTATTTAAACTAATTTGGTTGGATACTTTGTTGCAACAATGAAAGAAGAAATGCCTAAAGTAACTAATACAGTTTCTAAACTAGTCTAGCATGATTGCCATTTAAATTGTTTGTTTTAGAGGTGTGATTTACTTACAGACTCAACAGACTTTGGGAAATTATTTAATTCTCAATCTATTCTGTTACTTCATCTTTCTTATGGCAGGATGCAAGTTGCCAATGAGATGGCCCCAGTACAGGCACAGTAGGAAGCCACAGAAATATGCATTAATTTGTATTATCTCAACATTTCTTTGTAATTTATACTGAATGGTTTCTGAAAAGCCTCCAGTTGAGTTACAAAAGCAGATTTATATAAAATGAGACAAGCACAGATAAAAATAGGAGACTGGTTAAAAGGATTAGAGGCACCTGGGAAATGTTAATTCTAACAGCTGGGAAGTGTCATGATAACTAAAACCAAAATGGTTTATAAATTTTTCATCTTTAGTGTAAAAAGCTCATACAGTTATCAGCAGAGGCAAACTGTTCCTGAGAGCCAATCTCGAGATGTGTGTGTTTTGTAGTGATAGGCACTGTGTAACTAGAAAGCTACGTCCCTTTGCCAAAAGATACAGAAAAATTGCTGTGAAATTGACCATTCACATAGACTCCGATGTCATTTTGTGAACTCTATCCATGAAAAACATTTCTATTTGGATCTATACCTTAAGATTATAGCAAATAGTTGTTAGGGTTTTTTTTTTGTTTTGTTTTGTTTTTGTTTTTGTTTTTGTTTTGTTATTGTTGTTGTTCTGTATATGGCATTTCATCTTTTAAACAACTCAATAAATATATAAAAGATCATTCTTTTGATAGGTATTTGAAAAATCTTAGCTGTGTGCATAGAGCCAATACAATTTACAATTTCCACAGATTAGAAGTAGCAGCTTGAGATGTTATTATTGTGGTCTCTGTGCTACAGGCGTGTCAGTTCTTCTGAGTGGTTTGCTTTCTGATGATATGAACTAAACAATAAATTACATGTCCTGAAGCACATTGGGCTAGTATTTCTGCCATTGCAGTTTCTTTCATTTTGAGGGCACGGCTGATAACTTCATCTCGTCGGTACTGTGACTAGTACCAGCTCATTCTGTTTACAGGGCATAATGTTAAAAGAAATACAAACTCTTTCCTGTCTTCTTTGCACACTACAAAATATATGCTCAGCATGGACGTAAACAACCAAAAAAAAAAAAAAAAAGAGGTTATTTTCCTATTTTTTTCCTAGGCATGGGGCCATTCCCTCATTCTCATATAATTCACAGAACTATGTGGAAGGAGAGTGAGTATACTCCTCATTCACACATGATCCATGAACTGCGCTGAGTAAACGTATGAGTAACGGGTTAAAGACACGGGGAGTTTTGCCCCATGCTGCATAGAAGGCAATGCTGTAAATCCTTTAATTTTATTTTATTAACTTATTCAGATTACAACTCAGTTGTTATCCCATCACTTGTATCCTCCCATTCCTTCCTCCCTCCCGCTTTCACCCTATTCCTCTCCCATAGGTCTATGACCGAGGGGGACCTCCTCCCCCACTATATGGTCATAGGCTATCAAGTCTCATCTTGGTAGCCTGCTTATTCTTTCTTTGAGTGCCATCAGGCCTCCCCACCAAGAGGAGATGGTCAAATATGGCTGTAAAATCTTTAAACCAGTGTTTCCAGCCAGGTCCCTCATCCACAAAATGGCATGAGGTGGCCATCTCCCTGCATCATCTGGTTCTAAGCAGGGCTACATCCTGATGGGTCTGTCAGGAGGAGTGATTTTCCCAAGCAGCTCAAAATCCTGAACCCTTCTGACTGTTTTTTAATGTCTATTAAAAGATGGCTCCTGTTTTTAAATAGAGCTATTTAATGTTGGGTCCAAAATACCCCTGCTTCTATTTCAGTAACCACTTCCTTATAAACACTTCAGGAGAGGACAGATTCTGTATTTTAGGCAGTTCGTCCTATCAGAGGGGTCAATGGGACATTGAGCTTGACAATAGCACGGTTGGGAAGACAGTTACTGTGACATTGCTGAGAACAGAAAGTCAGTGCCAAAATCTTTAAATTAAACTTGACACATTTTGGTGGCATTTTACTAAGTTTTCTTTCTCCCTGAAACCATTGGCTCTATCTAGTCTCCTAGTTAACAGTAACCTTCCTTCAAAGTACATGTTATGTGCTTGGTGTCTTCCATCTGTCCCTTCCAGACTCACCTTCCATCCTGCCTTGCACCGCCCCAGCAGTCCCATCTGCATATATCAGAGTGTCCTTTGCATTTACTGACTTTGGGTTGCTAGGGATAATGGAGATGTAAGCAGGGAACCTGTGAGCAGGAAGAGGAAAGGTCAGAGTGTTTATTGGCACGGCTTCCATTTTAGGTGGTTGCCATATGTCGTCTGGGAATCTTCTGTACACACCTGCCCTCTGAATTCAGTGACCCTCCTCCCCACTTACCTCGTAACCCTACGCATGGGAAAGCGGCTGCACATACCTCTGGTGGCTACTCTACTTTTTGCTTTTGGTCCAACCCTTATCTAGTGACCCCAGTGAATGTGTCATGTTAAGAGCATGACAAGCACAAATTTAACAAAACCATTGTAAGGTAGACTGAGGAAAAATGGTTTTAGAATTTTCCAATTTGTGCTCCATTCACATGTTGTAAGACATGATATGGAAAATTCTCACCCAAGTTACTAGATAGAATTTTTTTGGAAAACACTTGACTGTAAGTCCAGCAGTATAAATCAAAGCCATTTACATCTGACCTTGGTCTCTGAAAACAGACATATGAGTACTTTGGCTTCTGAAAGCAAAGTAACTCTGTACTATAGAGCAGTCCACTAGAATATGATGTAGGTAGGGTGTGCAATTTAAAATCTTCCCCTGTTTATAGTTTACATAACAAAGCTACTTTAAGTGCTTTATCAATCTAGTATTATTGGACATGTAATCCATGTTTGTGTTATTGATAAGATATGTTGTTCTTTTACCCTCTGTACTATTTGAATTCTATTATGTGTTTCATGGGCATACATCACACTGCAATCTAGACATCTCCTATGTCAAGTGTTCAGTAGCTACATGTAGCTAGTGTTAACTGCAACTGATATGTGCAGCACAGAGTTTAAAGCAAATACACACACACACACACACACACGCGCACACACACACACACACACACACACACACACACACAGAGAGACAGAGAGAGAGAGAGAGAGAGAGAGAAGCTTAATTTGTAAAGTTACATTATAAAATATGTCTGCACCAACTTAAATTTATTTGTAAATAAAAATACATTTCTTTTCAGGCACAGTCAATGCAGAGCACTCTCTGACGTACTTGGTTTGCAGTGGCATCTTCCTCACATTATGCTCGTTGTTGTTTGTTCTGTAAAGCCCCTTGAGGTAGTCCAGGGCAACCATTAACCCCCATCTTACAGATAAGAACAGTGGATAGTAGACACCTCAGTGCCAGCTCAGTTTTCCAGGCCTAGTCAGTAACATACCATAATCCAATCCCAGTTTTTATTTATCACCAGTGAATGAATGTGCTACAAGTCAAGCATATGATGCTTCTGGGTTTGAGTCCTGATAGGCAGGTTTGCTCTGTAGGGGATTGACAGTGACAGTGACCTCTTGCTCTTATATTGCTTGCACTTGCAATGGTCAACAGCTGGACGAGTTATTGGTGTGTGATGTAAAGATCAAATTTGTGGAGAGAACGTCCATGATAATTGGACTCCATGTTTGCCCTCAGAATGCCATTTAAATCACATTCATAGGAAAGGTTCACCCTTGAGCTGGCTGTGCAGTACATGACCTATGCAACCACATTTTGCAGTGATGACATCAGGTTAATTTGTACCTAACCTTGATTTTAAAAAATTACTGTATTATCTCCCTATCACCTCAAATACAATTGAAGAATATTTGCTAGTACCATCAGCCTTGTATTGTACTGTGAATTTTTATTTAAGTTTTAACCATTACTGAACTATTGTGTTGCTTCATTTTTTTTTAACTGGTTAAATTTGTTCTTTGACAATTCAAACATTTTTATAGTATGTTGTTATCTAGTATGTTCTTTGCTTTCACCCCTTAACCTGTCTTTCTTCCCATCAACCCATCAAATTTTCCTCCTCTTTACAAATCTCTTCCCTGTTTAATTTCTTACTGTTATCATCATCATCATCATCATCATCATCATTTGTGAGTTTTTATTAAGCACATGTGATTGTGGACCCACATATGTAACATCCCATTTATGAATGTCACAGAGCAACTTTGTACAGCTGATTTTCTAGGTGTTTCTTTATGTGGGTTCTGGGAATTCAACTTGTATCTGTAGGTTTGGGCAGCAAGCATGGCTATGTGCTAAACCATCTCATTAGACCATCATTGTATAATTCATTTGCTGTTGCTTAAAATTTTTATTCCTGAGAATTTCGTGCAACTGGACTATGAGAATATATATATATATATATATATATATATATATATATATATATATATATATATACACACTTCTTTGCATATTCTCCCCAATGTGGTCTTCGCCAGACTGGATGTCTTTTTAAAAAAAAATGCTTCATCTAATAAAAAGAATGCTAAGTCTCTCTCTCTCTCTCTCTCTCTCTCTCACACACACACACACACACACACACACACACACACACACACACACACCTTCTACTATATCCAGTTAGCAGCCATTAGTGGTGAATTTGGCCCATAATTAGAACACAGGAGTACAATTAATGGCTCTGACTTCAAAAAATAACAATCCTCTCTTCGCCAGAAACTTGTCAACTGCTAGCAGCCTCTCCATGAGGATGGGACCTAAAACTGTGTACCTAGTCTGTGCTGGCTGCTGTAACCACGGATGCTGTGAGAATATGACTGGGAGAGCCATGCTCTGTCTAGAAGACAAGACTTTGCAGCATTCTTCTCTCTTGGGCTATTATGTTGTTTTCCGCCTCCTTTTCCATGGTATTCACTGAACCTTATTTAGGAGGTAGGCATTTGGGTGTTAAGCCTGTGTTAAGCATGTTTAGGGATGAAGACTCTCATATTATATGTAAAATAAAAGCAGGAAAGTGGATTGCTGTATTTGTGGGCAGGATTTAAGCATTGAAGAGTGTTTGAGTATGAGAGAAACCAGGAGGTGGAAAGGTAGAGTAACCTAAAGGAAGGATGTATTTAAATAAATGGAAGCCTGCTATGTTCCAACCCAATTAAAATCAATAACTGTTGAAATAGTAGATTACATGTGAAATGAAAGATGAGGGAGGTTTATGGGGGTAAAATTATTACAAAAGGAATTAGATAAGAGAAAGATGAGCGGGGATAGTGGTAGTTAGGTAAAATAAGTCTAAGGATTATAAAAAAAGCTTTATGGAAACCCACTAGTTAGTAAGCCAACTTCAATATATTGTTTAAAACATAAACAAATTATGAACAAAATTACCCTTATGAGTAAACATTGTTTCCAGGGTTATTAAATGAAATCACAATTCAATGCATGTAGTCCCCTTCTTTTTTATCAATTTATTTATTTATTTAATCACTTTACATCTGGATCTCAGCCCTCTCCCTCCTCTCCTCCAAATCCTATCCCCCACCCTCCTCCTCCCATTCCTCCTTCTCATTCCATTCAGAGAAGAGGAGGCTGCAATTGGTACCAATCCACCCTGGTATCTCAAGTCACAGCAGGACTAAGCAATCCTCTTCCATCTGTGAATCACAAGGCAGCCCAGCTAGGGGAAAGTGACACAGCAGTGGGTAACAGATTCAGAGACAGCCCCTATTCCTATCGTGAGTGGACCCACATGATTGGAAAAGCTGCACATTTGCTACAGATGTATGGGGGCGGGGGTCTACGTTCTATCCGTACAAGGTCTTTGTTTGGTAGTTCAGTCTCTGTGAGTCTTCCAAGGTCCCAGGTTAGATCACTCTGTAGGTTTTCTTGTGGTGTCCTTGACCGCTCTGGCTCCTTCTAGCCTTCCTCCCACTCTTCCATAGCACTCCTGGAGCTCTGCCTGCTGCTTGGCTCGGAGTCTTTGCGCATGTCTCCATCAGCTGCAGGATGAAGCCTCTCAGAAGACAGTTGTGCTAGACTTCAAGTGTAGTAGAGAATCATTAACAGTGATAGTGGCCGGCCCTCTCCTGTGGGGTGGGTCTCAAGCTGGGCCAGTCATTGGTTCGCCATGCTCTCAATCTCTGTCCCACCTTTGCCTCTATGCTTCTTGTACACAAGACACATTTTGGGTCAAAGGTTTTATGTGTCAGTCGGTGTCCCCTTCCTTCTCCTGGGAGTCCACCTGGCTATAGGAGGTGACAACTTGACGCTCAACACTCAATACTTGGAGTCTTAGCAAGGATCAGCCACATATACTCCCAGGGGCCTTCTCTGTCCCAGAGTTGCCCTCATCCTAGATTTCTATTCTCTCTTCCACTGATCTGATCCCCACTTCCATCATCATCTATGCCCCCATCCCACTCCCTGTTACCTCCCTCCATCTACTTTGGATGCCTCATGTTTTTTTTTCCTGTTCTGAGTGACATTCAATCATCCTCCTTTGGGCTCTCCTTGAATTCTCTGTGTCTGTGCATTATAGCATGGTTATCCTATACTTTATGGCTAATATCTGCTTATAAGTGAGCACATATCGAGTTGTGTCTTTCTGGGCCTTGGTTACCTCACTTGAGATGATCTTTTCTAGTTCCATCCATTTTCCTGTAATTTTCATGATTCCCTTGTTTTTTTTAACAGTTAAGTAGTACTGGATTGTGTACACATTCCATGTTTTCTTTATCCATTGTTCATTTGAGGGACATTTAGTTTGTTTCTAGTTTCTGGCTATTATGAATAAGGCTACAAGTGTTGAACATAGTTGAGCAAGTGTCTTTGTGGTAAAATGGACCATTTTGTATATCTGGATCTTGAGATAGATCTATTTCCAGTTTTCTTGGAAACCTCCCAATACATGCTGAGGATGTAGAAAAAGAGGAGCACTCGTTCATTGCTGGTGTCAGTGCACACTTATACAAACACTATGGGATCCCTTATGAGTTATTTCATGGAGGCCCTAGTGATCCCTAAAACAACACAGGCAACTCTCACTGTCAATGGCCATCATATGTATATGCTATTCCATTTTAGAGCATAGAGAAATTAACTTGAAACTATCTAGGATATTTCTTCTCTGAGAACTAGGCTTCATAGTTCCAGAAGGTACTCTGAAGGCTACTGGAGAAAAAAGTCATCAATGGTCTTACCAAATTCTGGACCCTCCCTGTTTCAATAATGACTTTCCAGACAACATGTGTCTATTGCTATTATAGTGGCATGACTATTATGAAGCAACTAACTCCTCTCTGATTGGATTTGAGGACTGGCCCACAGGACAGAATTTCAAGTTTGATAGTGTAATCATGGTAAAAAAAATGCCATGATTGGGAAGGTCATAGATCCTATGGTAGAACTTGCTAGTTTTTCTTTTGTAAAAATGGTCATTTGTGTAGTCAGATTACCTTTTAAATATTTACATTTATATCCATAGACCTAGGCTACTTTAAGCCTTAGTCAGAGAAGCTGCTTTTTGCACTGGGCAGCCTTAAATGAAGATGCATAATTCATATTCATCAAAGTCTCTCTGTCTCTCTTCTCTCTGTCTCTCTGTCTTTCTCTGTCTCTCTGTCTCTGTCTCTGTCTCTCTCTCTGTCTCTCTGTCTCTCTCTCTCTGTCTCTCTCTCTCTCTCTCTCTCTGTGTGTGTGTGTGTGTGTGTGTGTGTGTGTGTGTGTCCTGCCCTCCATCCCTCTGTCCCTCCATCCTTCCCATGTGAGTGTATGCAATCATGCATGCATATGTCACAGTGCCCTAGTGGAATTCAGAGGACAACTGACAGGAGCTGGTTCTCTTTCTTCACTTTCAGGGTTCCAGGGATTGAACTCAGATAATCAGACTTGGCCACAAGTGCCTTTCCACACTGAGTGATCTTGCTGGCCTAATGCTCTGGTTCTTAATGACAGAACACACTTTTCCTGGAACACTATAGCAATCTTTATTTCTGCCGCCCTTGCTTTAGCAATAGACATGAAGAAGTACCATAAAGCATATTGCTTCCCGTTTCTATGCCTTAGTAGCATTTCTTTGCATTGCTGTCATGACTAAATGCTGACATTAACTGAAGTGTTCATATTGTATTCTACTAATCATGGTAGAAACAATTCATAAAACAAGAGTCATTTGAATGTCTCCATGTGTTCTTGTTAGGACACTTTGTCACATGGCAAACTGCTACAAGCAATATACTTTCTTAACTAAAATATATCATGAGAGTATTCAATGTTATGAATGCCTCTAGGAGCATCAAGCTCCCTGAATGGCAATGTTCATCATAGAGCTATAACATGGTAGTTATCTAGACACTATATGCTTTATGGCACCCATTTTGTTTTCCAACTTCAGGAAAGATAGCTGTACTTAATTTTCCAATTCAAGCATTTTTTAAATCATCTTTCCACATTAGGAGGCACAGCATCATGGGTACTACATTTTGGTGCCAATGTAAAACTGCTCATCTTCATTTATATTTAATACTTGCTAATGTTATTCATTTGTGGATTTTAATTAAAAAATTTTTAAGATGGTTGATGGTGTCCTTTAATTGAGATATAAAAGAACAAGACATATTCAGCAAATACCCAACAGGTTTATAATTGAGAAAATTGAAGCTCTTGCTGAAAGTGCCTCAATTAAAGTAGTTTTCCTAAGAGTATATAAAAAATTAAATTGATAACTGGAAATGAAGCTATGCCAAATATTATAGCTAAATGTTCTAGTTTGAGTAAGGAGAAGAAGCACTGAAGAAAGGAGTATTTGCTAAAAGCTAGAATGTTGGGTTTTTTTTTAATATAATAAAAACTCACAGAAGTTCTGATCCTAAAGCTTATGGTCCCCCCTCAGTCACAGTCATTGGTGAGGGGAGTAAGGGGAAAATGGGAGAGAGGGAGGAATGAGAGGATACAAGGGATGAGATAACCATTGAGATGTAATATGAATAAATTAATAAATATATATTAATAAATAAAAGTATTATGCAAAAAAAGCTTATGATAGTTCTCATGTTCTGTTTTCAGACAGGTGTGAGTTATGGGAGGGTTACAAAAGTGTGTGGTGGTGGTGTGTGTGTGTGTGTCTTTGTGTGTGTACATGTACACAAAATGTTCATGTATTACCAAGGTCTTTCCATAATATGAGGAGTAGATATATTGGGGTAGAATTCAGATGTCATTCGGGGATCTACTGCTTAGGCTTCTGAAACCTGCCTAGCTCCTGTGAGAAATGCCAAAGCCTTTGCTATCTAATCTCCTTTCTTCCCAAGACATAATATTTTCACTTGTATACGTTTTTGTACTTTAAAATTTGAAACTAAGACCCCTTCTCAAGGGTGCCTTAAGTGCCAAAGTGGAGAATTCTACACGACTAATGGGTCCCTGTGCCTGTTAGTCGCCTTTGTAATGTACTTCTGAGGACTAAAAGTGAACACTTGTCTTCATTACTCCTGGATCTTAGCTACACTCATAAAGAAAACAAGTGATATAAGTTGTGCTTATTTGCTAACTCAGAGAAACATAAGCAACTTCATATTCACAGCTATACTGATTGGATTGTTTCCATGGCAACAAGCAGACTATCAAAATATTTATATCCATCTATTATGTTTCAATTTGTTTTCTAGAATTGTGTTAAAATGATGAAATATGTGACTTTGCTTTCTTAAATAAATTCATATTAGTTTGTTATTTTTGTTTCTCAAGTTAAAACAATTTTAAAGGTTTACTTCATGTAATATAACAAGATGTCATATAAAATGCCATTTTAATTAGTCACTACAAATTGTGACTTACATAGTATTCTCTGTTGGCCATATTTTTATTTTTTAATTTAATTTTATTTTTATTAATGTATTCAGATTACAACTCAGTTGTTATCCCATCACTTGTATCCTCCCATTCCTCCCTCCCTCCCACTTTCACCCTGTTCCCCTCCCCTAGGACTATGACCGAGGGGGACCACTTCCCCCACTATATGGTCATGGGCTATCAAGTTTCATCTTGGTAGCCTACTTATTCTTTCTTTGAGTGCCACCAGGCCTCCCCATCAAGGGGAAGTGGTCAAATATGGGGCACCAGAGTTCATGTCAAAGTCAGTCCCTGCTCTCCACATAACTGTGGAGAATGTCCTGTCCATTGGGTAGATCAGAGTAGGGGTTCCATGTTTACTATTGTATTGTCCTTGGTTAGTTCAATAGTTTGAGCTGACCTCCCGGGGCTATATTTTTAAATCAAGATACGTGATATAGTAACTCTGATCAAGCATTAGAAATGTATGCATTTTATACATGTTACACTCATGCTTTATTATTCCTCTTAGGACATGATGATTCTCAGAAATCAACTATTCAAGATAGCAATCTAAAGTATCAGCAATCTCTCATCAGTATACATAAATTATTTGTTTCATGTACATTAGTGGCTATGCTAAAAGAGAGAAAAAGTTTTGTTCTGAGATGGTTCATTTGATAAGTACTTTGCTTAGCTAGTATGAAGACCAAGGTTTTAATCCCTAAAATCAATAAATCCCTCTGGATATGGTGGGGTGTATATTTATTCCCAGCACCGGGGAGGCACAGAAAGACTTGAAAGCCAGCCTCACATACTTTGCAAAGTCCAGGTGCCAGCCAGAGAACTCTAAGTAGAGACTTGAGAGATGGCTCCATGGGTGCAATGCTTCTTGTGCATCCATGAGATTTGAGTTCCCCAGAATCTTTGTCAAAGCCAGAAACAGTAGTGTAGTGTGTATTGGTACAGCCTTAGCATTCTATAGCAAGATGGGCAGAGAGCCCGGGGAAACCTCAGATGCTGATCAGCAGCAAGGCTGATTTATAAGGCTGAAAGTGATTTTTGTTTTTAAAAAGGAGACCCTGGCTCAAAATATAAAGTAAGAATTGACAAAAAATGTTTTTATCTGGCATGAACACATGTACAATGGCAGACGCCTCCCTGCATTCACACATAAGAACATATATACATGCACACATACATGCAAATGTATCATACGCTCATACATACATACAATCTCCCAAGATTTTTAGGTGGATTATAAACTCTATATACACATAATTTCATGTTAATATGCACCCCCAAACACAGAAAAAGCACTTGTATATCTTTCTATGTAAAAGATATATACCATGCACTAATCTTTCTGTTTAGGATACAGATAAAAGTGGTTATAGTCTTCTGAAGCTTACATATTAATGTGTATATGTAATAGCAAATTGATAAACCATATAGGGATTCTACTGTATTATACAACTTTAAAGAATCACAAAGCTACTGAGAGTTACATAAGTGGTGACTACTTGAAAACTATTTCGGCTTATTATTTTTGTGTTCCTTATACAAGGTAAACTCACGTGGGAAAGAGAACTTCAGGTGAGGAATCACTTCCATTGAATTTGACTGTGAGCATATCCATGGGACATTTTCTTGGTTGTTAATTGACATAGGATGTAGGGCGGCCAAACATTCTGTGGGTAATATGATCCCTAGATAAGGATGTGGGGCTGGGTTGTATATGAAAAGTAACTGAGCAAGCCATGAGTTGCAAGCCACTAAGAAGTATTCCTCCATGGATTTCTTGCCTCTAGGTTTCTGCCTTAATTTCTTCCTTTACTTCCCTTGATGAGGGACTGGAAGCCAAATAAATCCCTTATTCCTCCCCAAGATGGTTTATCTCAGTGTTTTATCACAGCAATAGAAAACAAATAAAACATTATTTTACCCAAATATAATATTGTCACTTTTTGAAAAGTCTGTTTCACTGATCAATGCCTTGTTTCCTGAGATCAGACTCTACAGGCTCCTGGGTGGGTGATTTAATTGAAAAATAAAATGAAAGCCTTGCGTGAGAAGGAACCAGTAGTCAGATGCAGAAAGCCAGAACATAAGCCTCTTACATAGGCTTGGAAGCCCTCAAAAGAGTTGTTGAACAGTTAATTAAATTACTGAAAGAATCATTATGCTCAAATGTGACCTTACAGTAGGACTTAGGTGTGAGTTTCCAAGACTAAAGACTAACAGAAGCATAAACATCAATTTGGGTGTGAAAACCCAATAGTGACTTAATGCTCCTCTACTGACTTAGAAAGTTGGTGCTTCCTGACACTGTAATTATAGTCTAAATCACCTTCTCTTCTTGACATTGTTTTGGTTTTTTTTGTATGTTTGTTTTGTTTTGTTTTGTTTTTTGTAAATACAGAATGACACTATCTGTATGACTCTTCTCACAGATCATGAGAATAATCAGATGAAAGCCTTTTAACTATCCTTTGTTATACACATTTAAATCATTAGGATTTTTTTAAGTGCTCTCCCATCTAAGTACTAACTAGGCCTGATCCTGCTTAGCTTCTGTGATCAGACAAGATATGGCACATTAGGGTGGTATGGCCTTAGACTTATTTCAAGCTGTATTACAGAGCAATAGTAATTAAAAAAAACCTGCAAGATATTGGCATAAAAGCAGACAGGTTGATCAATGGAATTGAAGTAAAGACTCAGAAATAAACTCACACACATATGAACACTTGACTTTTGACAGAGAAGCCAAAATCATACAATGGGGCAAAAAAGAATCTTGAACAAATGGTGGTGATTTAACTAGATGTCTACATGTAGAAATAGATACATATTTATTGCCCTGCACAAAACTCAAGTCCAAGTATATTAAGGACCTCAAAATAAATAAAATATATTAGACCTGTTGAAGAGAAAGTAGAGACTAGCCTTGGAGTCATTGATAGTGGAGAGAACTTCTTGATCAGAACATCAACAACTCAGGATCTAAGATCAACAATTAATAAATGGGCTCATGGAAGTGAAAAACTTGTGTAAGTCAAAGGACACTGTCAGTAGGACAAAATGGCAGCCAACAGAATGGGAAAAATTCTTCACTGACCCTACACTTGACAGGGGACTAATACCCAAAATATATAAAGAACTCAAGAAATTAGACACCAACTAACCAAATAGCACAATTAAAAATGAGGTACAGAGCTATACAGAGAATCCACATCAGAAGACTCTTTACAGGCCTAAAAGTATTTAAGAAATATTCAATGTCTTTAATCGTCAGGGAAATGAAAATGAAAATGACTATGAGATTCCATCTTATACCCATCAGAATAGCTATGAAAAGAAAGTCAAGTGAGAGCAAATTCAGGTGAGATTGTGAGGAAAGGGGAACACCCCTCATTGCTGGTGGAAGTGCAAACTTTTACAACCATGTTGGAAATCAATCTGGCACTCTCTCAGAAAATCAGGACTAATTCTACCTCAAGACTCAGATATATCACTCCTGGGCATATACCCAAATGATACTCCACCTTACCACAAGGATACTTGCCTAACCACATTCATAGCAGCTTTATTTGTAGAAGCCCAAAACTAGAAAGAACCTTGATGATCCTCAGCTGAAGAATGGATAAAGAAACTGTGGTACATTTACACAATGGAATACTACTCAGCTATGAAAAATGAGGAAATCATGAAATTTGCAGGAAAATGGATGGAACTACAAAATATCATCCTGAGTGAGGTAACCTAGACCCATAAAGACACACATGGTATATAATGACATATAAGTAGATGTTAGCTATAAAGTACAACATAACCATGCTACAGTCCAAAGACTCAAAGTAACAAAGTAACAAGGAGGGCCAAAGGGAGGGTGCTTGAATCTCACTTAGAAGGCAAAGTAAAAATAGTCATTGGAAGTTGAAAAAAGAAGGAAACTAGTAGGAGAGGATATGGGGAGGGAGCAGGAGTGAGGATTAGAAGTAGGGATAGCAGGGGAGAGAGGTCAGGGTAAGAGAACAGAAATCAGAAATGAGGGGCATCTCTGTGACATGTCAAAGACCTTGGATCAGGGAGGACCCAGGAAGTCTGTGGGGGTCTTTCCAGCTAAGATGCCTAACTACAGGGCAAATCGGAGGTGAAGTGGCCACATCCTATAGCCAGGCAGGACTTCCAATGGAGGGATAAGGACACTAACCTAACCACAAAACCTTTGCTCCAAAATTTGTTCTGTCTCTATAATGTGCAGGGACGAAGATGGAGAAAAGATTGAGGGAATGGCCAACCAAAGCTTGGTCCTACTTGAGACTCATTCCATGGTAGAGAACAAATCCCTGACACTATTAATGTTACTCTGCTATGCTTGTAGACAGAAGCCTACATAACTCCTCTGAGAGGCTTCACCCAGCAGCTGACAGACACAGATGCAGAGACCCACAGCCAAACATTAGATAAACCTCAAGAGTCCTATAGAAGAATTGGGAGAACATTTGAGGGAGACGGAGGGGTCAAGGTACATGAAGACCTACAGTGTCAACTAAACTGGACCAATGGGGGCTCACAAAGTTTTAACCACCAATCATCAGATGCACAGCTTGGTCTTCATGTGGGTCCCCATTCCCCCTCCTCCCCCCCCCCCCCCGCAATTGGAGCTGGGGATATCTCTGACTCTGATGCCTGGCTCTGAGTCAGGTTCTCCTAACTGGGCCACATTGTCCAGCCTGAGTAGGAAAAGAAGATGTGCCTAGTCCTGCAATGATTTAATGTTCCAGAGCAGGGTGGTACCCATGAGGGACCTCCTCCTTCTCTGAGAAGGGGAGAAGACAATGGGAAGGGCTGCATCAGGAGGGGGACTGGGAAGAGAGGAGAGGAGGTGTCAATCATGTCGTAAAGTGAATGAATGAATGAATAAATGGAAGAAAAATATTAAGTGAGGTCATCCCACAAATAAATTAATTTTTTTCAGCAGTAAAAAAAGAATCCTCTCCTATGGTACAATACTGGTACTTTTATCTAGGGGGTAACCAACAGGTGTTTAATTAGAATTAAGTTCTGCTCAGTGGGAGGAAATTTATGGCGAGTACTATAAACCTAGATAATTACTCATGGCTGGAGAGGGCACAGATGCTGGAGGGAAACCATCTACTGTCATTTTTCTAAATATATATGATTTAAATTATATTCTAAATACTTATCCTTACACTTACAGATAAGTGTAGCTCTTATGACTCATCAAAGATGCTTCTTTTTGCAACATATAGAGAATATTACAGAGATCCACAGCTGCTCAAAGTGTACAGAATGAGTGTTATTTGAAGACTTAACACCATCTGATACATCTGCAACTCAACTCCTACAGTTAAGGCTCAGGAAACATCACAGGAGAAAAGGCAGAGAGACTGTAAACAAGAAGAACAGGATACAGTGTCCAGGTAGAGTGTTCTCACTATACAAAATGCTTACTTGAATATAACCTGTATGATGACACCAGTTAACAGGTTAATGTGGATGGGAGAAATCCCACAAGGCCTTATCTTAGATTAAGAGCTATAGTTGACAGACTACAAGTGAGAGAGAGAAAACCAGTTTTCTTCAGGGATATGTGCCCAGATAAGTTGTCCACTGAACTCCTACAAAGATTGTCTAATCCCAAATGGTCAGTCCTGGACACATATACATATGAGCAATGCTAAATGTCCTCAGTAGGTTTTATATACCTCTATTCATATGCACATAGACACATATACACACAAATACAGAAATATACTAATATTATATAATATATATATATATATATATATATATATATATATATATATATAAACAAGGAAGAAGAAGGTGAAGTCATGAATTTGGGAAGGTGGGCATGTAGGAGTTGGACTTTGGGAGATGGGCTAAGGATGATGTAGAGGCAGAGTTCATGTATTATGTTATAAAAAAATAAGCAGTAAAAAATTTAAATATCAACTCTCCACTTCTTTTGAAATGGAAGGGTATTTCTTTTCAGATTGTTCATAAAATAGTCTTTAATGGCCCTTTCCTTCTTTCAATGGAGATTTTCGATATGAATAGATCATTTAATTAAAGAAAAAGTAAATTCCCATTAATTTTGTATGCTAACTACTGAACAGTTAGGATAGAAAAAAAGTAAACTCAATTAGGTCCTCACCAGGGTGCTTGCTGAGTGCAAAGCCATAGGAGCTCTTGCCATGTGTCAACTATGTTCTTACTCAAAGGAGTTACTGAGTGAATCATTAAAGATAAGGTCAGGGTGAAGCTGCTCTGTCCAGTAGTTCTGCGTGGGGGTGGGGTATGGAGTTGGAAACATTACTGCAATATGCTAATTAATTTTGCCTTCCGTTATTTCTAGATAGACAGATGTGAGGTTTTACTATAACATCTTATATCTACTATCAAAATCACATTAACAAATTTCAGCTCTCAGGAGCTTTAAGACACATTGCATTAAATGTGGAATTCAACAAACATAATTTAGCATCTCCTTGACTGAATATAACTGGGAGGAGAAAAAACTATTTTTGCCTGAGTGGGATCGTGTAATGAAAAATAGAGTCAAGTGGTTGAATCCTTCCAAAGACATAAAATTTAGGCTGGCGCAAATCACAAATAAGTCTGGCTAGACTGTGGTTAGTGTGAGACATAGGCCTCCCTTTGCCTGGCGAGGGGAAGCTGCTTACTAACATTTATTGATCCCCTAAGGTGTTCCAAGAAAATTTGTGTTTATTTTCTCACACAATGATCTCAGCATGCCTGTAACATAGGCAGAAACAGCTGCGTATTTCGGACAATACTGATACCAGAGTTTGAGAAGTCTGTGTGAGGGTCTCGGGATAATTTTCATGGTGGATATTCCTAGTGAAACAGGGCTCCTGGTGTGTGTGAAGGAGCCAGAGCCATTGCTACATTTGAACTTAATCTATTAGAAGTCTTTGTAAATGTTTGAGAATATAATTAAGGTAAATGTGTTGGAGTACTGCAATCTGTTCCCATTTTCGGGGTAACATAAATTTATACGTTCTCTTTATTTGCAGAGTAGTGAGTAGTTGTTCCTAAGGAAAGGGCCAAGTACACTCTTCCAAAAATGCCTGGGAAAAATTGTCTCAGTAGCATAAAGTACCACAGTTAGGCTTCAAATGTGGCGATCTAGAATAGCCTTTAAAATACAACTTCTAGTGACAATGTGGTCTGTAACAACGCTACTCTTTTTTCTCTTGCCCTATAAAAATGAAATTGATGTTGTTCTCCAACTCTCTCTTTCCTTTTTGAAACAGAGTCTTGCTATGTAGTCCAGCTGGCATCAGACTCTTGCTCTTTCTGCCCAAGCTTTCCAAGTACGGGTACTACAGACTTTTAAAATGAAGTCATTCCTGTTGTTTTGGAACTATTTTCAACTTTATTTATACTGTGAGGCATTTATTTCAAAGAAAAGGGAAATACTTCTTTAAAGGAAAGATAATTATAGTTTTTGTTAAGAAAGCTAGAATTTTATATGTATAGATTTGTATACATATAGGTGTGTCAAATAAAAGAAATCCTTAAAAATAATTTTTATTTCACTTTATTTTTACATCAGCTTTGCTTAAAAATTTAGTGTTATAAATGTAATTGATATATTATGCAAAGGCTGTGAGTTTGTGTGTGTGTGTGTGTGTGTGTGTGTGCTTGCACACTGTGTTCCTTTGATTAAATGAATGATAAGAGAACTACCAAAACAAAATTAATTATAAAGTATTTATAATTTACTGACTTCTACCTACAAAAAGGGTTATATTATTTGAAAGTAAAAGAGCTTTCAGATTGTTACTGGAACATATTCTTTTTTAACTCTTTTTTTTTTCTTTTTTGGGCTTGTTTGGCATTTTCTCATTACCCACATGAGGAATATTATTAAGGTACAGCTTGAACTAAAGGCAGCAGAGGAGCAAGCTACCAAGGACCTAATAGATAGGAGTGTGGTGTTTGCTAAGGACTTCAGTGTTTATTCACAACGATCAAGGGCTTGCGCTAAGGCATGCCGTCTTTCCTGCACAGGTACCGCAGGAGGTGTGTGGGAACAGTAGAATAAAAGGCAGGAGGTTTCTGCCTGAACATTTCGTCTTGTTGAGCGGAGCACCCTAACGCACTAACATACACAACTACAATAAATGTCTTCAATGCTCTGCAGATATCTTCTTCACATACAGGGGTATTTTTAGCTAGTCCTTGAAGACAAGTATACTTCACATAGGTTGAGAGAAAGAGGTTAGGACATCAGCAAAATTTTACACTTCTGAATTACTCAGAGTTGGAGGCCATACTCCCTTGTGTTGGTACACAGAACACAGGCATATATGTATGCTTAGGTATGCAAATACCTTGTTGAAGACCTGAATAGGGACAAAAATTTGAATAATAACATTAATGCATTAATGACTCAAATTTAATATTTGAGCAGTTATTTAAAATTGAGTGCCTGGTTTGTACAGAGCAATAAACTCAACGTTATGGGTAGAGGATGGATTGATTCAGAAGTGAGAGACCACAGGGAGGAAGACCAGATGAAGCTTAGGTGTAATCATTGTACAGTATGAAGATTAAAAGAACAGGGCTTGTTAGCAGTGGAAGTACATGCAAGTCTTGGTTTCATCACTTACTGTGGTCCTTTGAACTACAGTGCTATGGAAAATGTAAAATAATGTTTTTGCATTAGAGCTTTTTTTTTTTTGCATTAGAGCTTTTGTGGAATACAAAGTAGATGAATTTCAGAAAAATGCCTGTCATAATTCTTCAAGAATCCATTTGTCTATTAATTCTATTATATGCTCATTGTATCAGTGCTGAAGAAGTATACACTCAGGATGTCGGTGATTCAAAGGTGACAAAGCATGCTACACACACACACACACACACACACACGCGCGCGCGCGCGCGCGCGCACACACACACACACAAAGACACACTCAAAGGTGTATAATATTCACCAAAAGAATTTATAGAAAAGAAGTATTTTTGCAAAAAATTGATATGTTTGTAAGAAATTTGGAGTAAAAAGGAGAGGCCATGTTCTATAAATCAATGAATATGAACTATAGTAATGTTGTGAGGAAACAGGCAAAAGAAAAAGGTGGGCATAGGCTTTGTGTAGGATTATAGCAAAAAAAAAATGTTAGGAGAGGACCTGAATTACAGAAGGCATTGTAGTAACGGAAGATGCAGTGTCAAATAAAAGAGGGCAAGTATTTTTTCCCTAAGTGTATGGAGGACATGCAGAAAATGCAAGTTTAGTTAAAAATTTGTTGGACATATACCTGTGCAGATATACAAGTAGAAACTTGATGCTTGCTGAAGTTTCTAAAAGAATGTAAAGAAAAGATTAGTGATGTTCACTCACTTAACACTTATATATCAGGAAGTGTTTTAAATAACTTGCATAAAGAAGAGTATTTATTCTTTGTAAAATGATGCGTGCTGATATTAATTTCAATTTATTGCTGAGATTCGGTGTATCCACAAGTTACCAGTCAAAAAGGTTGTAAACATGAGAACAGAGCAGTATTTAGGTTTGTCTCACACATGAAAGTACACAGACTTGAGTTCAAACTCAGTTAAAAAGCAAAAGAACACAAAGAGTTGGTCCCTTACCTGAGGTTGGAGAGTGTTTAAGACTGACTCTGACATGAACTCTGGTGCCCCATATTTGACCACCTCCCCTTGATGGGGAAGCCTGGTGGCACTCAGAGAAAGAACAAGCAGGCTGCCAAGATGAGATTTGATAGCCTATGACTATATAGTGGGGGAGGAGGTCCCACTCGGTCTTAGACCTAGGAGAGAGGAATAGGATGAAAGCGGGAGGGAGGGGGTACAGGAGGATACAAGTGTCAGGGTAAAGTGATAAAGGCAGATCGAAGGCTGAGGTCTGCTACTGGAGACCCTTCTCAGAACTTCATGTCACTGCTGGGGGTTATTTCACATGTCTAGAAGTTCCCAAGGCTAGCATTTTCCCAATTAATTTTGTACTTCTTTCAAAAATAAGGTTTTGATTGGGTATTCTGCTTGTTGGCATTCTCTAGAGGTGCAGAATTGACAAAGTAAATGTATACTAAGAGGCGATTTGTCAGACTGACTGCCCAGCAGAGCTGAGTAGTCCAGCAATGGCTAGCTTTATCCCGGAGAGGCTGAGACTTCAGTAGTTGTTTCAGTCACTGCTCTGGTGCTGAAGGACTGAAAGATTCCTAGAGAATCTGCTTAGAAAGCCAAAGAAGCTGATTCCAATGTCAAGAGTCAACAGTCTTGACAACAGGGTGATGCTCACCAGTTAAGGATGAACATCGGCAGCCAACCATAGTCCTGTATTTCCCTCAGACCTCTTTATATCTGGGCTGGCAAAAGCTACTGCCCATCCACAGGCACACACAACATTCTATTTATTAATTTGTCCCTGGGACATTCAAGGTTACATCCAAGATCATTCATTATAAGGATTCAGTTTTCTACCATGCCCCTTGGTGTCTCAACAAAAGGAAGTAAACCTTTCTGTTCCTTGCCTAGTGTTAGGCAAGATAGGACAAATGGCTGAGATACCTATTAATACACCAAAGCTAACAATGGTTGCAAAGTTTTATCAGCATCCTTCAGTCTCTTCCTGTTACAGGTTCCACCTAGCTGGCATAATTCACCCTGTATGCTAAATGTCTCTAGTTCACACTGGGCTGGACTACTTTCCCCCTAGTGTTCTGCCCGATATAACTGTAGCCATTTTGGTGACTGCCCCCTTTCCCCTTTGGCATTCTGACCTCTTGACTCCAGGTTCTTCTCTGTTTTCTCTCTCTACTTCCCATTCTCCTTATATGGCCCATCTCAGCTGGCCAGTCATGTTCAATCTAGAGCCTTCCAGGTGCCTTTGGCTGTGGTCTCCCTCACATCTACAATAAACCTCCTCTACCGTGCCTGGAGATAGTCATAGACTCATTTTCTTTCTTCCTTCCTTTTTGTTTTCATTCACTCATGACATGCATGTTTTCATGCAATCCTGCTTTTGGTCAGTCTAATAAAAGATGTACAAATCATGTCTTTAATAAAACAAAACATGTCTCAAATAAACAAGATCTCTCAGAACTCAGTAGTAGGGAACCATATCCAATCAGGAAATAGACATAAACTGATACTTCACTAGAGATAATATATGGATGTAATATAAGCCGATGAAGAGACTATCATCATTAGCTTTCAGGTGATACAAATTGCAACCACTTTGAGTTATTACTACACAGCTGTCAGTACTTACCATTCTACATCCACCCAGCTGAGTTCTGCTCTTTGATACATCTGTCGCACATTTCTTTCAGTCTCAATGTATAAATATCCTTGGTGTTCAGTGAATTCTTGACCCGATAAAAAAGATATTTATTTTTATTTTTTACGTGTATGGATACTTTCCTTGTATGTATTTATCTGTGTCATGTACATGTAGTTCCAGCAGAGGTGAGAATAAGATTCAGATACCTTGGAACTAAATACAAATGCTTATGCTTTGCTATGTGGGTGCTGGGCACTAAACCTAGGTCTTCATCAAGAGCATCAAGTCCTCTTGAGTGCTGAACTGTCTTCCATACCCTCTTGTCAAACTCATATCACAGGCACTTTCAGGAAGTCCTTAATAATTGAGATATTTAACTTTGATTGAATCTAATGTTCATAAGAAACCACAGTGTTGTGTTTGTTGTATGTTAGGTTCGGATAGTGAGATTATCAGGCATCTTAACTTGGAATTTTAAAGTGATTGTTAGATACCTTCCTCTAGAAATAAAAATACCTTATAGTCCTTGGTTGGTGTATCAGTCTCTGCACCACCCTCCATCTATGCCTTGATTTCTTGGCTCCGTTGGTCTCCTATGGAGCTTCTGTCCCCTCCAGGTTCTTCTATCCACCACTCTTTCATAACACTCCCTGCATTCCACCCAAAAGTTTGGCTGTGAGTCTCAGCATCTGCTCCAATCCCCTGCTGAGTGGAATCTTTCAGAGGACCTCTATGGTAGGCTCCCTTCCTGTTCCTTCTCCTCAACTGCTTGAGTGTCTATTGTACTTGCCCCTGAATGAGAATTAATCATTCTCCCTAGGGTCTTCCTTGTTATTTAACTTCTTAGATCTGTGTAGTATAGTGTAGGTATCCTGTATTATGTGGCTAATATCCGCTATGAGTGAGTATATACCATGTGTGTCATTCTGGGTCTGGGTTATCTCATTCAGAATGATCTTTTCCAGTTCCATTCATTTGCCTGCAAATTTCAAGGTTTCCTTGTTTGTAATAGCTGAGTAGTATTCCATTGTGCAAATGTACCACAGTTGAAGGACATCTAGGTTGTTTCCAGATTCTGGCTATTAAGAATAAAACTGCTGAGGCCTAGGGAAGGGGTGCTGGGGGATGAGGGAAGGATGGTGGGACCAGAAGGTGATGAGGGAGGGGGCTACAATTGGGATATAAAGGGAACAAATTAAACAAAAAACTAACTCTGGTAGTAATGATAATTGGGAAATTTGAGACATACTGAAAAGAAGTTGCTTTAGGGGAGATTTCCACTATAGTGACAGAAGTTTGCTGTTGTAAACAAATTAAAATTGCTGTGATTACTTTTTTTTTTCTACAGCTGATGCCAGTGCCCCCATGAACTAGCCATAGCAGGAATCAAAGGCAATGTTTCCTTCCTCTCCCTTATAGTAGAATGTTTTGAGGACTTTGATAGCCAAACAGTATTTGAGTGTAATCAAAAGGTATTTTTTTGCCTGTAGAAGAGAAATTGCTTTTTATAGAATGAGCTTCCTTCTTCCTTTCCTTCTTGTTTTTCTCATTTGTCCACTCCTGTGTGCTTGCTTGCTGGCTAAAATCAGTGACAATAATGTTCCTTAGCAGTTCTAGTATGAATGCCCAGAGGAGAAAAATCACTTGCCTTGAAAGCCTGAACAACTGCATTAGATCTCTCAGGTTGAAAGGACATTTTGACTGAGTTCAATCCCAAGCTTGAATGAGAAGGCCAACCTTCTCCACATATCCACCGAGACATGTGTGCAGCTCCATGTACATACTACTAATAAACAAAATTAGAATGCTAAAAGTCTCCAAGGTATACGGTTATATAGTAGAAGAACACAGCATTGTGAGACAAAGAACAACAATGAAACCTCCTTGGCTCCTAAAGAAGCATCTTTGAAAATTACTTTTCTACAAGTAGATTTTATTCTTACTTAACACTTAAATATTTGAGTGGTTCAGCATTCCACTGCCACTCAGTTACACCACAGCAGCTTTAGTTCTTGGAGAATCTTTTATCTTTGCTGCAGCTTTAGGAAGCTATGTCATGTTGTAGTAGTGTGGACTACACACTATAAATGTAGTTGACATACCTGTAATGCCATACATCTCTGTAGACTTGCTTCTAATTAAAATGACTCTGTTTGCTTTAGTAAAATCCTCCACCCTAAGATCAACACTACTTCCCAGTAACAATAAAATCATCAATACAAGAATTCAGTTGCCTGCTGCACTTCATTGATGGTACTTGGTGTACTTCTAAATATCTATAGAGTTCAGTTTTATCAATGTGAAAATAAGCCCTTGTCTTTTTATGTGTTTCAAAGGAAAGTGGAAGTTTTCTAAAGTTTATTTAGAAGATATCCTCCATTACACATCATATTGTCACTTAGATATTTATAACAATGCTTAAGAGTTAAAAAGTATATGTTTGTGTATGTGCAACTCTGTGTGTGTGATGCACATTTTCCTATATAGATGATACACTGTTAATTCAAAAAAAACATTTTAATTGGATTTAGAGAAAGAGATCTTTAATTCTATTTCCTGTATAGACTTAATCTTTGTATTTTCTAGTGAGCCAATGAATGTATTGGGGTATTTACTTGGAACATGGGTAAGGAGTTACAATTTGTGTTGGCTTCAGCTATTTTAAAAAAGGAAGTCAATAGTCCTTTTCCTCTGTGGTCAGTCAGGCTAGGAAGTCTATATCTATATGGGTTATCCTAACTGTTATTGGGAGAATTTATGTTTTTTTCTAAAAATCACTGCTAATAATAAAAATTATATTTGCCCTTGATTGATTTTTTAAATTATTGAATGTTTGCAAATCATCCTTTCTGTGATTATAAAATAGCTAATGTTTTGCAGCTATAAATAAAAATAAGTTTATTCATCTAATTTATTGTTGTTCTCTGAGTTCTACTTCCTTTGTTATTCCCAGTGATGTGTACCTTCCATACAGCCTTTTACAACATCAATAAGACTGTTCCCCAGAAATTCCATGTGTTTACATTGTTCTGCAAATAAAAATAATTATTTTCTTATTAAGTTTGTACAAGCTGCTTATGATCAGGCATATTAGAGTAGGACTTTGGGAGGTGGCATGGTGGTCACACAATGGCATACCCTGTCTTAGGGTGTGGTGAGTTCCTGGGGTGTGAACATCATATTTATGTGTGTTTTTCAGTTCAGGGCACTTCATTTTTTCAATGAATCATAGTATGTGGTTATTTTATTCTCACATATGCATTTCCATTTTGGATGTCCCATACCTTTGCAATCCTGTTAGAGCAACATGAGATTCATATGCATACATGTCTATTGCATTTATACAGCTCATTTCATAGAAGGCTTAATAAAGACTTCAAATCCTGCTTTCCTTCCTGAATGCAGACACTCTCTTGAGGTTCCTTGAGAGAGATTTGAACATTCACCTCCAAAGAAAGAGAACAAGTTGTTTTCCTTTCTGAAATATCCTTCCTTTCTTTTTGAATTAGATCTTGAAAATTTTAAGACCAGAATGAGAAGCACAGTGTCAGTCCGTGAAGGCCAGGGGGTGGTGCTCCTCTGTGGACCCCCACCGCACTCCGGTGGTGAGTACTAAAACCTGTTCTGCTTATCGGATGCATGACCTGCACTTCACACTCCAGGATTTGTTCTTAGACTTACCCTAAGGAGCTGCACAACCAGCTTTAGCTTCTTATGGCTGAACTGGAGCACAAGAGACAACAACTGTTGGCCAGGCTCCATGGTTCTACCTTAGAGCATCTGGATTTATTTCAGGTATTGGAGGTGTCACAGAGTCCTCTCTTTGGGAGTGTAGAACAGTGATAAAATAACTATGTAAGTCTGGTGAGATCGTAGGTGAAGAAGAAAAGACATCTCTTCAAATAAGACACATTAGCCCTTAAGATGCGTGGAGTATTAGTGAGTACCATACACAGAAGCATGGCTCAGTTAGTGCTTTGCTAATCAGGGAGATGACGGGACCAGGTCAGAGTTAAATGTATAGCATGTGATTCTCACTGTCCTGACACATTGCTTTATAGCTTACTGGACTACCATCCAGGGGCCACTCAGCATCAGGATCTTAACTGTCTCAGTTTGCAAAGTTCTGGCGCATTACCTGCTTTTCTCATTCTGCCCCCAAGCTTCCTTTCTTACCCAGCTCCTTTGTTTTGCTTTCACTAGAATGCATTTAGCTCATCCAGGCAAAATATTATGTCTCTCCTGAGAGATCACCCCAGCATCCACCTCACATTCGAGCCTGAAGCAATGCCTTCAAGGCATTCTTCACCATGGCTTATTATTTCATTGCTTTGTGGCCTTCCAGGTCTCTAACTGATTTGTATATTTTTATTGTCTCATAAAACTCTTGTCTAAGTCCTAAGGCTGAAGTGATATAGCTAGGCTTTTAATGATGATCCCAAAGTCAGAGAAATAAAAAGGAAAATGATTTCAATACATGACTCCTAATCCCATGGGTGTAATGTGAAAGCAAATATGGTTTCTAACACAGGTGTGGATTATACCTAATAATCAATAGAAAATGACTGAGGAGTTATAGTCTATGACGGTAGGCATTATTTTTTTTCAGCGATTGTATTGGGTTCTTTTATCTGTACTACCCATCTTCACCCTAATCCCTTCCAACCCTGAGACACTAGGTAGGAGAGAAAGAAGTTTAGAGGGGAAGAGGATGTACATCTCTTTAAACTACTTCCTGCTGATTAGGGCTGTTGGGTACCTTGGGCAACTGCAGGAAATCTCCAGCTTCTTCTCATCAACCACAGCCAGGAGCAGCAGCAGCAGGGCCCAGTGTCTATCTTCTTCAGGTGCGTCCATCCATCTCTGGGCTCTGGCCTTTATATCCTCTCCAGAGACCCCCCAGAATTAACTATTTGCAGCTGGCAACAATCCTGTCCCTTCCAGTGTATGAGGCAAATTATAATCACCTGCTGTGAAGCAGGCTCTTATCCCACACCTGGGATTTAAACAAGACCATATTCACCACATAACTGGGTGTTTAAAGAAACCAAAACTCTCACTACACATGATACACGTGTGTATGGATGCAAGCCATCATTAACAGTGTTTTACTTGCAGAATTTATGAAAGTATTAAATCTCCATGAGCATGTTCTCTTCAGAGGATCACAATGAGACAGAAATAGAAAGGCTTGAAGAAACCCTGAATTATATGTATTATGAATCTTTTCATCATAGATGGACGTCATGTACCCCAAAAGAGGCTTACCACACCCACAGTGCTATTGCCAATCTTTTTTCAGAGAATCTCGGTGGAGTCCAAAGGGTAATAACTGTACAGATATTGCTCATTTGGTAATTTTGAGGTTATGGAATTAGGCCCAATCCCAAAGGTTTCTGTTTGCTTGTTTGCAGTTGGCTTAGATCTTTTTAATGTCAGCATTGTGATCAGTAGTAGAACTGCTGTTTAGTGACAGTTAACCATTACTCCTATTCTTTATTTGTCATTGTAATTCCCCTGGTTCTATTTCTCTTTATATTATTGGTCATGGCCAAGTTACATTAAACCTGTTGTTGGGGTTTGAGACATAGGTCAGGATAGAACACTTCCAAGCATGCAGAAGATCCCAACACTAGCAAATTTTGTCTTGTTTTAATGAAGTAAACTCCTAACTTTTGTTTATTTGAATACTTCAATAGTATTCTATCTAAATAGAGAGGGGAGATGAACTAACATAGCTCAATGTAAGAATTCAGTAACTTGTCCATACTTCAACCTGAGTCACTTCCATTAAGAAGAGTCAGTTGTTTATCTAATCTCATTAAAGCAATCTTCCCCCATAGTTTGAAAGAATTAACAACTTTATGCTGGGTCTCCATATAGCCACTGATCAGAGAAACTGTTATTATATGAGAAATGTCTTAGTCTTTCCTTTATTCTGTCATGCCTTCTGTCATTTGTAGTTTATTGACTTTTTGCAGAACAATCCAGGATCTCTCTGATGAAACTGTAAGTAATGTCCTAAGTTACGACGAGGAGAATGCCAAGAAGACAAACCAGAAATAATATCTTCAGCATAGATTTCTTGTAGAGTCATTATTAATCTAGTTTCCAATAATGATAATTAGTACAATTTCCATGTAGATGCTGGCCATCATAAAATCATTAAGAATGCAAATGTACGAGAATAATCACCCTACTATCAGGTCACAAGATTAGTGTGTAGGTACCTCATGATGACATACTAATTGAACAGAAATTCACAGGCTAATCAAGTTATTCCATACACATATTTTCATAAAGAGTTGTCTTTGCAAAATGACTGGTAAAATATGTTGAGCATGGATAAAAGTCTATCTTAGTGTTTCATAAGCAAACTAGCCTCTGCTGCACGTCTGTGCTATGTGCAGCCATTTGAACATTCCGTCCTGTGCAGTATCATCCACTTCCAACAACATAGCCTTTGGGATGTGAAAGGGGAGGGTGAGAGGTGTCAAGCAGCAGGTAGTAGAGGTTGAAGCAACTTTGTGCTAAAAATTGCTGTGTAAATTGTTGGTGTGACCAAGGTGAGATCTGATGCTGCTCAGCCAGATGGAGTGGGATTTACACCCTGTGGAGCTACATCTTTATTTCTTTTTCTCCCAAGACGAATGGGCCAAAATGTAAAAGTCATCTCAGGTACTTTAGATGGTACGAAAAAGAAAATGTCATCTTTGTGTTATTTTGTTGAGCTAGTGGAGACATTATCAAGACAGAAAGACCCACTGCTCAGTGTGAAGGGATGCATGATTCTAAACAATTTCCCCGAATAATTTTATTCGAACACATAGCTTCCCTTGTTTTAGAATTCAGTTTTCCTAAACTAAAATTTGCTTTTTATGACCCAGTCATACCTGAAACAGGGACTCTTTTTAAATATTGGCATCAAATGTCTTTCAGAAAACCATCATAATTTCCGCTAAACAGGATGTAGAGTTGATTCACTTTAAACCTTGTGTCCTCTATTTCCAACACAGCAGAAACCAAGGCAGAGTGCCCAATAGCTTTATCCTAGTATAACTGGCCTCATCAAAACTGAAACCAGGATTAAGAAGCTGATAATTGGTGGATTTTTAAGGATTTGTCACCTACAGTAAGCTGCAGAATACTGCCTCTAATCTATTTGCTTCTTGTTAAGTGGTATGTAAACGCATCAAAGCAAAGAGATAGAAAATCCACCTATAGGCTGAATGGATAACATATCACAATTATGTACACATTTTTCTTATTTCTGTCAATACTGATGTGACCCTTAACATTATTGACAGTCAGAAATCCTAACTGATCCATAATGGCATTCACCCAAGCATATTCTAAATCAGTTGACATATAAGCCTTGGCTGGAATCATAGACTTGATTGCAAAGCTTTCCATCTCTAAAGGGAAATAATTGGTAGAGTGGATATGGCCCAGTGTTGCACATTAATTTTATAGTTGGATATGAAATCCTGAGTTTCTGTAAATTGCTTAACTGTAGAAACTGTGAATTAAAAAATATTGAATTAGCCAGCCTTTCTTCCATCTTTCCTTCCCTCTTTTCATCTATTTGTCCATCACCATTTCCATCTATCCATTTTATTTTACTTTGTTTTACAAATATATCCAGTGAATAACTGGGTACGTGAACCTTGTTATTTGTCTCAGAAAATTTTTACTGCTGTACCCCCAAAATGCTTGATATTAAGCAGAGGAAAACCTAAGAGCCTTCAGGAAATAAACTTGATTGTGATACATTCAACTCACTTGTTATTGAAAATATTCAGAATAGAACCAATCCCTACTTGTAAAATAGGGGGCTAATTTGCAGGAATTTGAAAGGCCATTATGTGTTCTCAGGATGTTGGGTCCACGCTGCAGTGCTGATGTGCTTTAGCTTGAAACTAAGTAGCCCCAGAATGAGGTCAACAGTGCTAACATTCAACGTGATAGTAGATCTTTTTAAAAATGAGTAGGGCTATTTTTTAACATCAGCAAGCTGAGGCTCATGGTGCTTATGGAATTTACACAAAGCCACACAGCAAGAGATTTCAGCTTCGGATGTAAAACTAATATATTAACATTTTTTAAGTAAAGGAAATTTTATGCACATATAAGTTACAACTTTGAGTGTCTGGTTGATATGGCTTATTTCAAATTGCATTTTGTTATACTCTTCAAATATTTATATCTGGGTGAAAATAAAATAAGCATTCCAACACACACACACACACACACACACACACACACACACACAGTATATAGGAGCCATAAGTTAGGCTGGAGCTAGACCACTATAATTTGGACTATGTTCTAACTCTGGAATTTGGAGCAGGTTTCCTTACTTCTGTGTCTATCTTCTTGTGAACACGTAAAACATAATCCATCATTAAGCAATCATTGTGAGAGCTTAGGAAGGAAATACACATGAATTATTCATGTCCCACTCATTTGCAAATATGCCAATATGCCACACTCCTAATATATTTATCATATGCCAAAGCATGAGATTAAAAGTGCTTCATGTGAATCCTTGAAGAATGATTCTGTTGTTTTCTACTACACAGCAAGATTTTCTTGCTTGAAAAGTTTAGACAACAATAATATTCTATATAACTCTGTTTATCTCCTGTTTAATTTTTCTTGCTTTTGTTGGTTTACTTTTAAAGGAGGATCATACTATGTATCTTACAGTAACATCAAATTTGTAATCCTTTTTTCTCATCCTTCTAAGATTTAGGATTATATACATGTACCATCACCTCCCACCAAGACTTGCTATTTAAAATAAGAAGTATGGCTAGAGATAAAGGAATGAGGAATGCCAACCCTATGGCAACAGCAGTGCTGAGCCAGCCTTTCCCCGTGGCCTCTCCCTTGTCCCCTTAACTAGAGCCCACAGGTAGTATTTTCCACCAGGCTTCAGGTGAAGGAATGCTTCTGTCAAACGCTGGGCAAACCATAAGCATTTTCCCCCAGGGAATTTGGTATTTGGTTTGAAAGCATACAATCTTTAACTTGAGAACATTAGAATGGTTAGAATAGTTCCTTTATATCCTGTACACTAGTTATCATGAAACACTGGTGTCCCGAGGTGAGAAATGCAACCTTATAAGACAAATAACGACATGTGAAAAAAAAAAATAAGGACTGAGGTGTGCCAGACCTGATGTCTCTCTCGTTCTCCTCCTTTATAGCTACTGTCATTACTGAGATATTGTTCAATATCCCTACACCCACACATTGCATTCCGATCCTTCATTGCAATGGGCAGTGTTTGTGTACACGCACATGCATATGTGTGTTTTTGTTAACAAAATGGATGTGAGGAGAAATGGAAATTTAATTCAAGAACTGTAGCAACATCTGTTCCCCATTTTGATAACTCCCTTGGCATCCGTCTTACATTACTGTTATGAAGACATCACAGACAGTCATAAAAGGGTCATGAAAAGCAACAGGAAGAAAGTGTATATTTGTTCATCCCTCCATACACTCTCAGTTTCTATGTGAGAATCTCCTCAGATTTCAGAGGTGTTGACCTGACTATTTCTCATACATCTTCTAGGTCCTGCAAGACTCCAGACTTCCCCTCATACTATGATCTTACATCCCTTAAATGTCTGCTGAAAGACAGGAAACTTGCTTTCTCTCTCTCTAAAGGCAGCTGACTTCTTATTACTCTCTCTTCTCTCGCCCCAGATAATAATCAGCCAAAGCCTGAAACCCATCAAAAAAATTACACAAGGAAACTTAGGAGTCTGAATCCACCTCAGAAGAAACAGTGCTTCAACAAATATTTATTTTAAATCTTGGATTTCTGGTTGAGGGTTACTCCTGTTTAAAAACAAAAAATAACTCATAAATTTAGCATTCCAAATATGATAAAGCTTTGTACTTAACATTTTCCTCTAGGATTGAGGAGGAAAACAATGCTACCACTATGCCAGAGATAAGAATTAGATTCTTCACTAGCAAAGAGAAGAGATAAAATAATGGTTGCCTTGTAATTTTTTATTTAAAAATTATAAACTTCTGGGAGTTTATTCTTTCCTTCTACCATGTGTGTCTTCAGGATGAACTGCCCTTGATTACCAACCTCAGCTTGTCAATCAAATCCTGGTTGTCAGGCTTGGTACCTGGCACCTTTACCCACTGAGCCATAATGTTGGCTTGATCTTTGTGTTTGAATCGAATATGGAGAACCTATATGAATAAAGAAACCTGAAAATACATTAGCTTAACTTGAATCATCTGGCCCAGGTCCATTCAAATCGCCTGCTTCTGACCTTAGCTTCCCTTCTTCCTTCACACCCTCCACCTGGACAGATTGCTTCAAGATGGGGAAACAGGAAAAAAGAGAAGTGAGACTTTTAAATTGGACTCATTGGAACTTCGCCTATGTGTCAGCACTATTGATACAGGCCCCTAACTGTGAGCTAAGGAGTTGAGGATATTGACTAATCTTACCAATGTTCACTGCCTAAGAGGAAGTAGAACAGAATTGCAGGTCCAACGATCCAGGTGCTGCCATTTTTAAGTAGACAGTCTTGACTTAAGTAAGTGCTCTGGGGTCTTGTGTACAGAGAGCTCCTACCCTGTGGGTTAAGGGCAGCATTCTGTGAATTTCATTAGCTGCCTCCTAAAGCCGTATGGAAGACGTGCTCAAATATGTGTTCTGTAGCCCAGCCCCCAGGTCAGACCCCAGAGTGCAGTGTCCTTCCTAGAAATCTACAGTATTCACCCATGACTCAGGGGAATTTTGATCCAGGTGGCCTTCAAGCCACAGTAGCTGCACTTTGCCTTCAAGTCACATGATTCTAATGTTTTTGAGCAAGTGCAGGAGCAGAAGTGTTTTAGTGAGTAAGCTTGAGTAGGAATTTTGAACTTAGCAAAGTGGGTTATTTTGCGTAGAGCACCAATGCTTATTTATTTATAAGCCAGGCAGTTCCAAGCTCAGCAGAATGTTTTCATCATTAACCTCAGCTGCACTGGAGAGCCAAGTTGCTTGTATAGCTAGCAATGTAGCTGAGATTTTCCCCAGCATGTTTCCATGTGCCCAGGAGTGGAGTAGCAGATAGGTACCCAGTCATGAACTGCATCTGTGTGTGCTCACAGAAACTCAACTCATTTCCAGGCAGTTGAATAAGCTCTCATTTTCAGAGGCACCAAATTGGCACTTCCTCTGGAATAGTTTGGATTTGTGTCCGTTTCTATCTGTGTTCATTGACTCTAAAGGGATGGAGTGTGCCTAGAATAAAAATGAGAGGAATCTTCTGTGGACAGAGCTTCAAAACTTACCTCCATCTGTTTTGGATCTTGCTTTTATTTAAACATGTTCTTTTTGTCATTAAATTTTGAAATGATATTAATTTTTAAAAATAATAAATCGGGAAGAGAATCATGGACACAGTTTTAATCAAGATTTCTATATTCTGTCTCAATTTCTATTTGTAAGAACTACATAATGATCACCATCCTTATTTTGGGGGTCTACAGGGTACAGTTAAGTATCTCAAATGAAAAATAAATGGCATACATTTTGTATTCTTTATTTATAAAAAGAGAGAGTCTCAGGTGTGTTAGTTTGGCTTTGAACTTGATGTTGTAGCTGAGAATTACTAAAAAACGTTTTTCATACAATATATTCTGGTTCTCAATGACTTTGAAATTCTCAGTACCCTGCCATCACTTCCTGAGTGCCAGGATTTTAAGTGTACACCACAATATGAAGCTTATGCCATACTAAATGTTAAACCCTAGAGTTTTGAGACAACTGTGTTGTCAATTATTATGCATTTATTAAACAGAAAATGTAAAGGCTCCAGATGATTATTACCATGAAGAAAGTACACCCTGGAGCTAGAGAGCTGGCTCAGAGGTTAAGAACACTTGCTGATTTCTGCAGAGGACTCAAGTACAGCTCTCAGTACCCATGTGACAACTCACAACCCACTGAAATGCCAATTCTAGATATTGGACTACCATCTTCTGACTTCTGTGAGAATCACACATATATACATGCAGATAAGATACACAAATAATGAAAGATATATTCTAAAAACTTTCAGGAAAAAAAACCAGAAACTATATATTGGTTAGTTTGTCAAAACTTTTTTTAAAAGGGTCAATCAAAGCATGGTTTGAAGGTATCTCTAGCCTGCGCACTGCAGTTGTAAGTTTCTCTTTCAAGGGTATTTAATTAATTCTAACTTTTAAAACGTGAATAAGCCTCGTTCACTAAATGCTATTAAGGAAAACATTCTCAGAGACATCTAACTTTATGGCTTATGGTCTTGAAAATATATTTTTATTAAATTTGGAAGTACATAAAATAATTCCCAACAAGGCTAATTAAAGTAGCTCATTATAGGATCCTGGAAGCCTGAAGTACCAGACAGGAGCATCTCAACCCTTCTGAAGCTTTCCAGATTTGTTTTACATACTTCTTAGAACTAATTAAGCATATCCCCTTCTAGCCTAATTTACATCATTACTTTTCTCTAGCAAATGATTTATGTCCCCAAAGTGAGGCTAAATCAGTCAGCTAAATACAACAAAGTTCTGGGATAGAAAAGACTGGGGACTTAGGCATAAATACTCATTCTGTAATGTTTGTAGTTGATTTTATTTGGAGAAAGATTGGTTGGAAAGTTAAATGATACATTAAAAGCAAGTTCTAATGCATATATATATATATATATAATGCAAATACACACGCTGTCTCTACTAGTACAAACAGTAATCAACCAAAGATTCATCTATTATAGCTGTGAGCAAATGGCTTGTTTTGCCTCATGGGAAATTGCATGGAAGTCTAGAAAGTTGTGAACTATCCCAGCATTCAGGCTTGTAGCCAGCTTCTTGACAGGCTGAATCAAGAAGACTTAAATTTGAAAGATATCCTCAGGATACAAGAGAGGCTCAAGATCAGCCTGGTCATCTTCATTAGCCACTGCATTAAAGTAAAAGAAAAAAGAAAGAAAGAAAGAAAGAAAGAAAGAAAGAAAGAAAGAAAGAAAGAAATCTGAGAATATAAGTCTGTGTTAATGATTAACCCTTTGCATTCTGGAGGCTTTAGGTTCAATCCCATTACTGAGAACCTTTCCCACACAGGAGAGGGAGGCACAGAAAAGTGGGAAGAGAGACACACAGAGAGAGAGGTACCAACAGAGCCCTTTTTATTTCTAAAATACTCAGTATCTCTAGTGTCATTACGGTGCTTGCAGGTATTGTCTCTTTTGAAGCCCACCCTGTGACTTTTATAAAATTCTCTTTTAATTTTTTCATAGCTCCTATATATCCTTTGCAGCACCCGCCCCCTGGTCATTTTCCACACAATTATAACCTTGATCAGCACATCCCTCTGTAAGAGGACTCTGGTCAGCAGGTTGATGTATTACATATAGGCAGTAAATGTGCACAGTATGTGCTCTACCACTCTTTATTTTCTCTGATGCTTTTACTGTCCCCTCAGCCTGTGCTATCCAGAGACCACTTTAGTTCTAGTCAGCAACAATTTTCACACTGTGTTCCTGTTAATAGTGCGAGATTTAACAAAAAAAAAAGTATGAATACTATTCTTTTCTAAAATCTGTTCTAAAGAAAACTGGAGAAAACAGCTTTTATTTCTCTGAGTTTTTCTTGGACAAGAACATACCCAAAGAGAGAAATACAGTTCTGCTATTCTCCAACGAGAGGACAGCCATTGTTCATGGAGTGTTATAGGACAGAGGTGCGTATAAGTCTCTTAAGGAAATGGCACCCAAGCTAGGAGATAGATTATAGCATTCATATGTAAGGTCCTGTGCCATTAAAAGTAATTAGGGTACAACTATGTGTACAATTCTCTAATTTTTATAAATTCTTTGAATATTTTAAATATTGTACTGCCATATGAATTTTATTTAAAGATGTAATTCTGTACTGAGGCACTCCAAATGAAAATTAAAATATAAAGGAAGAATAAAAAGGAGAGATGGAGAAAAGAGAGGAAGAAGGATGGAATAAGGGGGCAAAATGGTTGTTACCTTATCTAAGAGTAAATAAATTTATTTGCCTGAATTTGTTCAGAATGAGCTTGGCTATAACATCTTAATATGTTTGTGGGTAGCTTCTTCATTACATCATTATAAAATCTGTGGGAGAAAATTAAAAGGTTGTTTTGACTAGTTAATATACTCCTGGCATTTTGTAAATTCAATTAATTATGTGTGGATCACATTTACATCTGTTCTAGTAATAACAACAGGCTGGTGTTTGCTGCTAGGGAAAGCGGTCCATCAATCATCCATAATCATTGATCTTCAGAAAAGGGGACCCACTCTGGCAGGCAGTCAGTAACCATGGTGTGTTTTCAACTCTAGCGCCAAAGCATATTGCATTCCACAAAGCTATTAAGAAAGCCCGTTCTGTTTCCCCTTGATGTGAATTGACATCTGAAGTGGTGATAGATGTAGACTTAAAGAAACTTTTTCCGTCATTACAATCTTTAAGCACTACTGACATCCCTCAGGATGCTTTGACCTTTTCTCTCAGTATTCTGCTTTTTGACAGCTCAGAGAAAAGCAGTGTACCTGACATCTGGCATAAACACGAAATGTTAATTCTTAGCACAATTTTAAATCTGCCATCCTCTTACAGATGCTTATGTGATACCTTTTACCCAAGGCTGTAACAGAGGCTCTGAGTTTTCTTAACCCTCTCCTGGTAGCCATAAAAGTTATCTCTGGTTTCCAAAGCAGGTTTTTTCAGTCTCAGGTTCATTTTCATAAGTCAAGAAGTAGTAGAGTGTGGAGAACCCTGACCCGCCCACTGCGAAGATTTTGTTCTCCGTTATAATTAACAGTAATTGATGGGCTATGATTACAAGACATAGATTCCTAAAGACTATTCTGACATCCAGGGAAGGATGCAAATAAGGTTTTCTGAATCTTGTGAGGGAAATATAGGAGCAAAATTCTTTATGTCCAAGAAGCATTGCCTTATGCCACTCCTCTTAATGGATATTACAGGATCCATAGCTTGTCTCTGATACTTGGTGGACTTGTGAAGAAACAGTGCAAGCTACAAGGATGCTCAGTTAAGTAGGAAGGAATGCTAGTGTGCTAATGCAGCATGATTACAACATTATGATGGCAGGAAAGAATTGCTGGGATACCAGAGTTCGTGTGAAAGTCATACCCCACTCTCCACTCTACTGTGGAGAATGTCCTGTCCATTGGCTAGATCTGGGTAGGGATTTAAAGTTTACCGCCTGTATTGTCCTTAGCTGGTGCCTTAGTTTGAGTGGGACCCCTGGGCCCAAATCTGCCTACCATAATGTTCTACTTGTAGGTTTCTAGGACCCTCTGGGTCCTTCTACTTTGCTATTCTCCCATGCTCCTCTCATCTAGAGTCCCATTAGGATGTCCTCCCCTCTGTCCCAGTTTCCTGTGTCCCCTGCAGGGGGAGACCTGGTGGCACTCAGAGGAAGGACACCAGGTTACCAAGAAGAGACTTGATACCCTATGAGCATATACAGGAGGAGGAGGTCGCACTCAGTCACAGTCATAGGGGAGGGGAGTAAGGGGAAAATGGGAGGGATGGAGGAATAGGAGGATACAAGGGATGGGATAACCATTGAGATGTAACAAGAATAAATTAATAAAAAATATTTAATTAAAAAAAGAATTGCTGGGCTATAGATCAGGGATATAATATTTGTCTGCCATGTGCAAATTGCTACCTTGGGTTGAGTCCTCAGTGCAAAGAAAATGATAAATAATTAAGTAAATGAGTTTCACAATCAATTTTGTAGAAAGTGAAATGTAGTTAATATTCAAGACTAAGTGAACAGTCAAACAAGTCTAGTTATAAGAACTTGAAAGCAAGGTAGAAATTCACTTCTCAGCTAAAGAAAGTGATTATGAAACAATCAGTTGGAAATTTTGTGTTCAGAAGAGGTAAAAAAATTAGGACCAATATATGCATTTTGCCCCCTGAATGGGAACTACTTATAATTTTTGTGAGAATTACAGGAGGAGTTTTAACAACGTATAGGAGGAATATAGGGACAGTTTAAAGCAAACCTTTAAACAAAGTTTGGACTTGAGATAGGTTATTTGAGTGAAGAAGAATTCACGGATGGGATCTCACTGAAAGCTAGGAGAAGTACAGTGCTCTCTACCCTGAGAGTTGTGAATAGGTAGCTTTTCCAGGTTAACCGTGAACCTGGATTTGAAATGTCGCTTTACCAGTTACTGTGATGTGTTGGCCTTAATTTGCTGTGTTTAGATGAAGCATTTCTACCATATGACTAGGATCAGATGAGACCTCTATAGTTACATGATCAATCAGCTGATTTGCTGTTTTTGATCGGCTGTCTAAAGCTTGATCTTTGGTTTACTTTGTTTAGTGTGTAGTCAGATGTGGGAACTATTTCCAAGTTCCATTCCACTCTGCATACATAGGACCCTGGTTACCGAGCAGCCTCAGGAGAATGGCCCTCCTCTTGCATTCCCAGGACTGAAATGAGTTTAATCAAGGACACAGCACACAAGCCCTTGTGTGTGTGCAAAGTTCTTGTACAGATGTTTGTCATGGAAGACTTGATAATACCTCTCTTGAGTTAAACAGAGTATGTTGTCAAAAGAAGTAGAGAAGCTTTTAGGGTTTGGTAGAAACATGCATGCATGCATACATACATACATACATACATACATACATACATACATACATACATATTTGGTGTCATCTGCCTTATTTTTTCAGGACGCAGTCTCTCATTGGGACCTGCAGCCCACCCATTAAGCTAAACTGAGCCCCAAGGATTCAGATGCCTCTGACTCCACAACACCGAGACACAGTTATATGCTACCCTCGCCCCCAAGCTTTATATGTGGATCCTGGGGGAATCTCCAGGGCTCCAGGGACCAAGTGCAGATTCGCATTATTACACAGCAAGCATTTTACTAAAGAACCTTTACAAAAGTCTAAGGGAGCCAGGCTGTGGTGGCGCAGGCCTTTAATCCCAGCACTTGGGAGGCAGAGGCAGGCGGATCTTTGTAAGTTCGAGGCCAGCCTGGTCTACAAAGCAAGTCGAAGACAGTCAAGGCTACACAGAGAAACCTTGTATCAAAAAAAAAAAAAAGTCGAATGGAATGGAGAGTGACTTGGGCACTTATACTCTCTTTAAACGGGCTAAGAAGCTTAGGGAAAACAACCTTCAAGTTGTCTCTCCAGGACATCAGTGAGGCTGGATTCATATACAGAACTGGGGATGAGCTATAGGGACATATTTTGGAATCCCAACTTTCAAGTACACACAACCTCAGGGGAATAATCTTATTGACTTAAGAGGCATCTCTTACAGACTGAATATACATATTCACCTACGAATTCTAGGGCATGTTATAGAAGACACTGAATTTCAAAAAGATCAGTACAGATTCTCCTGTTCGATGGGACACTAAGTCTAATATATTTACAATTGAGAATTATCCTACAATTTAGCTGATTTTAGAAATAAATCTTCCTTAGAAAGCCCCCTTCCCCCACACAAAAGAACTGCACCCATCCCATCCCCTCCCATACATACAGAAGATAAATAAAAAACATTTTCACATCTCTATTATGGCTTCTCTAAGCACAGGGACAGAGAGACTTGGAAACATTTGAAGTAAGCACCGTCCTGAGCATTCTCCCTGCTTTCTTATTTTTCTGGTATCTTTAAACAGCCAATCACAGCTGCTGTCCCATGAGATAATGCAGAGATAAGACTTACTTCAGCGTACACCTTTTGTTAAAGGCCTATGAACTCATATTCTAAAGAATTCTGTCTTCTTATCAGATTTTTCAAAGGCACGTCACAAATACTGCTAGTCTTAAATCTAGAGATTAATGTAACACAAAGTTGCAAGGGCAGCGGGAGAGTAATTTCCTTCAAAGCACATTAACTTGGTGTTTGCTCTGTTCACTCCGGAGTGGAATGTATTCAAGACTCGTTGATGACCTACCTCTTAGTTCTTACCTACCTGTGCTATACACTGACTGCAGGAAGCCAATTATTGTCCAAGGAATCCTTCCTAAGCCGGAAAATAACAGAGTAAGGAGAATCTAGTCAAAGCCCCACCATACTCCCTACAACCACCAACACTCACTAGACGCCATTGTTATATGGTCTCTGTGACCAATCCTTCTTGTTAGAGAGGAAACGGTTCTGTTAAATGTCAATAGGTTATTAGCGTTCATTAAAATGAAAACTCTCAGTGCGAGTTCAATACAGTTTTGTGGTTTATCTTTAAGTATATATATCTGTACTTTCAAAATGTATTATTTGATAATATTTTTGCATAAGCAAAAATTATGTTTTCTGCTAAGAACATTTGGTATACTCTGGGTTTACCTAGACCTCCAATCGACCCAGAAGAATTATAATTCTTCTGGTGTCTAGAGACAAAATGCTCACACTAGTCGTTATTTATCTGCAGCTGTTTATTGTTTCTTAATCAACATTACACAGACACAGAGAACAAATTCTTGGGGTTTTTTTTCCTGACTAGCATTCAAACCAGAGGAAGAATGAAGGGTTCCAATTTATCATTACTTAGAATCCCAGGTCTGTTAAGTGACTGAATGTATTCTTTTGTGTAGGCTTCAGCATACAACGTAACAAGGTACAGTTGCCACCTCAGCCCTTAAAGTAATGAATCCGTTCTACAACAAACATGTTCTCTGCTGTAATTCTCCTACCTTTTAATTACTGCTTCTTGCTCTAGCAGAAACAAGATATGATAGGCTGTGAGAGATAATGGTGTCGTTCTTTACACATAGATTTATGTGTAGCTTTCTTTTTTTCCTTTTTGGTAAAATTATGGATTTTTAAAGGAAGGTGCCATTTGGACCTAAGGAAAATTGCTGACAGAACAAATAGAATTTCCCACAGGGTACAGCTAAAATGAGGACGATAGACAAAGTAAGCTTTAAAGTGAACCTTCACCTTTCCCATAAAGATATTTAAAATTAAAGGGCCAGCATGCAAAGGGCCCGTACAGGTCCGCTCCAGGTCCTATTACGGCTTCCAGTTCAGTGTTTTTACGGGATTCTTCAGTGAGCAAATGAGTGGATCTCTAATTCTTATGGCTGCTCTTGGGATCTTTTTCTTCCTTTTCCTTGTTTGATCCAATTCTCATGTGTAAGTGCTTGTTATAGCTTATTATATTAATTATATTATATTATTTTTTCCCAAAATAAAATAAGAAACAGGTTATGGTCATTGCTTTAGATGATTAAATTACTTATAATTATTAAAAAGTTAATCTCTTAAGTAACAAAGACAAAATCACTCATATTACCACGATGCCAAGATAAACATTATTTGACCTACATATTTCATCTCTAAATTTGTTTTCCTTTTTATTGACTTTACATTAGCATAATGGTTTTCACTGGAGTGTATTCATACATATGTAGCTTTATATTTTGTTCTTTTCCCGTAATTGAATACTACTTAGCACAACCAAATTTATGTACTTTTAAGTCTTCTAAAGGGAATTTTAACTATAATGACAGTCCATTTCAGTTATTTCTTGTCTTTTGTGATAGTAAATATTTTTCTTCTCATAATGGCATGCTTTCCTGTTTTTCTCGGTTGTAACATTTCACATATAGTATGCTCATTTATCCGTTTTGTCTTTTGAGTAATAAAGTGTTACCCTGTTAATTTTCTGACATTGGTAATCATTTTCTATCTGTGGCTTTGTAGTTGACTTGTCTATACATAAGCAAACATATTTTTCAATAATTTAATTTCATTTTAAATGAAATTTTAAAATACATGTTTCCTTTTTCAATTTGATATTTTTGATGTATTGGCAAAATTAAAAGTGGCTAGATATTAGATTCTGATATATTTAAATTATGATCCAGGATCTGCCCTCACTAATTGCTTTACAGACGCAGACAATAGCATCTGACATCTCTGAATTTCAGTTTATCTGTGTAAAAGAGACAAGGGGATTTTTTTAGTAAGATTTCTGTGTTCAATAGAGACAATAGTGCACATGAAATAGTTAGCACAGCACTTTTTCTTTAATATACACTTATAAAATGTTAAGTGCCAAAGTAATTTACACATATAAAGTTAAATTTAAATTCAATGAAAGGGACTTGGCATTTTGGCCAGGTACATAGTTATCCCAGCAGTTTTTACTAGCTCAGCAGCTCTGTCTCCTAATTTTCCAAAAGTCATTCCACCATATAAAGTCATCACATATGTAGATATATAATAAGGATATGATGTATCTGTGCATCAATTTTAACTCAGTGGACAAATTCTCACTGTATAGCACAAGTCGGGCTCTCAGTCCTCCTAAATATGCCTCCCAAACCAAGGATTACAGGTATGTTCACTGAGTACTAAAACTTTTGGATCCTTTATTCTGTATCATTTTTATTCTCTATCAGTAATTCTATGATATTTAAATATCCTGCCTGTTAATTTTTATAATCTTTTAGGGAAAGGACTCATATGCAGCTTATTTTAAAATCACATGAGCATGCACGGATACACACACACTTGTTTTTCTGTGATATTTCACTACACTGCTTTAATAAAATATTGTTAAGTATTTTTTACTGTTGAAAAATGAATACATTTACTACATGAAGTTTTACTTTCACAAATGTGGTTTACTTAGTTTTGAACAAAAATCTTAATGTTTGGAGGTAAATTGCTGTTTATTCATGCATAAACTACATCTCTTACTCTTTTAAAAACACAGTGCCTGTGAAGCCATTTACACGTTCCTTTGAAATGGTGGTGGCAGTTACACAGAATGCATACGTAGCTTTGCATATTTGTTCACAAAGTGTTGGAACACAATTTTCCACCAACTCTTGAACAATGTTACAAGTTCTGAGGAGGTACTATAAAAGCCACATTTCAAGCATCTTTGAAGACTATTCTAGGACGTGTAGATTATTTATAATAATGTTGTCACAAGTTGGCTGCATGCATGCTCTCAGAGAGGCTAGTAATCACATACAGACTGATGTGTTGCTGTTATTGTTTTGTTTGTTTGTTTGTTTGGTTCGTTTTTGGTTTTTTTGTTTGTTTTGTTTTGTTTTGTTTTTTGAGACAGGGTTTCTTTTTGTAGCCTTGGCTATCCTGGACTCAGTTTGTAGACCAGGCTGGACTCAAACTCACAGAGATTCAGCTGCCTCTGAGACAGACTGATTCTAAAATAAGAAAAAGCATGAACTCTGGTGGCCCATATTTGACCACTTTCCTGTGGTGGGGAGGCCTGGGGGCACTCATGCTACCAAGATGAGACTTGGTAGATAGCCTATGACCATGCAGTGGCGGAGGAAGTCCCCCTAGGTCATTGACCTAGGGAAGGGGAATAGGGTGAAAGAGGGAGGGAGGGAAGAACAGGTGGATACAAGTGAGGGGAAAACAATTGAGATGTAATCTGAATAAATTAATTAAATAATAAAATTTTTTAAAAAAGAATGATAAAAAAAAAGAAAGAAAAGAAAAGCACAAATTCTTTCCTGGGAGGAGGGTGGACAGGTGCTGCAACAGAGAGTATCACGACAGGTGAAGGTGTGCCTTTCTTGGTAAGACTTTAGTTATTCATTCTTTTTCCTGGAAATATAAAAGACTTTCTGTGTATATGCATCACTTGATCAAAATGTCCCCAAATTTGTTGTCTTGGTGAACATATTACAGAGAAGGTATAATGACAAGGCCCAGGAGAAGTCCCTGCAGTTTATAGCCATCTCAGAAGCCACTGATCTGACCAGTGTGCCCCAGCTTGCTTTGCTTACTTGCTTGCATGTGGCTACAGCAGGCTGGACTGTTGATTCTCCATCCTATTGGCCTTGCAGTTCTGACAAATATCCTCTGTGTTTGGGCAATAGCCTTCACATTTTCATTTTTTCTATTGTTGGTTATTTGCAATATTTTGGCTTTTGCTATTGTAACACTGTAAAGTGGGTGTTACATCTTGACTTGACCTCTTGAAAATTTAATTTTTCAATAAGAATTGATCTGTTACTTGAAAAGTGATTATGAAAGTTGATAAGAGGCATACAAAGCATCATATTCTCTCTCTCTCTCTCTCTCTCTCTCTCTCTCTCTCTCTCTCTCTCTGTGTGTGTGTGTGTGTGTGTGTGTGTGTGTGTATGTGTGTGTATGATCTTGATGTCACATTCCTTGAGTTCTTCCTCCAAAAAATTTAAATGGATTCAAAAATCAATGTACAAAAGATAAAAGTTTGTTATCACAAAAAAAGTGGGGCCTTAGTTTTTGAGATAAACAGTGGCCTAAAGGAACACTGAGGAGCAAAAGAATCTAAGGGAGTGAGAGCAGACAGAGGCTGTAGAGTCCACCCTGGGCTCAAACACCCTGAAGGGATTAGACTAGACAAGGCCAGAGAGGCCATTGCATCACCCTGCATACTGAAACTTCACACCAGTGCTAGGTTTGCGGGACAAATAGACTCCTAAGGGATTTTTCTGCCCAGGTTAATGAAAGATTTACTTTGATTAACTTTTAACTTATTTCTTTTTCTTTTTAGTATATTTTCATCTAATATAAAGTATACTAATATACATATTTGATATAATTTTATCATTTCTCCCTTCCCTCCCTCCAAACCTTCTTATATGGCCCTCCTTGCTCTCTTTCAAATTCTTAGCCTTTTTCATTGTCATTACATACACATGTGCATATGAATAGATATCTATATTCCTATTTATAACTTTCTCAGTCTATATTTTGCTACTTTAAGGGAAAATATAATTATGGTAATCATAAACTCTTCTAGCAGTTGTAGGATGTTATCTCCATCAAAACCAGAAGATACTAGAATTTTTTTTTACTAGTAACCAAATCATATGTTTCAGTCTCTGGTTTTACAAGAAAGTTAATAGGAGTCCATCCTATATGATGTTAATGTCTTCTAATAATCACCAAATGGCAATTTAGGATGATACAGTTTGATTTGGTAGGCCATTGATAGAAATAAGGAAGCTATTATTGCAACCTCCTCTTAGACGGGAAGAAGCTTCACCTGTGTACGGTACATGTCCATACCCTTGTCCTAATGGCTCTAGTATTTTTCACTAGGAAGGAAGAAAAAACATACACCTGGGAGGGTGTAGGATAGACCCAAAGTTCAGCCACTGGAAGTGCAGGATTCCTTTGAAGCCCCCTGTCTTTCTTTGGTGATTGATTTGCCTATTTAAAACAAAGTAATGTATCCATGTAATAGATTAGATGCTTCAAAACAGACGGTGTCTGAGGCCTGGGACCATACACATCCCGGACACTGGTAGCTTGCGCCAGACTCAGTAACATAAAGGACCTGAAGCCCTTTCTGGAGTAGATTCTAAGGAGGAAATGTGCTTCCTGCTTCTGTGTTCCTCAACCTAAGCGACTTATTTAAAACTGAGGCAAACTCCTCAAAGATACAAAAGCTGATTGCTAATGAAAGATGGAAACTGTTAGAAAACTGACTGTTCTGGAGGAAAAAAAAAGTCCCTGGCAAGCTGAGAGCTCAGAGGAGAGAAACACAAGGATATGGAGCACTCACCTGCAGGTGTGTGGAGGCCAGAAGTCAATGTCGCTTGTGAATTGAGCCAGGATCTTTCCTTGGCCTGGGTCATCTCCATTAAGCTAGGATAACTAGCCATCAAGATACAGGGAACCAACCAGGTGTTTTCATTCCTCCAGGGCTGGCCTTAAAGGGATATCCCACAATGCCCACTTGGTTTTCTACCTAGGCTCATAGGATCAAGCAGAGGTCTTCATGCTTGCATGGCAAGCATTTTGCCAGCCAATCTATCATCCCAACGCTCCTTGAACACCTTCATTAATTACTGAATTTGTGTCACAGTAGACAACCAACCATACCTAGTTATTTAGGAAGCATTTCTGCCACAGGGTTATACATTTATCCTTCTTAGAGAAGTGTGAGCCTCTTCAGCACAGTGATGAATATCAAGGGATGTGATTAAGTTGAAGTCCAAGATTAAAAAATTCCTTCCTTTCATCTCAGTTATCTTGTGCTACTTTTATCGTTCCCCTGAAAATGACCAGAAACACCTCAGAAAGGAGGGATTTGTTTGGATTCATTTGAGGTGCAGTCCCTCATGCTGGGGTGAGATGGCCCCAGGAACTCAAGGCAGCATCAATAACCAGGAAAGAGAGAGCTGGAAGCTGTTACTTAGCTTGCTTTCTCCTGTTTTCTTCTTTATTAGGGCTGATACCCCACCCTTGGATACAGCTGCTCACATTCAGAACAGGCTTTGCTTTCTTGTTAAACCCTCTAAAGATCTTCACAGAGGTTTGTTTCCTAAGTAATTCTAAATCCAGTCAAGATGGCAGAGGATTAACCATTGCATAGCAAATACTGCCTTGCAGTGTAAGCAACCATAGATGCTATGCTAAAATCGTCCTTTAGGACAGGAATTAATGCTCAAGATGTCTTATTTACTGCAGTATAGCTGAAATGCTCACATATACCCGTGTATCCCAAGGTTATTGCCAGCACTGATTTCTAAAGCTTCCATTGCATCCATGTAAAGGTCACCTGGTATAAAAAAAAAGTATAGCAGTCTTAATCCATAAATAGTCCTCTAATTCCTTAAAAGTAAACAACTAGAAATATCTTGTTGCCATAGTTGCAGTGAATTGTTGATCACAATTACTCTTTAAGCCTAAAATGGTGCAATGATTTTCATAATGACATGCAATTACGAGTCCACATAAAACTTTCTGAAATAAGTCTTTCTCAAATGGAAATTTCCTACTCTGGAGCCTACAAAGGATGCTTATTCTGCAGGCTCAAGCAAACGTGTTAATGACTAGGAAGCAGCTTATAATTGAAAGAGTAATGGGAGATGCCAGACTTCTCCGTGACCCCGACTGGGATAGTGTTCTTCCTTGTGAAAGCAATTTAACAGCAGGTCTAAACTTCAGTGTTCCCATCTGTTAAATGGCGATGGTGAGGGACACCTCCTGTGTTTGAAGATAAACAAAAGAGAGTTAAAAGCGAAAGTAATGGGATCTTTGAAGAAGAAGAAGAAGAAAGAGCCTTGTGTTGATCTGGAAATTCTGTGCAGTTTACTGACAAATTTTAATTAGACACATCATTCAGAAATTTAGTTTTGATGATTTCATGATGCAGTTTATAATTCTCCATGTAGCATTGTGTAGCCATTTTATTTGTACCATACAGCCAGGCATGTGCAGACTTATCATGATTATTTTAATTTCAATTTCTTTGAGGCAACCAGTGTGTTTTATGCACCATTTTTAGAAACTGTGTGCTAGGCATAAAGGTTACAAAAGTTCATGGGCTATGATGATGGATTTTATGCTCCCTGTCATCCAGGGAGAACAGGAAGTGCAGGTGGGACTATTTCAAGCTCCTGGACCACTGACCAGTCGGAGCTATACAAGTTGTAATGGAAGTGAACGAGGGGGAACTGGAGGTTAAGCAAGGTACCCATTCTTCTCCTCAGCTGATACTTTAAATGCATTTCATACAATGAAACTCACATCTATGCAACTTACTGAACTAAAAATGAACTATTGAACAAAGTTTGAGTCATACGTTTCAGCTGCTTCCTTAAAAGGTTTTCAAAAGTTAGCCCAGAAGGTAGGATGAAAAAGGAATTTCAAAAACACAAAAACCTTATTGCATTGGTTTGTTTAGGGTGGTGGTGGTGCAGGGTGTGTGTGTGTGTGTGTGTCTGTGTGTGTGTACACATATGGGAGTTGGATGACAATTTCAGAGAATTAGCTTTCTCCTTCCACCTCGTGTGTCTTAGAGATGGAGCTCACGTCATTAAGCTTGGCAAAAGTGCCTTTACCTGGTGAGCCATCTCACAAGCCCTGTTTTGATTTAAAATCTACATGCTAAGTGATTCTCTGATCAATTTCAAAGTTATTTCTGGAAACAGCTTTGTGAAGTGTAGGACATGATGCCATTTTCCTACAGAAGGAGGCTCCAAGGATTAAAATACTAATCTAAGCTCTGCTGCCTAATAGTTAGCACGGTCTAAGTATTTTTTCAAGGCTCATATAAAATCCTTAGTAAGTATTAGGACCATCATAAGTACATTTTCATAGTAAATGGCATGTTCTGGGATATCTTACTGTTTTGCTAAAGTCTTGGGATCTTTTTATCTAAGAGAGGGTATTGTTCCCTAAATGTGTGACAGATGGGGTGAAAGCTGTGACATATTGGTGATTATTCATTACCTGGATCAAGCCAATTTTCATTACATTCGCCGGAAAGCAAGTATTGCCTGTAACTGCTAATTGGATTTGGTGACTGTGTTGCATGAATTCTTTCATTCCTGGGCTTTCAAGTCCCTGCACACTCCGGAGACGGAAAGATAAAGTTGATGTTCTTGTCCTATATTTCTAGAATTGACTCAAAGACATAGAAAAAGTCATTGGAACTTGCAGAGAACAAAATAAACACTGTGGGCATGTGTAAGCCAATATTAAATAAGACTTCTGAGGGCATTAAGTTAATTAAAAATTCAGAACTCATATCAGTTTGTCTTAGTTGCATTTTACTGCATCATAATATTCATTTATATTACATTTTCCTTTTACATTAACATTTTCATGCATTCTGAGATATAATGAATGCCTTATATTTATATAGACTTCCATGACTTCAAAGTATTTCTGTTTCACATCCCACTATTTATGAGCACAGCAGAGTGCCAAAAATTGATGAAACTCTTATCTTCTTTCATAATTAAAAAAAACGCTCACAAAGAGTTGAAAAATACCAGTGGTCTTCTTGTTTGTGGTGGATGTTTCAACATTTATCACAAAAGAATCAGAAAGAAGTATCTATCCAGCTTTGTTCATTCTATTCCATCTTAAATAAAATAAATTTACAAACTGTGACCCATTTTCTTTAACATGTCATTTTTCTTACATACATAGTTAAACATGAGGATAGTTATCTTTTGTTCTTTGCATACAAACATAATGCTTCACATCATCAGCATTTTTTATCATCATCATGCCTATTTTATGTTTAACCAAAACCAAACCAAACCAAAGCAAAACAAAAAACCAGACTGTTTCTTTGAGATTTTCATATACACCAATAAAATGTACACTCTTCATATCACTTGAATGACATTTTTACCAGTTTTTCTACATTAAATGAAAATAGTAATGTTTCCACATTTGCATTTTAAGAGCTTTATGATACAATGCTTCATCATTAGGTGTATTTTCCATGTGCCAAGCACTTGGAGTTCATGAGACGTACCACATAGTATAACCACTGATCAGAGCCAGTCATTTTATAGCCGTTTCACTTACTAGTCTGAGTTTTTTAATGTACTAATTGAGACATTTTTCATAAATATAAAAAAATCAAAATCCCATTATGTTGTCGAAATTCACTTTTATATCCTTTTGAGACTATCTCTACAGACTATCTAATTAGGTAGGTTTATGAATATTATTCTTTTTTATTTTCCTATAAGGAATAAGATATTTCCCAAGTATTCTCATTTGTCTAAATCTGCTGCATCTTATCTTTTCTACCTAGTATCAGATACTTTACATTTTTGATGTTGAGATTTTTCTATATATTGTAATCTAAGTTCTGCAAATACTGCTACAATAGAGTTACAAATGATGTCATTTCTACTGCTACTAACCTCATAGAAGTATACAAGGTACCCTTACAGCTATCATTTGCTTCCCTTTAAAAGACAGTAAATGATCAGGTTGAACATTAATAAATTAAGCAAACAAGACAAGGAACCTTGTACCATCTGGCAGATCTGTGGTCTCAGAATTCTTTCTGGCCCTTATGTACTCTCTGAGCATCTATTTCACTTCCTGCTTCTCACTGCTTTTTTGCCACATTGGCTCTCTTGTCTCTTCCTCCCCTCCTGCACCTCAGTCTACTGTGAACCTTTGTCTTAAATGTTCACTGGTGCTCAGTGATGTTTTGCCTACGTTATAGAAAAGAGTTGCTTCTCCACTTCATGTCACTTTCTTCAAAACACTGCCCTCTAAATTAGCAGAAAGACAGAGTACCGTGCTTTCACAAATCTGCCTCGAATGGAACATTGAATATAAGAAGAGGAGGATATGAAATATCTCTAGAGTTAGTTGTGTGAACTGATTTTTAACAATTATGGGATGGAACAGCATATGAATTTAAACCACAACAATAAGATACATGCCATTGTTTGGTGTGTATCATGTTATGCATTCTAATTTGCAGTCTTGTCTTGGTTAGTCACATTATGAAAACGTAGTCAGAAAGTGTCTTTCTGCTGCTGGGCCTTATTAAGACAAAAATATTGGACTGTCTAGTATCATTGAGCATCTGCTGTGAGCCAGGTGTTTTCATCAAGGTTGGCCTTGGGAGACGATGACTAAAGAACAGGAGTTTAATATTTTTTTTCAAAGAAATGAATGCTGGTGATAATGCATATGTTAATTACCTTGATCTGATCACTATGTAATCTGTACATTTGCTGAAGCATCACACTGTACCTCACAAACATGCTCAGTTATCATGTCTCTATTGCAAATAAAGCTTATTAAGGTGTGTTTGAAAATAGCAGTTCTAATGTAATTCAGTTTGGATTGGTGTTTTCATTTGGTATATTAGCTGAGTAGTTGTGATGTGGAAAGTAATTTTTATTCCATTCTTAGTGAACAAGGTAAATAAAAAGTGGTGGGTATACATTATGAATTAAAGAAATGAGAAAACACAAAAGGCAAGTACAGTATAGCTATATGTTAATATAGAACATGTTAAAAATATAAAGCTACAGTAAGAGATATGTAATGCAAAAAGCCCTTGAATAAAAACAACCCACAGGAATACCTGGCTGGTCCATTGAGATGGGTGCTGAGTATCTAGTAAAATGGACAACATGTTTTACACATGATCCAGTGTGTTGGTGGGTCTTTTCCTGTACATACTTGAATCAGAGAGGCTAAGGTATTTTTAATCGTCAGAAAATGCTGTTTTGGGTGTGGAAAGCAGAACATTTATCCACTGATGATAAGAGTCAAAACTGGAGTACCCACCATGGGTATCAACCTGGAGGTTACTCTAAAAGCCAGAAATATGTGTTCCACGAGATCCACGGGTACTACTCTTCAGCACTCACTGAAAGAACTATGTCCTACTATAGCGACACTGTCCAGCCATGTTCTTTGTTATTCAATCCACAATGACCAGGAAATGTAAATAGCATAGATGACCAATAACTAGCGCTGAAGAATGGCATGTTTACACAGTGGAGGATTACTGAGCTGTTAATAAAAATGAAATTACTAAATTCTTAGGTAAACACATAGAGCTTTAAGCAATCATTTTGAGTGAGATAACCCATATCCAGGAAGACAAATGGCACAAGTTTTCGGTTACTTTGTGTGTTGGTTTTAAATCTCTAGAGATGTGTGTTTTGTCATGAATACCCATAAAAGTCAGAAAATTAATACAGACCATGTGGAAGGGAAAGTCTTTCAAGAGAAGAAAAATATAGCTCAGTAGTGTAAAAAGGCTTAAGGTCAATGAAAGAAGGGTTAAGTTGAGATAGAGGGTAGGAAGGAAAGGTACAAGAAGAAATAAAGACTAAAGACCTTTAGCCATAGGCAATTTGTAATTGATATCTCCCAGGTAGAGAAAATCAGTTTCTAAGGTGGAGTGTCACTGGGTGTATCAACCATACCCCAGGATAGGCCCAGGAGTGATTGGCAAAGACAAAATAGACTCCCCATTTTTCTGAGTGGTTTTTGTTTTGCTTTAGTTTGGTTTTGGTAATTTTTGTATTATTAGGTTTTATATTTGTTTGTTTTCATTTTGTATTTTAATCTTTTGAGAAAGAGAGAGAGTGTGTGTGTGGGAGAGAAAGAGAAAATGGAGTTAGGTGGGCATGGAGGTGGGAAAGAGAGGACTAGTTAGGGAAGGGAAATAATATGATCAAAATAACTTGTATTGAAATGTTTTTAATATAGGTAAGTAATCTTAAACAAAGAACCCATCTTGTAATAACAAAAACAACAGTAAAATGATGGATATTACTACCACAGACTCTTCCCACACATACACACATAGTGCTGAAAGGTGGTACGCAAACTACTTGAGTAAAAAATTAATCACTACATATATAGTATATGTATTATATATTATGTACATATTATATGTGTGTGCATGTTTTATCTCCTCCTCCACAATTGTCTCGTATTTTTGAAATTAGGGCATGTGATATAAATGCCCCATTCTAGGGATGATCACTCTATAGTCTCTTATTCTCTGCACCTTGACCAGTTGTGGGGCTCGGTGTTAATTACCATCTGCTGAAGAAAGAAGGTTCACTGATGAGACCTGAGTGGTTCTATTAGTGTATCTATTTCTCTATTACTCATCTATTAGTGAGTGCAACGATAAGTAATTAGAAGTGGGTCCAATATTTACACCGTTTAGCAAGTAATAGCAGTAACACTCATGATCTGTAGAATCTCATTATCCTTAGCCCTGAGAATGGGGCCAGGAATGGGCTTCATCTTGTGAGGAAAGCCTTACTCTAATCTGAAAGCAGTTGGTTACACCCCTGACATCCATGTCACTACTGTACCAGTGGGGTTGTCTCATCAAGCTAGTCATTACTGTAGCTCTCAGACTTCACAGGTGAGAAGACCTCCGCCCATAGCTGAGGAGATATTGGCGTTTGATAAGTGCTGGGGGAGAGACAGACACAGTAGTCAATGGTAGCTCTGTCACACTCCACTGGAAGCTTATGCGCCCAAGAGTATATGCATTTGATGGGTTTAAAAAAAGAAGAGGTCTGGACGGAAAAATGGCTCATCCATTAAAGGCTAGGCTCACAATAACAACAACAACAAAAAAAAAAAAGAAGTGGTCACACAGGGTGTGTAGGGAAAGGGGCTGGATTTTTGAAGAACAGGAAGAGATTGTGAATATGACCAGAATATATTAAACAAAGTAAGTACTTACAGAACTAATAAAAATGTTACACCCTGTTTTCTGAATGACAAGGATCTATTGGAAATGCTTACAAATGGAAGTCTGTCCCTATCTATTCTGAAGAAAGCCAATGCAGCCTCATTAACCTTCCAAAATTATCTTCATAATTTTACTCATACAAAATTTACATATTTATTTGCTTGCCAACTAATGAGCTATCTCTGGCTTCTAGAATACAATGTGCTGAAGTGGTTTGATTCCTTTATCTTGTTCTTCTGTATGCTCATGCAGAGCTAGCTCTACTTTTGTCTGTCTTCATCTGCAGCACAGCATTCTCTCAACCTCATTCCTAGTCTTTTGCCTTTTTGTAACTGATCTTCTCCTTTAACATATCCCTTTTAAGAGATTGTGGAAGAAAGCTTACTGACTTCTAAAATGTTATTTTTAATGAAATAAAATTAAGGACTAATGGAAAGCAAGAGGTTCTCCATGTGCTCTGGCATTGCCCCCTCACTGATGATCCACCTTTGTGTAAGCTTGTCCAACATTACTAAAGACGTGCTCCCTAGTCCGCTGCTCAATTAAATGCTTAACAGTCAAGGACCTAGTTTGCACTTTCTCATTGTCTGTCCTTTCTCCCCACTCTCCAGCCCTCCCCTTTCCCTTCCGTCTTACACTGTCTTCTTTCTTTACCCTTCTAGTAACCTTTTTATTGCATGACATTTCTTTACATTCACGAGTTAAAGCACACAACTATTACAATATCTTATTTAAAATACATATATGTGTGTGACTAATAATTACAAAAGTCATAGCTATTTATTGAGAATTTGATATGTGCCTCAAGTCTAGAGTCTGAACACAACAAATTTTATCTTACATGTGACACATGGGTGCAGTGCACAGATCCTAAATATTTAATTCATCACCAGCATTGGGATGACTACTTTTAATCATCCGTTTGACAGGATCTAGGATCACTTGGGAGATGGTCCTGTGGGAATCTCAGAGTGGGATAGTCTTGATTGCATTTTGTGAGGTGAGAAGAGCTGGCTGCTGTAGGTAGCACCATTCTCTGACTGGGAGGCTGAACTCATAAAGGCGCATAAAGGCGAAAGGGAATGGATGGAGCAGCCGCGTATGTTCTCTGTTCTCTGCTGACTGGTTCAGATGCTTGCTGCCTTGACTTACGAACTGTGATGGGCTATATTCTTCAAAAGAAAACCTTCTTTCCTTAACTTGCTTTGGTCAGAGTATTTTTTCTCACAGCCTCAAGCTCAGAGTTAGTAATTTTCTCTAAGTCAAACTGCCTGAGCCAGGTCAGATTCCATGTTCCCAGGCGTTGATTGCACAACCGCAGATGTTGCCATCGTGTCCACAATGTTCTTATGTTACGGTGCTATTTCATATCCTCCTTAACATGAAAAACACATTCTCAGGAAGAAATATGCAGTTAGACAAATGAAAGGTTACTTGTAGTGAGCCTTTTCCTACCAACCAAGCCCCGTCACTTCTGTGTAAATCTCAGGGTTACCATGAATATTTACTGAGATGCCAAACCCACTTGTTAAAAATCCTTTCATTCCCATCATAAATTGTTCTATACTTAATTCTTCTTGTAAGACTTATATCTCATACTACCATTCAGGAATCAAGTCTTATTATAATTTGATAAACAGAATAATGTCACAGAAACTAATAAGTAGAAAAGAAAACAGTTTCAGGATATGGGATGTCTTTTAATTCAGTCTTTTAACCCAAATTAACCTTTGCATCATGACTCTGATCACCCAATTACATTATCTCATCTGTCTGAAAACTGCCAAATATGATGTTTATTATTACACGATTGCTATGTTTATTATTATTACATTGATCCATTTACAGTGAGTTTAGGGAAAACATCTGCTGAGTGTTATATAGATCTGTGATGAGCAGATGGGTGTGTGGATACCATCAGCAAGGAAAGGTGCTAGGGTTGATCCGATTCACCTGCCAGACTGTGCCCGTTGCCAAGATGTGAGGTGAATGTACACTTCTCTGGCAAAGGGTATTTTTACGGGTGGCCAAAGCTTACTATTCCATGCCCAGCTTCCAAACTATGTTGTGTAGCTTCCAAATGGCTTATCTGTATTTCTTGTTATTTTTTCTTTTCTTCTCCAATGTAACTCAAATATTTCTGAGACAGAGCATTGTGGAGTCACAGCCAATTATATTATCTGTTTTTTTTTTCCTCAAAAAAAAAAAAAAAAAAGAAAAGAAAAGAAAGAAAGAAAGAAAAAGACTTTCAGCAAAGTATAGAGCACTATGCTGCTATACTTGTTTAACATTTCCCCTCTGGATGTGTAGACATATATTACAACAAAAGCCTATATTCTGTGCCTTAGTTCACTCTGGGTTTGAGGTAGTTAGAGCTGCTAGAGATGAGAGCCAGCAGATAGAGTCGAGCTCTCTCAGGAGATCGCATGGCTGACAAACAGTGAGTGTATTCTTACTTCTTCTGAGAGTACATTTCAAAGCTAATTTAATATAATTCTTCATATCATTTAACAATAGCCAGAGGTAAGAGGGGCATGTGAGGAGGGAGGTCTGTTTAAAGGAAGACGTTTAAAGGAAGCTACAGGCTTAGTCCTAACCCATACAAATTATCAATGAACTTTTCCTCCAGAATCTGATTTGTGTCTTTCAGGAGCTCATTATTTATTTCAGAAAGAATAAGGAATTTTTGGTCTCTGAGCCTCTTTTTTTTTTTCTTCCTTCACCTTGCAGGCAAGTAAGAAGGGAAAAATATAGGCATGGGAATGGGTGAATGAGCACAGAATTTGGTCATATTTTCAGAGCTGGGTCTGAGGTTTAAAGCTTGGAGTACAGTGTACTTTCTCCGTGTGCTTGCAGACATCTTATTTAGCCTTTACGGAGCTCATTAATAATGATCTGTACGAATAGACGCTGTGCTTCCTGCATCCTGGGATGGCGAATGGATGAACAAGCATATGCATAGTATTAATGCCATGGCTTTAAACTGTTGATGATCTTGAAATACTAGTTCCATCAACTACAACTATTACTAGTCATTGTTTCTATTACTATCACTAATAATCTCACTGTATTTGACTTTTCTCAAATGATAGCATATATAGAACATAAGGTATAACATGTCCTGAAGAATGACGGATATTAACTGACATCTGACCTCCTAAGGAACAGGAAGAGAGAGGCTGGGAAGGGAGGCTCACTCTCATCTCATGAGCAAGTAGAGGTGCATATTTTCCCCACGGTACCAGAAAATTCATCTGAGCTGTTTACCAAAACAGTGTCCACAATTAGTCTAAACTTGTTAATTCGGTGGCAGGATCATTGTGATTTAGTCTCAAAGTGTTTTCTGCAAGTACAGAAGTTGATGTTAGCCCACAGATTTTGCCTATAAATGCCTACTAAATTATGTAGTATCTGAGAGGTAAAGGTCAACGATTTCTAATAGTTAAATTTCATTTTAAGTATTCACTTCTATTTCTCCCCTCAGTAATTTGGACTCAGAAGTCAGTGGAAGCTATTGCCAGTGTGAATCCAAACTGAAAAATTAATCAGTCATGTAGGACAAATGCCAAGAGCAGATATATTGATCTCTAATACAGAGAGCAGCAGGGATGTGCGTCAATAATTAACTTAAAAAGTGGCAACTAACATGAAAGATAGAAAAAAGGAAAATCTAGTGCACTAGCTGTCTCAAATCTACATTGAACCTGCATTATCTGATTTTATCCAGTCATGCTGTGTGGAGCACTGGAGATTTCTTTGTTGGGGTTGTAAAAGGCCAGTTGATTTTTCTCTTGCCATATGCACGTAGGCAGTTATGTGGGGTACACTACAAATCTATGAAGCAAAAGGAGGGTTGGATACACTGTGGACCCAAATGTTATTTTATCAAATGTTTAGAATATGAGTTGTCAAGAATTGTTGTCAAAATAAGTGTGTTTAGTAGAATTTCTATTCCTGGAGAAGTATTTTGTAAAAATAATTATGTTGGGTCTTAACAGCTATTTTAAATATATCTATTTTCCCCTTTAATAGTTATAAAAACATTGTGTATTTAGAGTTATGAATTTCCTTGCATTTATTTTTAGGCTCATTTAAAACTTCAACACTTGAATTTTAACATTAGTGATTTGACAGCTGTGCAATTAATTTGTTCCATCACAAAATTAAGTGATTGATACATCTTGAATGTTTTAAATGCACATAAAATTTCTAACATACAAGAGTCTAAGTGAGTACCTGTAATATATATACCTTTTATGTAAATGTATATTTCCCTTTTAAATTAATCAAAGTGAATCCTTTTTTTTTTTGAACCACCTATTATGTGCTAACCTTTTGAGAAATAATAAGACTATTTTAATAAGTGAAAGTCATGTGCATGTGTGTGTGTCCACATGTGGCTGAATGCACATGCATGCACGCATGATGTGTGTGCATGTGTTCATGTAGGTATATGCAGCTGTGCCCGACCTTTAGGAGGACAGAGGGTGTCACTCAGTGGCTTCTTATACTACTTTCCACCTTATTTTTGGAAACAGGGCCTCTCATTGAAGCTGAAGCTCAGACTTTTGCCTGGATCAACTTTCCAGCAAGACCCACCCATCTCTGCTTGATGGGATTACATGCACCGACCAGGCACACATAGCTTTTACGTGGGTGCTGGGGATTTGAACTCATGCCGTGTTGCTTCCAAAACGAGTGTTCTTTCCTAGTGAATCATATCCCTAGCCCCTGTGAGACAGCTTTCATCAGAAGTCAATCAGCCGTAGTCTGAGTGCTTTGCCTGTGAAGAGCAGCAGTGTTAAGTGCCTCTCTCTTCAATCACAATGGCTATGGGCAGATAATACATCTTTAAACGTTCTTCAGTTTAAAATATTTGTGGTTTTTTTTGAGCAATATATGAGTACTGTATTTACATCATTTCACCCCATGCTCTATCTCCCTCTACCTCTTCCCATGCTCCCTCATTCCCTCTCACCTTCATGATCTGACCTCTTTATCTTTAATTAGTGTGTGTGAGTGTGTGTGTGTGTGTGAGAGAGTGTGTGTATGTGTGTGTGTGTGTGTGTGTGTGTGTGTGTGTGTGTGTGTGTGTGTGAGCACAGCATGATGGTTTCATATGGTGTTGCTCATATGAATTTAGGCCTGACCACTTGGGATCCTATAATGTATCCAGAGCACATCCTGGAGACCAATTCTCTCTCCCTCAGAAGCCATTAATTTCCTGTAGCTTATTCAACTCAAGGATGAAAATTCATCAAACCTAAGGAAATGGAAGGCCATTTTAAACTCCCTAGGCCTCATTTTCTATGTATGACATTAGAATGTCAAACACAAGTTAAATTTCATTTTCCTACCCTGTTCCATATGTCATTATCAGAGTTCTAAAACTAAGCAGAGTAGGGGCCTTTTACTCCTTTTTGCTTGTTATCTGAATCCCACTGAAGACAATAACGTGGTGGCAAACATATCAAGAACAGCTCTTCTGGTCTGAAAAGCAGTGCAGTCTTTCTGTGTCTTCAGAGGGGTGTGATGTGTTTCTCTGAAGATTAGAGACAACCGTTTGACATTTAGACACAATTATTCCAACTTGGAAATGTTGCCAAAAGCAGTATCGACACAGAACCCCAGATCATCACTAGCTTTGCTGCATGCAGCTCAGGGAGCCAAAGGCTGACTCCCCAGCTCTCTTCTCCCACCTGCGCTGTGAACCCCTGCCTTTGCTGGTGCTAGTCACCCTGTCATGTTAACTTAACAGCCACAGTCAGAGTTCGGCTTTGTTCACTTTCTATTCTGAGAAGATAAAATAATTTTTTTCTAGTAAATTTAGATAGGCTTGTATGCTTTTCTGAGTAAGGTTTTATTTTATGTTTTTCTACATATTCTTTTAGTTTTCTCCAACCATAAATATCTGTTCATTTTGTTGGTTTGATCGTAATTAATTCCTCCCATAATTTCTTTCTGCTCATATAGGTGTAGAAAGAACTATACATCCAATAGTGTTTGTCGCATTGTCTCCTCCAGGACTTCTCTGGAAAACAAGTCCTGTTGTTCACCTTGGTTGACCATGGGGCTCAAGTAGCACATACAGTCTCTTCATAGTTTCTTGCTGTCAACAGAGTAGAGAACCCTTGACGACCAGCATCATCCTAAGCTTGTCTGCTTTGGTCCCTGGCTTGCCTTCCCTTTAATCTTCAGCTCAGAAAAGGATGGGATGCTGTGGTTTGGGTTATTTAGCCCCAGAACTCAGCTTCTCCCACAAAAATCTATATTGTGAATGTTTGACTTCTTTGTAAGATCTCTACCAATGACAGTTTAACAAGATGGTAAATAAACTGAAGACAATAATCCTAACTACATTTATTGAATGCACATTCTATCATGCTGACTCGTATGTACTTTTTCTGCAAAGTCATCTCTCTGCCCACAAGCACTCGTATCTGTGAACTCAACCCACCATGTATCAAAAATACTCTAAAAGAAATGTGTCTATATTAAGCATGTACAGGCAGATATATTTTTAATCTATTTATTCAGATTACAACTCAATTGTTCTCCTATCACTTGTATCCTCCCATTCCTCCCTCTCTCCTACCCCTACTCTATTCCCCTCCCCTAGGTCCATGATCGAGAGGAATCTCCTCCCCCACTTATGGTCACAGGCTATCAAGTCTCTAGACTCAAAGAAAGAATAGGCAGGCTACCAAGATGAGACTCAGACAGATATTTTTATTTTGTCAGTACACTCTAATTGGCCGAGTTGTGATGGTTCATTCCATTGGAGTTTTCAACTTTACCATTATGTGAGAGTTAAACATACTCGGTAAAAACTGGACTTCAAATTTTGATTTTTGCCCTTATTCTTGACTGAAAATAAGCTGAAATGTTATAGAGCCCTCACTTTCTCAATGCTGGGCAGGAGCAGCCAGCCATGACTCCCATCCAGCTGCTCAATCATGAGAGAAACAGCAACTGTAGTGCTCTGTGTTACTCTTCAGTGGTATGTGGAAGGCCAGCTGTAATAAATGCACTTTCAGTTAATACATCACCAGTTGACATAGCCTCATTTGAAGTCAAGGACCACCTGTACAATGCAACAACTCTTTACATAACATGTGCACGGATATGTATTTTAAGAAATTAAAAGACTGTTTAATGTACACCGAGGGGGTCTGTGTAGGTTACAACTCTACAATATTATCTCCAGATTTTAGTATCCACGGGGATCCTGGAGGCAATCACCCACAGGCACAGAGAAAAAACTGTGGTTTCTCACAGAGTCCATAGAGTCAACTTGTGCTAATTGATACTACAATTGTCATCCCTTTCCCAACAAGAAACCAGGCAGAGCCTAGTGAAAACTTTCCATGATTTACAAAGTAAGTACTATCTGGGGTGATCTCCTATTCGTGGTCTTTTACTTTTTTTCTCTCTCTCTGGGCTTTATTTGTCTGATATCCATGATTTTACCACTCCTCTAGATTTTTTAAAATAGAAAGCGAAACTTCTTTGAAAGTTAGTAGTGATATGAAGTCTTAAACACTGGCTTTCACTGATCTTATTGGATTCATGAACTGTCTTGAGAAGCCACACTTTGATTTTACTCACAAGGCTAAGTAGCTGCATAGAAGATGGTCCTGTGAATAGTGTATATTCTCACACATCACCCCTAAGTTTCAAGTCTGTCTTATTCTTTTGAAAAATTAAATTTATTTTTATTTACATTTTTGTAGTATATATATACATGTATATATATATATATATATATATATATATATATATTGTATATGAATGTGTGCAAAAGGGAGAAAACAAGAGAGGGGAGGAGGAAGATTTGGAGGTGCATACATGCCACAGTGAGTGTGTGTAGAGGTTGGAGGACAATTGTAGGAAATTGATTCTCTTTTCACCTTTACAAATGTCCTGGGGATTGAATTCATGGTATCAAACTTGAGGAGCACAGGCATCTCTATCTACCGAGCTACTTCTCTGTTCTTAAAACACAACCTCTCTAAGTAGGATGATTGGTTCCTGCTTTTATGGTCTTAGCTGCCACATCTGCAAAATGGGGTACTAAATGAGTCAGTGTACATAAATCTCTGAGGTCACTGTGTAGCTCACAGTAAGTAAGCACATTTATCTGCTCTCGTGTTCATTTTTTGCTAGTTGCTCTACCAGTGAACCTGACTCTTAGCCTTGTGTCTATGTTTTGAAAGAAAACTTAATTACATGATTCCCCACAGTAGAATGACTTTATTTTGTTTTTAATGGGATATATATGCTACTTGTATTTAATATATTTAGCATATTGAAAACAGCAAAACCTCATATGTCTTATGAGGGACTTTAAATCCTCTGTCATCTGTGGCAGTCATAGCAATACCCCAGTCCTCATGGTAATTAAACATCTTGTAATGAATTTGGGTTCTACATGTTTGAAACCAAAGCTGCGGTCTTTGTATTTTTCAGATAGGAATAAAAGCTGAGGCCAGAGAGAGTCATCCCTAGAACACAAACTTATTCCTGACCCAGAGATTCTGTAACTCTAAAACAAGGCTGTTCACTACTTCCAAAGATGCCTTAAAGAGAATATTTTAGTTTGGTTTTACAATTAAAAAAAAAATGTAGCCTAGGCAAGCATGGATCAATACTTAACAGTATTTTGCACCGTCTTTGCACTTCACCTTTGTGTTATCCTACATTGCCTGTGATCTTTTTTTATGTTAGGTGTTATGTAAATACTCCTTCATACCTTCATATATAAAAAGATGAAAGATACACTTAGAGTAATATTCCATCTTCCTGGCACCGTTAAAGGATACCTAACCATGTGGGAATTGGCTACCAATTAAGGCTCTTACCATTCACTGTCTTGTTTCCCATTTCTTCAGGAGAACAATTGGTATAAACGTAGATTCCGGAACTCAAATTTGAAACTGCTATAGAAAGAAGCAATGAAATTTATGACTGTCAGAGTTCAAGGATGATAAGTGTCTAGGAACAGCAAATACAGTAGAGCTGTGAGGTCAGTTGATGCAAAACATGGTGCTTTAAATAGTTCATGACTCAGTACAAGTTAGAAACCCAGAAAGCTTTTCATCACATGCTAACCATGGGTTAGATAATTCAATTAATAAAAAAGATATGAACACACTCATAAATTTCCCTTTAGATACACTGTTGAAATAAAATTCAACAACAACAACAACAAAAACCAATATGAGCACTTTAGTCATTCTTGGAGTTCAACACAATAAATGGCTTAAAGGCATCTAGATATACAGGACTGAAATCTCACAAGTGTGGGGCCAGAAAACCATGGGACTGGGGAGCTGGTCTGAAGCAAGAATGAGGTTGAGATGTGACCAAACACCGAAACTCTTGTCCTGAGACTGAGAGAAGTAGGATTGCTTCCTCCTTGCTCTAGGCCTGGCCTGCATGTCCTGGCTCAGGTAACCTTGTCCCATCCTTGAGATAGTCACTTAGCTCGGTGACCAGGTTACAGGTTAAACTTCCCCTCTCCTTATAAAGACACTTCTAACAAGCACCTGGAATTCCTTTTCTTGCAAATGATGTACTCCCAGCAGCCCAGCACCAGCGGATGATACACTTACCCTGGAAACCTCTCCCCCCTCCCCAAGGTTTATGAATCCCTTGTTCCCCACCCAACAGAATGAGCAGCTTCACTTAAAACTGTCTCCAGAGATGGCTGTTTCCTCCCACACTCGTGTCTACTGAGGTCATGACCAGGCTGCCTGCCCCAGCTAAGCTTCACTCTGTCCACTCTGGCAAAGGTGCCTGGATAGCCCAAGGGGAGAAGCAGACCTGGGGTACCAGTGTTCAGCTAGGACACAAGGCCTTGAGTTTGCAGGGCAAGAGAGACCTTATGTTTGCTGACATGATATTAATGGGAAAAACAATTAAAGCACTCTGTGGTTTATCATGGGCATGGATCAGGAAATTAACAACTTGTTTCCTAGGAGTTTATTTGGAATATAAAAATATAATAGAGCTAGGGAGAATAAATTAAAGATGTAGCATTGAATTAGTCATTGGCAGGATAAAGTTCAGACTCCTTGCAGTTGAAAGAGAATCAATGAACACTTATGTCAGACAGATTAGAAGTCCTAGGTAAGTTTATGCATGACTTTGATCAAGGAGGACTGTATTGCCTCTGCGCTGTAAATCTACATATTTGCTACTGGAAGGGAAAACTTTTCATCTAGCTGGTCGAAAAATACTCACAGGACTGCCGGTTTTCTTCCTTCCACAGTCAGGCCTGTTTCTTTTATTAGAATCTCTTTAGTCAGAAATGTCTGAAGGAGGAAGCAGGTGCTTCCATGGAATTTCTTTATTTATCTCAGGTAAATATATTTGGAGCCAGAAAAGAGGAAAGAAAAAAGAGAGAAGCTATGTATTTGCAACTTCTATTTTAAGCTGGGTCTTTTAGGGAAGATGAAAAGAAATGTAAATGAATTGGTAAATATAAACTCTACTGTGATTTAGGAAAACCTCAAAAGAGTCTCATCACTCAGGTTATAAAAAGGAATTGGGTAAGTTTGAAGGCTAGCCCCCTTTTTGGTAATAGTCAAGTGCTGTGATAAGAGATTTGCAACAGTTCTACCAGAAGGGAATGTTGCTCAACTGATGGTTTTAAGTTGACTTAGAGCACAATTTCCTCATGTCTTATGCTCTACGTACTTCATTGGTTCTTTGTCTACAGATTTGGAGATGTCCCTGAAGCCACGATTTACTGAATCTTTTATATCAGAACACTAGTCAGATCAGAAAAGATGAAAAGATGAAAAGAGAGACAGTAACCTAGAAAGAAGGTACACTGAAGCACTGGATTTTTAGGCTGTATTAATTAAAAGACACCTTGACATAGTTTACATAAGCATGGTACTGTTAGTTCTAACAATGTATCTACACCCAACACAGCAGACATCTGTTACTGAAATTGTGAAATAGTAAATACTTAGTTTGAATGATGAAAAAATAAAAGTATTAATAATCATCATTGGTGGAGCTACACTAGAAATTAGGGCTCAGCAGTTAAGCCTCTTTGCTTTGAAGACCAAAGTTCAGATCCCAGTACCCATTTAACAAGCTTGACATCCTACAAAGGCCTATAATATCAACTCTAATATCAACTCTAAGGGATCTGATGCTCCTTTCTGGTCTCCTCACTTACAGGCACACCTGACCCCCATATATATGCATTCTCTACTACCCGCCCCATCTGTCTGTCTGTCCCTCTCTCTATCCCTCTCATATATACACACACAAATGATAATAGATGACAGATTAGATAGATAGATAGATATTATTTTAATTATATAGTCTTAGATGTTATAAGCAGCCACCATTTTTGGAGGATCTTAAGGACAGAGGAGGGGTATAAATATTTATTTTATTATTTTTTGCTAATTTTTACCTTAATTATTCCTTATTAGCTAGACTGTGCAAGTACATTTTTTAAAAAAAAATCTAGAAAAGTGAATGCATGACAACACAGAATGTTTGTTTACCAGAGTCACGGTGGTGAAAAGGGGGAGATATTTGCCAATGGGTGTGAAGATTCAAGTAGAAACAGGAATGATCTTTAGGTGACTACTGCATAGTTAATTATTATATTTTATATTTTAAATTTGACAAATGAGTACATGTTTAAAGGCTGAGCACACAATAATAAGTGTGTGATCTAATGGATACTGGCTTGATCCAATAAGTATGACAACTTATGTGCAAGTATTAAAACCTTATGCCACTTGAAATCGACAATTGTTATTTATCACCTAAAATACAAAACATTTAAGTCTCCATACGACAATAATACTAGGAACATACGAATTTTACGTGAAATTCAAGATCAGTAGTTATGTTGTGCTTCTCCGTGCACTTCTACCCTCAGCAGAGCTTTCTTTTAGCTGAATTATTAAAATCCTAGGAAAAGCTATTGCATGTGTTTTGCTTTTGGAAGCCTTGTCTTCAGGGTAATGGGGTGATAGATGTTTCACTTCACACGTCTACCTTTCTAGAATAAAAAGGTTTGGGAAGATAGTGAAGCTGAGCCTGTTTATTACTTAGCATGAAAAGAGAGAACTTGAGATATTCTATTTTCCTGAGTTTTTTTTTCCTTTCATTTTTCTTAGTTTGCAAACTCCTGTGTAAGTCTGACTTTGAGCAGACAGTCCTTTTGAATGCCAGCATGTTCTTTGAGACCACAGAGACTGGCATCTGTTGAGATTTCCACCTGACCAGAAGAGTGGGTAGAAATTATTGCTAATTATATGTATCTGGAGGAATTATTTTTGTCCTCACATTTATTTGATAACCAAGCATAATATTTATTCAAATACTTAAAACCAGATGGCTTTATAGAATATTCATTATATAGTCTATAATGGAGCCATCTCTTTTTAGTTTATCCTGTCATTTGGGGTAATTGGAAGATTTGATGTACTATTGCCGTAAATAACAACAGTAGGTGTGTGTGTGTGTATGTGTGTGTTTGTCTGTGGGGGATAGGCAGGATGCATTTCATGACTGCACCCAACTTTCTATGGATTTATATATATTATTACTGGTAAGAACTCCATTATAGGTCTGAGGAAATGCTTCAGTGAGTAAAGACCTCTCCACAGAAGCACAAAGCTCAGCATTCAGATGCACAGCAGGTGTGCCAAGTGTGCCTGGCGGGCTTGTCTGTCCATGGCTCTGAAGGCAGAGGCAAGGGATCCCCAGAGAAAGATGGTTAGATGGACTAGTGGATTCTGAGTCTGAAGGAGCCTGTCTTGATGAACAAAGTGGAAAACAACTTATGCCTAGACACACACACACACACACACACACACACACACACACACACACACACACACATACACCAAAGAATAACTTGAGAGCATTATGATACAGCAGGGTGACTTCATCTTCTTCTAATGATCTCATTTCTACTTACCATTGAAAGCGCACATTTTATTTTGTTTAAAAAGCCCAGGCTCATAGAAAAGAGCAATCATGTTCCCATGGTATTCTTTTAAAAGGGAGTTTAAACTTTCATGAAATGAACTGAAAAATCAGACCTAATGAGAAATGGGCTGCATTATCCATGATGCTGTTCCTTGATTTCTTGGCCTTTAATTATTTCAGCTATTTTATTGCACCTTTTCTGACTCTCGGGCTCTTTTGAATCCTTTGCCACCTTGCAAAGCCCCTTTCTAGAATTAGCCTCTTAGGGTTGATGTGAGAATTAAAACCCCAAATCTCCAACTTTGGATTCATTAAAGGGATGGTCTCATGTAGTTAGTTTGTTCTGATTTTTTTTCATTTTGCAAGGGCAGTGTAAATTTTGCATATCATTTTAATAACAAGGTAGGTCAATCAAAATATAATTGGCTACAATTAGCAGTCCCAGGAACTATAAGGTTCTCTACAGCTGCTGGACTATACATAAAAGGAAAACGCTCTTTACCAACGCTGAGCCCTTAAGAAAAGAATTGTCTAGTAGCTACTGTGAGTGATGAGAGAAGTAAGACTCCAAAGACCAGGTCCCTTTGGGAGATATTTAAGGTGCATGGTACCAGCATACACATGGTATCAAGCACTCCATGGGAAACTCTGCCTGTGACAAAGCACTTACTTTAAGCTATACAGGAAAGCTTTGCTTATGAAATGACTAATCTCCTGCATTAGTTTAGAACTAATCTTAAAATTGCTTTCTAACATTTTTCAGGGTCTTTGAAATCCTGCATAATAAAAATGGAGAAACAGAAAATGCAAAGCGTTTTCTTTTATGCTGTCATACCTAAGTATCAACTTGATTGGTTAAAGAAACACCTCCCTAGAAAGGATTGAGTGAAGCAGAAGACCTACCCTGAGAGTGGGTAACACAACTGGGCTGGGACCACAAAAGAACTAAGGAAAAAGCCAGTTGAGGTCAAGTACAAATCTGCTGCTTCCTGACTGTCCTGCAGGATGTAACCTGCTCCCTCCCACTCGGATTTTCATGATTTCCTTGTCATGACAGTACCTAACATGGTGTGCTAAAAGAAATCCTCCCTCCTTTTAGATGGTTTATCCAACAGATGCTTTAGCAGCTGCTGTTCTGCATTCTTACCCAGTCCCAGTATCATACCTGAAAGTCCCCTTCCATGTAAACTGGATGTTAAGGTCCTTGAAGATTATAACTGTGTCGTGAATAAATTGTCATATATGCATAAATCTCACAATTACTAACACTAGTTCTTTTTAACTCCCACCCCACACCCAGAAATATAAACTGATCTCTTTAGCAATGGCATGCTTCTGACAACCTTGTGGGAGGTAGGATTGCAATGGTTTTGCCACCTCTACTTGGGTACCAAAAGCCACTAATAGACTGTCTGATGGCCAATGAATATGATTCAAATGTTTACTCCCTTGTCTTATAATCTTCTTGGATCAAAGAAGGAATAATAAAGTCAATCTGATGTAAACAACCTGACAGGGTGATTAGAAAGAGAAAGTCTACTAAATATAGCACAAAAATAGCATGTGATCTTTAGGAAATACCTGAAACAGAACTCAGCCAATTAGTTCCTAAAGGGACAGGTAAACATATTTTTACTTTCTATCACATTGAATTAAAAGGAGCTGAAGACACTGTGTGTGTGTGTGTGTGTGTGTGTGAGAGAGAGAGAGAGAGAGAGAGAGAGAGAGAGAGAGAGAGAGAGAGAGAGAGAGAGAGAGAGAATATATTCTCAAACTGTTCAGTTTCCAAGCAGTCATGCATAGGATGCTAATAGTCAGCCTTGCCTCACCTAAGGCTAGCCAGAGAGCATCATAATTTCAGGCCTTCACATAGTTCTGCTTAGAAGCCTCACAAGTCAGGCTTGCTAGTGGTCAGTGTAAGAATGAATTTAGTAGCTATTCATAATCTACCCAGAGCAACTGGCTGTATGTGATCATCTTCAACAATTTACAAAACAGTTCTTCAGTGACAGCCCCCTGAAATGTCAGAAGCACCTCAGACACCTCATGCCAGCTTCTAACATATGAGCATTCTTTCTGCTTTTTACCTTGTTTTAGGTTGTGGGGTGTGCAATGGATTCCAGACTGTCAGCCGAGTAGTATCACCTGTAAGGCACATAGCAGAATTCCCTTCTCAATTGTGTGAATCACTGATAAAGTGTTGAGTGACATCAAGTGAGCTTTCCTGCACTTTTAAATATGTCTCATCTTAAAAATAGGTCAGCTTTCCCCAGTTGGCACCACAAGGAATGGCCCAAGTTCCTTTTACAATTTTACCTAACTGCAGTTATGTTTGACAGAATTTCTTCTGGGCTCAGGATTAAATCTCCTTCGTAATAGATTTTCATAATGGAACTAGAAACAAACCCTCAAATGTCAGTGCTGTGTACATTAATATTTCTCCAGGTAAACACCAGAGTGGCATATTTCATGTTAAATCGACTAGTCCTACACTTCAGTGACCTGGGAAGGAATGTAGCTGACAAAGTGACATCATCCATCATGGCATACTTTTCAGAAAGCAGAATTTCAGACCTTTATTCTCTTTATTTATGGCTTTGATTGCTAGACACTTTTAGCTCCTTGATTTTAAAAAATGCTAACACTAATACTCTTATAGCATTGCTAATAGGAAGCCTAGTGGCCAAGTTATTTAGCCATAGTGTGTTAATGATGTCCTCAAGAGCTTCTGAGAGGCTTTGTAAAGCTTAGCTTCTTAGAGTCTGAAATTATCATTTATATTATAGCTTCTTATTTATCATTGAACATAAAAGGATGCTTAACTGATGTATATTTGGCTTTGCAGTACCCAACTAACATTTATTACAAACGAAGATTTTTATAAGCAATATACAGTAAATGTTATTTTACTTTATTCAGAATGTAATAAATCACATAATTCTCAAGTACTTTAAATAACATGAATTTGAACATACTCATGTAGCTGCAAAGGAAAACTTGATGCAGAGCTTTCCTCTAAGAAAAAGGGTCTTTAAACAATGTAGGAGGTACAGATTTCTACTTATTCCTTGTGACAGTGTGAGTCGTACTGTATGTAGATATGAGTCCTTTCTCTAAATCTTTAAATGTCTGGATGTTTGTGAAAAGTAGTCCCTAGTTGACTTTGAGAACTGTAGTTGCTTTTCTGCTTTGTTGTTCTTGTTTCTTTGGTTGGTTTTGGTTTTAGTTTTTTTAAATTATTTTTTAAATTTAATTAATATATTCAGACTACATCTCAATGTTCTCCCATTCTTTGTACCCTCCTATTCCTCCCTCCCTCCCATTTTCACCCTATTCCCCTCCCCTATGTCTGTGACCGAGCGGGACCTCCTCCCCCACTATATGGTCATAGACTATCAAGTCTCATCTTGGTAGCCTGCTTATTCTTTCTCTGAGTGTCATCAGGCCTCCCCACCATGAGGAGGTGGCCAAATATGGGACACCAGAGTTCATGTCTGAGTCAGCCCCTGCTCTCCTCTTAACTGTGGTGAATGTCTTGTCCACTAGCTAGATCTGAGAAGGGGTTCGATGTTTGCTGCAAGTATTGTTCTTGGTTGGTGCAATAGTTTGAGCAGAACCTCTAGACTCAGATCTGCCCATCCTGATGTTCTTCTTGTGGGTTTCTCTGTTTTGTAATGTTCCATGCCTTTCCTCCTATGTACGGATCTTTCTAGTTGTATTATTTGAACTGTGATTTTTCCCTTTGGCTCTCACTTTATAAAATCTTTTTTTCATCATTATTATTTGGGGAAATTTTATTTAAAATACTTAGCATTATGTGACGGTTACTTTTCATTGCAAACTTGACAATCCAGAGCCACCTAGGAAGAGAGTCTCATTAAGATGTTTTCTAGATATGCGGGTCCGTGAGCATATCCATGGGAATTATTTTGCTTATATCACCTGAGGGAGGGTATGCTGACCATGGTGGCAGCACCATGCCCTTGGTCTGAGTCCTCAACTTTGGAATTGTAGAGAGGAGACAGCACTGCAGGGCATGCGTGCATTCTCACTGCTTTTGACTGTTGCCTGGCTGCTACTTGAAGTTCCTGCCTTAATGTCCACAGTGATGCACTATAAACTGGAATTGTGTGCTAAAATAAACCCTTTCTCCCCTAAATTATTCTTTGTCAGAGCATTTTGTGACAGCTACAGAAGTGAATCCAGGAAACACTGTAAATATTTATTTGTTGTTGGCTATTACCACTTATGTTGATTTCCTACTATAGTTGTTCCTGATCCACAGCATGGTCTCTAAAGCCAGCGCACATTTATTGTACAACATTAAAGCCCAACAGAAATTTCCTGAGATTGACAGCAAGGTACTGGAAGTTGCCTATGCTGAATTCTTTCTCAGACCCTTGGCCAAGCCTTCATTGCCTTTGCTTTTGGCAGCTGCCTGAGCCTGCCTATACTCCTTGGCTCTTGGCCTCTAGCAAAGAATTCTTTCCCTCAGACTTCTGCTCATTACTTGGCCCTCTTTCTCTGACCTTCCTGTGTGTCTTTCCATAGAAGGATCCTGGTGATTGATTAGATTAGCCACATTCAGGTTCACTGCAATGTCCTTAGCAGCAGGTCTTTAGCATTGTCCCATGGCCAGATGTATGGTGACCCCAATGCTGCTGTGACAAGTTTTTGCACACTTACTAACATAGACATCTGGAAGTCCAGAATCAAATTGTCAGTTTAGTTGGCTAACTATCAAGATATGGGGATAGATGTATTTCTGCTACTCTTCTGGAGACTGAGGGGAGCCCCTATCAGTTGCCCTGTGTTGCCTTTGCAGGCTACTTGCATTCACAGCCTTCTCCAGGAAATGGTATCTTAAAATATCGGTCTCTGATTTTCACTCCAGCTTTGGTAGGCAGTTTCTTCTGTCTGTCATTATCATCCTTACTCTCAATCTACTCAGTTAATGCAGGATGATCTTCCCATCTCAATTTACTATGTAACGTTACATGTGCAGAATCGCTTTTCTACATCTAATGATGTATCCCTAAGTCTGAGGGTCTAGGTGTGGAGGCCTAGGGTCAGTGATGCTGCTTCATACACTCTTAGTCACCCAAACTCTGGAGCTTTGGTTAAGATATTTGAAAATCTCACTGAGCACGTACTCCTTCATCCCTTGCTTGCATCTGAAAGTCTATTTTAAGAATTTTCTTGTCCAGCTACAAGAGGGTCCCCCTCCCCCCTTCTCTGTACTTCTATTTCTTCTTGTTGTTTTCCTTTGTTGGTGGTCAAGAATCTTTATTCTTGGGATTTCTGAGGATGTGCTGGAGAGGAGCCCTCATTTATTATTCAGTTCCATGTGTGTGAGCACCTAATTTAACATTATACAATCTGTATTGTGGAGATATTTAGAGGAAGGAAGTGTTTATGAACCTTTAAAATCACCTTTTACACTGCAAAACATATATGACTCCTGTTTAATGGGGATTGTATATAAATTAGTACTGGATGGCTCTTTAAGGCTGCAGTTTGTCTTTGCAGTTAGAGGCTGTCAGTACAGGGGTTTGTGACAGACTTCTGCCTCCTCCTGATGACGCTAACTCCTAAAGGGGGAGTGTGAGTCTTCATTGCTGCAGACAGCAGCTTCTTTGTATGTGCTCGCCCGGGTTAGGAGGGGTTGACTCCCTCTGCTCACTAGTTAACCTCCCAGAGAAAAACATTGCATTGAAAGTGAGCCAGTTTCCTGCTTTTTGATTGTTTCTTTCTTTCTTTGGTGTCTGTCAGAAGCAGAGGGCCTTACACTGTCTCCCACTGAGGTACTGACTAGCTTTTCTGTCCTATAGGACAGCTGCCAGCCTAGTTGAAAAACCTGGAGATAAGGTGAGGAGGTTGTCTTGATGGAAATTTAAGAGAAGAGTGATTATCCTGAGAAAGGAAGTTTATGAACCTGAATAGACCCTCCCTCCGGATCACAGGGAAAGGACAGTTTTAAATACAGAAAGGTCTGTTGTTCCATGTCAGCAACCAAGTCAGTTCAGGTTGCTAGGAAGTAAACACTGAAATAAGATTAAAGGATCAGCCTTGGAAAAGCTTCCTGGGAGGGACCCATAAAAGCAGGAGGGTGAGGGATTAGAGACAGGAAGAGGAGCAAGCAGACCAAGAATCAGTTCCCATATCTGTGCACAAAGAGAGGAGACCAGCTGCAAAAAGGATCTGAAAATGTTTTCGGCTTTCCTCTGAGGAGTGTTCCAGCCAGAGTTATCCATTTAAAGCCCTGCCTAGATCAGCAGTGAGCTCAGGGAGTCTGAAATCCACATGACTGTCACCATAGTGCTTACCTCTAGTCTGCAGGTACAGGTGACATTTATTTATCATCTTTGCACTGGGTTCTCTTTACTGAGGCCTGAAGGGAGGTCCCCCATGTCTACAAGAATACCCCAGAGGTTCACAAAGCCATGTTTGACTTCCTTTCTTTAGCTTGCCTAACTAAGATATTGCTATGACAGAAATCCTCACATTCTCTAATATATTAAAATAAAGCATCATTTTAAGTGCTGGTATTTTTATGATGAGGAAAAAAACAGTAAGTGGAGTCATGTAATATATATCGTTTTACAGTAAATATTTTAAATGAAAATTATACTTGTAATGTTCATTCCAAGATACTACATATATCTATTGGTCATTCAGTCTCGTGCTAAACTATTTGCTTGTGGAAATGTACCATATGATAGGTCGTCTGACTCTTACACTGAATTGTTTCTTCCAATTATTCTTATTTTGTGATAAACTGGTCTTAAAAACAGAGTTCACATCACCTCTACATGCATACTAGACGCAGTCCCTAAGGCCTTAACTCCCTGAGCTCATGCCCAATTCCTCTACTGAGAACCAAGTTTTAATCTGTCTGAATCATAAAGAGGCCACCACTGTATAAATTCTGTGTCTGGAGCATTTTGTTAAGCAGGGAAAGAATGCTTTGTCTCCCTTAAACCCATCTGAGGGGATATCTAAAAGGTGAGGGTTGGCTGAGAGCCACAGGAAGACCCTAAAGAGCCATTGCTGCTGTAGCAGGCAATTTTACCCACTGCAGAAGAAGCTCATCCTGACGTTTTAACATTATTCTTTTTTAAGATTTATATGGTACTATTAAAGGAATAACAGGCAGCAGGGGAGTAGGCAAGAGACTAACAGGAATGAATATTGGAAATTTTCACCAAACACCTTTGGAATTTCCTCTCTCACAAGTGTCTTAATTTGACCTTCATAAAATATTCTTCACTCTCTGAAAAAAGAAATCAGTGCTTACGAATATACACTTTGCAATGTGTGTCTTCATTCTTGCTATAGTGTATCAGCAAGGCTCTCGTTACTACCAAGTCCTTCAGATATTCTTCCCTCTGCTGGCCTTTCATTTTCCTTGTGCTCTCCCAGGAGGGGCTTTCAGCTGTGTGTGTTCAAGTGCTCTCTTGACATTTCTGTGCATTCTTCGGTCATGAAAGAATGTCATATCCCCTTTCCCTACAACTCATAGCGTCTCTCTCCCAAACATCACACATCATTTCACAATGCTTTGTATCAAGTGATTGACCATTCTGTCCCAAAAGGGAGGATAGTTTATGATTATAATTGTGCTCCAAATCTATTTTGACCTGTATCTCATTAAAATTGTATGGATTGCCTATGTTTTCAAAATATTCTTCCAAGAACCTTACAGGGATTATCCAGTGCAGTAAGTTTAGTGCCTTGCAAAAGAAAGCAACGGAAGAAGAAGGACTCTAGGAAGCCAAACAGAGAAACTATGCCCTAGTACCACTTAGCTCTCAAGAATTTAAGGACCTAAAACTCATCCGGCTAATGCTCTTTAGATACAATTCTTCTAGAGGAAAAATTGTTCCTAGGAGACTATTGGTTTACATTGGCCGACAGTTGATGAAGACCCTCATAGCAGATTTTTGCTTATAGCTTAAGGAGCCCTTACTTGACTAAACAAATGTTTATTTAGGGCCTGGAATGCATTTACTGTTTTAGTTGCCAAGTAGAAATAGGCGCAGTTGGAGTAAAATGGACATCAAGGTTGAGGATGTGAGTCATGGTAGAGCACTTGGAAGTATGTGCCAAGCCTTGGCTGTGATTCCCAGCACTCCAGATAAAATTGGAAAAATTGGCATCATTTTGTTATTATCACAGGGAAAGTTGAGCAAATAGTCGTTAAATCTCAGATGATAAGTGCTTACATTAGAATAAACTTAGGAGTTGCTCGGAAGGTTTGACTGATGACTCAGCAATTAAGAAAATCTGCTGCTCTTGCACAGGTCTTGAGTATTGTTTCCATCACGCATGTCAAACAGCTCACGCTACCATTAAGTCCAGCTCCAGCAGATCAGATGCCCACTTTTGGCCTCTGAAGTTTCTTGCGTTCACACATGAACACACACACTTAAAAATCAGATTAACTCTTTGGATTCACTCTGTACATGTGCTGCAACCCAGATAAGGGAGCAGAAGGACTACTTCTCCATGGAAGAGGCTCCTGATGTTACATTATGAGCCACTTGACATTGTCTCATCTGAATGACGTTTGGTCCTCACAGTGGAAGAAACAAAAGAAAGGCCCATCTACTTTCCTGCAAATGACACAATTGTATTCTTTATTAAAAGGAATATTTAATTTTATATTTATCTTTATCCATTCGTCTCTAGATGGACACCACCATTTATTGTAAATAATACTTCAGAAATGATTGATGCATAAAAGTGTCTCTGTAATGGTTACTTCGTGTCTTGTAGGTAAATATATGTAACTGGCCTATAGAGATCATATGGTAAATCTTCTATTGATTTTTGATTTCCATGGTGACTTGGTCTAAGTTGCATTCCCATGAGAAGTCTGTAGGGTCCTCTCACATTTGTGGACTTCAGATTTCATGCAGATACATCAAACCATTATGTATATACGACATGAAAGTAGAAGGGAAACTCACTAGGAAAGGGGAACTAATGGGTGGGACAGAGGAACAAAAGGGTAGAGTTGGCATATGTGATGACATGGTGAAAGTATAATATTTACTTGTATAAAATTTATTTATGTAACCTAATAGCACATATGGTGATTATATGGATATTTATCATTAAAGAAAGAAAAAAGGAAGAAAGGAAGGAAATAAAGAAGAAAAGAAAAACAATTGAGACAAAAGTCTCTGTGGGCCCAGGAGCAGCATATTCAAACACCTAAAATCCAAAGAAACAAGAGCTTGACAGAGTTTGTCAGAGGAAGTTATTTTGAGGCTGAGCCACTATGTGTTACTCATAAGAAGCTAAGAAGCAGGGATAGCTTTGATGCCAGGAATAGCTGTTCTGTGATTGGTAATTTAACAATATAGAATTAAAGAGATACAAATTAGAAGGAAACAAGAGCGAAGCTAGCAAGGCTTACTAAGCATAGCTTAGAACAGGGACAAGGAAGAAAGCAAAGGTGCTACATGCAGTCGAATGCCAATCAACAGTGTTCTCCATCATAATAGAAAATGAATGTAGAATCATTTTTTCTAAGTGCTCCTCTGAGTAATGGCAAGAAAAACATTACTTGATGTAAAGGTAATTTTGCACACTTTTGATTCTGGAACATTTTGCTAAGTAACGAAATGTATTTCTTCTTAACTTTTGTTAGAACTATCATATGCTTGGGTCTTCAATGAGTATCCATCTTTTGTTGAAGAAGACAGTCGAAGATTTGTCTCTCAAGAGACAGGGCACCTCTACATAGCTAAGGTGGAGCCATCTGATGTGGGAAATTACACATGTGTGGTGACCAGCACTGTGACAAATGCCAGAGTACTGGGCTCCCCAACCCCTTTGGTGCTACGCTCTGATGGTATGGGACCTTCTCAATGGAAAATGCCCATGAAGTCACTTGTTTTTTGTTTTTGGTTTTGTCAGCTTGAAGTTGTTTGTGAACATTTTATTATAAGCTAAAAGATATCACTGAAACAAAATCATAAAAGAACAGTTTTGTGGCATTACCTGCCTGATCACTCCTGAAGAGTGAGATATAGGAGATAGCCAAATAGGAGCTAGAGCTAGAGCTCACTCAGTAGAACACTAGCCTAACTTGTACACAGCATTGGGTTTGAGCCTCAGAACTGCATAAAATCGATATGGTGCTGCAAGCCTGTAATCCCAATGTTTGCGGCAGGACGATCACAAGTTCAGAAGTTCAAGGTCATCATGGGTTACACAGTGGATTTGAGAGCAACATGGACTACATGGGACTTTTGATAGGAAAAAATAGAGGATACCAATTTAAAAGCCTGGGTAGTTGACCTATTAAAACTAAGTCATATCTCATACAGCATAATACTTGGACATAAATATGGAAGCACTTTCCAGTCAGGTATAATGGAATCAGAGTGTTCCTGCATATTAAATCACTATGTTTTGACACCAGGGAGCCATTTAATATGTTTAAGATTGGCACATATGTGACCTGGTTACCATTTAGCAAATCCCCCACTATAATCTTTGTACCTTAGGAAATTTCAGTGATTATTAATACCTTGTGGATGTCACCTTAAATAGAAATATTCACATTGAGTAGAGAATTTCAATGGTTTTCATTAAAATGTTTTGTATACTGAAGTATTTTTGACTACCATGAATCTAGAATTTTTAAATGTTATTCAGGTACATGTTTGGTCAAGGTTAGTGCAAGTGAGTTATTGCAATACCTGAAAGTAGTAGCAGGTTCAAAAGGAAGCCAAATAAAGTTTTATTTACAAGGATGCCATAGGAAATACATAAGAGAAAATGACATAGGAAACATTTTAATACCACTCATCTTGTATTATGAATTCACAGGTGTCATGGGTGAATATGAACCCAAAATAGAAGTCCAGTTTCCAGAAACTCTTCCAGCAGCTAAAGGTTCAACTGTGAAGTTGGAATGCTTCGCCCTTGGCAAGTAAGTTCTTTACTCCTTTGATGTTAGGTCTCTAAGGGGAGGGAGGGTGGGTCCTATTTCTTTTTTCATGGTAGCATAATGTATTTTATCTGTACCATTAAAATGTTTATTTAAAATTGGCATATAAGGCTTTAGCTATCACTACAGAATTTTCAAAAAAAATATGTGTTTTAATAGATTTCCTTTAATAGAAAATCTACCATTGATGCTGATTGATACCCAAGCATCTCTTACTTTTTCGTGCCATATGTTTACATTTCCCACCTCATGCTTCATCATCACCTATTTTTACCCTGTCTAGATCTCTTTTATTGATTTTTATGCTGTAACTAAGAGAACACCCAAGTGTGTGTGTGTGTGTGTTTAAAATCGTATGTACATGTATACTTTATAGTCTAGCATCTACATATGAAGGAGAATATACTTTTTGTCTTTCTGAGTTTGCATCAATTCACATAGTATTATACTTTCTGGATCTATCCATTTTCCTGAAAATCTCATTGTTATGCATACAATTAAATAAAATTTATTCTGAGTATTCACTACATTTTCATCTAAGCTGGTTGTGTTTCTTTGTTGTCCCAAATAGACTATCAGCTAACATGTATGAACAAATATCTCAGTGAGTATATGTCAAAAAAATTGATATAACTGAGCTATGTATTAGTTCTGCTTGTTTTATTTGTTTCTTCCTTTGTTTTATTCCAAAAGCCTCTATATTGATTATCAGATTGGCTGCATCTCCACAAGCCATGAATAAGGCTTACTCTTTCTCTACATCTTCTCCAGCATGTGTTGCTGGTTTCTTTATGGCAGCCATTTTGGCTGGGTGGTATCTCAGAATAGCTTTGCTTTGTACTTCTGTGATATTCAACTAGGTATTTTGATCATTTTTTAAAAAGTACTATAATCAATTGTATTTCCTCTTTTGATAGCTTATAAGTCTTGTCTTCCATTCTATAGGCTGCTAAGTCTGTTTATAGTTTCTTTTGCTGTACAGAAACCTTTTTAATTTCATGCAGCCCCATTAGGTCCCATAGATCATCAGGGCTGCTTCCCATGCCTGTAGAGTGCCATTCGAAAAGTTCTTGACCATTCCTTTATCTTGAAGTACATTTTCAACTGTTTTTCTCTAGGAGCTTTAGCATGTTGTACTTCATAGGCTTTGATTTGCTTTGAGTTGTTTTTGAAGCAGAATAACAGTTTCGAATCAAAGTTTATTATACTGCAGGTGGCTATCCAATTTTCCAGAACCATTTCCTGAACAAGCTGTCTTCTTTCTACATGTTTTGACCCCTTTTTCAAAAGTGAGGTGGCCACAGCTTTGTTGGGTATATCCAGGTCCTTCCGTCTCTTCCGTTTGTTTACCTATCTGTTTTGTAACTATCATCATAACTTGGTAGTATAATTTGGGAAAATCACTGTGGTACCACCAATTAGATACTTTCTCTTTAGCATTACTTTGGATAAATCTGGTCTTTTGTAGATCCATGTATTTTTTTAAAAATTGCATTTTCTAGTTTTGTAATAAATATCTCTGGAATTTTTGTAGGAGCTACACTGAATCTGAAGGTTAAGTCTAGGACAGAGCCATTTCCTGATACCATTGTTTCAGTTCAGGAGCATGAGCCATCTGCCCATCACTTAGTGTCTTTCTGTCACCATCTTAGCTAGGCTTCCCTTAAGGCAATTTGGTTTTTGAAGTTATTATGAGTGAAATCCTGTGATAACTTTGGTTTCTGCAAGTATACTGTTGGCATATATAAAAGATGCTGATTTTTATTTATTGATTTTATACCTTGCAACTTTCCTAAAAATTACTATATAGGGTCTTTTAAGTACACAACTATGTCATATGCAAATAATTTGTATTATTTCCCATTTTTACACTGGCAATGTTTTATCATATTTTATTGTTATAGCTGACAGATTTGTGCAGTATACTATGTAAGAAGTGACAGTGGGCTTTCTTTTCTCATGCCATATTTTAGAGAAAATCTTATCAGATTTTTTTCCAGTTAACTGTAATGTTGACTGTGCAGTTTTTATGTGTACCTTTCATTATTTTGTGGTATGATACTTGTTTTCCTAAAGTCCCCATGTCTTTCTTCATGACAGCATGCTGAGCTTTGTGAAATGCCTTTTAAAAACATATCAAGATGATTATGTGATTTCGGCCCTTATATTTATTTATATGCTCTACTACATTTATAGATTTGTGTGGGTTGAACCAACGTTTCATCTCAGAAATGGAGCTCGCTTGGTCATGATGTATCATTTTATCATGTATTTCTGAGTTTCATTTGCAAGTACTTTGTTAAAAATTTTGCATTCGTAAGTTAGTCCATGGACGTGGTCTGTAGTTTTCTGTAACAGCTATGTCTTTGTCCACCTTTGGTGTCAGGATAATACTGGCTTCAGAGGATTAACCTGGTGGTATCCACTCCTTTCTTCTTTCTCAAACTTCTTGACCCGTGTTAGGATGAGAACTTCCTTAAAACTTTCAGAGAATTTAGCAGCAAATACATCTCATCCTGAGCTTTTCTTTATGCAGACTTCTGACTGCAACTTCAATCTCATTGTTTGTAATTATCTGTGAAAATTATTCATATTATTTTCTGGCTTTAGTTTTGGCAGATCATGAACATTTTCAAACTCATCCATTTCTTTTAGGGTTTCTAACTCTATGAAGTATCATTTGTCAGTGTCCACTACTGATGGTCTGGATTTTATAGGTATCTATGGTGACAACACCCCCTCTTATATTGACAACTTGGTTCTTTTCTCTTTCATTTTGTGGATGTGGCCAAGGTGTTGTCAATCTTACCACCTGGTTTTTCAAGGAACTTAATCTTTCTTTGATTTTGTATGTTTTCTTAATTTTATTTAGAAGCAAAGGAATAATCAGATGCAGAAGAGTCTATATTTATATACATTATGCATATATATTATACATATAATATATAGTGTAATTTGAAGCATTAAAATACATTTAAGGACACTGAGAATGCCTTACCATTTCCATAAGCTAAGTCAGAAAAAATGTTTTTTACTTGCCATTTGACACATTTTTTTTCTGCACCTAAAGCATGAGTTGACTGACAGAGATGAACAGTTTATTATATTAAAATACCCACTCCAAGATTTAAACCTGGGTGTGGCATGTGCACATTCAGTGCCTGTGATCTCGTTACTCTAGAGTCATGACAGAAAGATCCGGAGTTAGCAGCAAGTCTGGGCTACAGAGTGAGACCCTGGATCAAAACAAGAATTTAGTCTTTGCATCCCACTTATGTGATTTACAGCTGCAAGTCTTCTGTAGTGGAAACCTGTGCCTTTTTTCTCTCTTAACTGAAGCTTTCTGTTGTTAAGTCTATGAGATTTCCAAAGAACAGCAGACAACTTGAAAATGTTCTTATCAGCCCTGTTCCTCAGATTAATTGGAGAAGAAGTGATGGAATGCCATTTCCCAACAAAATTCACTTGAGGAAGGTCAATGCTGTGCTCGAAATCCCCAACTTCCAACAGGAAGATACAGGCTCCTACGAGTGCATTGCTGAAAATTCACGAGGAAAAAACGTGGCTAGAGGGCGGCTCACATACTATGGTAAAGCACCAACTATGGGGAAAAGTGGCCTTCAGCTTTTGTTCTCCCGAGTCTGTCTTAGGCAGTGAGGAAGTTACAGCACAACATCAGGCTTTAATTTGTCTTTTCTATGTTTTATTCTCATTTTGTTAAGTGAGGACACTCATCAGAGAGGAAAGAAATTAGAAAGAAAGGCAATTTTGCAGCCAACATGAAGACATATTCCTTTTAAATTTTGAAAATGATTCATATGATAATGAAATCTTTCACATTTTTTTTCTAAGCGTGACCTTTCACACACTTAATCGTGTACGAGACAGCTCTCTCTGCCTGCTTTCTCTTCTAGAAAAGGTGATTTTGTGCACTTATTTGAAAGGCAGAAAAATTGCTTATTGAGAAGAGTTGTAATTATTACATTAAAAAATACAAATAAGCTGAAGTTGTTGTTTTGGAAGGAGAATTTTCAGCCCCATCCAATATTGTAAATAATGTATCTGTAGTCTACTTGCTTCCTTTAATTTGCAATCATATTTGCTTGATATACTGCTCAGTTGGGGAAGGAAAGAATAAGGTGATTTTCTCTTTTTAAGAGGACATTTTTGAGAAAATTAAATATTCTTTTTTTTTCTTTTCAAATTTCTTTTGTTTAAAATACGCCATTATGTTTTGATGAAAACATGTTGTGGAAAGTGCTAACGTGTTATTGAATAAAATACATCTGTAAGATGCACCGATATGGAAGCAATTGAATGTATTTGCAGTTTAATTATTAGAAACATTGTAAACCTAGCACAAATTCACCAACTTCATGAAAGGCAAATTGCATTATAGCCTATTTATTTTAGTAACTGGTAATTGGAACAGTTTTCTGTGGCACTGTGTACAGTGTACACACATGCTACAGGGAAAGAAACTGCTCACGAAGGCAGCTGTTAAAACGGTAGAAACGGTTATAGATCCTCAATACCTGGAAGTTGTCAAGTGTATTACCGCTGACAAGATTAATACTTCTTATGTTACTCGAACTTGGGAATTGTCCGGGAGCAGCAAAACGAAGGGATAATTTAATAGCATGTGTCATGTTTCGTAACTTTCCCACCTCGTCTCATGATTAGCGTAATGCATGAGAAACCACCCTCTTGTATGTCAGTGGCTGTGAATTGGTGGCATGGTAACGGCAGTGGTGGTGGTGGTCGTGGTAGCAGTGGTAAGCTTGATACTTCACTCATGTGGCCGAGCAGCGCTGTGTCTCACACCCTAGCTTAGCTTCCTCTTTCTGCTTATCTACTTGTTGATCACAGCACACTTGGCAAATTTTCTCACTTTGAAAAAATTCAGAATACTCTGACTTGTTAAATCAGTGGTTCTCAGCCTTTCAAAAGTGGTGACCCCTTAATACACTTCCTCGCATTGTGATAGACCTCATCCGTGAAATAGATCCTCAATAGCTGGAAGTTACTGCGCTAGGAAGAATTTGTGCTGGGTTGACAATGTTTCTAATAATTAAACTGCAAATGCATTCAATAGCTTTCATATCTGTGCATCTTGCAGATGTATTTTATTCAACATCCATAAAATATTTTGTTGTCAGTTTATAACAATAATTTTGCAACAGTTCTGTTTAAAAATTTGTTATGAATCGTAAGGTAGATATCTTATATGAAGATAGTCTTAGGTGAGCCCTGAGAAAGTATCGTTCAAACCCCAAAGGTTCACATTCCACAGGTTGAGAACCACTATTAATTGTTTCAGTGCTCTATGTTTTTATGCCTTATAATCTCTGCCCAAATGGTAGCCATATGCCCCCCGGGAAAACATCCAAAGCTAAACTGACATCGTGCCATGGCTCAGTTTCTCTGCTTTTATTTTTCCCTGCTTGGATTTTTTTTGTTTCCTTTTTCTACATATTAATTGACAATACAGTCACAAGGTGGCTGTCACCAATGAGCAGCACATCAATTGCCCACGTCCTTCTGTTCTACAAAGTAGTTACCAATCCTCTGCTTTCAGGAATCCATCCCTAAAGCCTTTGGTAGCAGGGGAAAGTAGGATGAGACAGCGTAAGAGCCTCCCTTTGGATCAGGGTATAGAAATTGTCTTCCCTCAGCTTTATGGACAGTGTGAGCTGACAGAAGGCAGGATAGCAGCATGAAAGATTGGTGATATTTTAGTCATAAGTAAGAATGGAAATTAATGCACTAGAAGAAACCAATAACATCTGCTATACTTGATCCATTCTGTGGATAATATTTTATGTACCTACGAATAAATTATAAGTAAACACCATAGAGAATTTAATGGAAGGCATCCTACAACTTTAAGATTATATCATGGCATCGATGAATGCCATGTAGAGGCATCAGTGAGTGCCATGTAGTTCTCTGATTATTTGCTCTAATAATTCATGTAAATATGGTGTGATAGAGGATTTGAATCTCAAATTATGGTTAAGGACGAAAGGGCCTGGTTATTGTGGCAGTTCTAATCTCAGTATTGGTTTGGAACACCAACTTATGCTTCTATTCTATTTTAAGATGGGCAGTCACCCTTATAGATTCCCATTGGATACTTGGGCCTTGGTCAAGGGTTTCTCTCAAACCTAGCTGCAGCCGCCTACCAGGTGGGTCTGATGATTCCTGAAATAGGAAAAGAAATTTTAATATTAATTAGGAGGAGTCATTTTGAGTGAACTATATTTCGTACTGGAAAAACCATTTTTATACAACAACAAACTGGGTTTTTATACAACAACAACAAAGCTAACTATCCATAGTTTTCTTTCAATTTCATTTGCAAAATGGAGATTTTGGGAGACAGAAAAGGAAAGACAAATCTTCCTGTGGTTGCAATTAAACAAAAATAGATAAACTGCTGGCCCATATGGAGAATGCAAATGCAGATCTGGTGGCACACATCACATGCATAATGCAATGTGAAACCACTAAGAGATCTCACCTCCCAGGTTTGGATCTGAAATGCAAGCTGGGACTTGGCTGAATATACTGTGTGTGTGTTGAGTGGTTTCCACTGGAAGTGGTATGTCACTTTCATCTGAAGAAAAAAAAAAAAAGCAGTTTCCAGGAGCCTTGCAAAACATAAGTGAAAAGCACTCATATCCTTGATCCAACTGATTAGCATACATAATTCGAAGTTGCATCAATTACAATTTTTTCTGATAAAAGATTGCAGCTCACGTTATGGCTGCTTATCCAACTTTTAGTGCTTTCATTTTAATGCAGAAAGAGTTGTGTAAAGTGTTCAGTACTTTGTATTTAAATGAGAGGCATTTCTGACTTGAAATAAATATTATTTCTTAGCCATAGGTGCTTCTTTCCTATAGCTATTAATATTTAGTTTGTCATTAGGACAAATAGATGCTGTCGTTCAGTTTAAAGTTGTCATGAAATACGATCTTACAATTCAAAAACATACTTGGGGAAAGTAATTTTCTGTACCTGCATTAATATCTATTAATAGACATCTGAAGAGTATTATATAGCATTCAGGATTTTGAAAACACGGAAAGAACAATAAAGCAGGCTCAAGATATAATACATTGCAACATCACTGTGAAATCTAGAAATATATTATATAACCATTCAATGCACTCAATATAATTCTAGTCTAGCCTATGTTAATCTATGGATTAAAGTCTGATATTCATTTATATGCCATTTTTCTCTTTTTACTGTATGATTTGAGTTTCTTATCTTTGTATTATCTATTTTTTTCTCTGTTGTAGCAAAACCCCATTGGGTACAACTCATAAGAGATATGGAAATAGCTGTGGAGGACAATCTTTATTGGGAATGCCGGGCAAGTGGGAAGCCCAAACCCTCCTACCGATGGCTGAAAAATGGAGATGCCTTAGTACTAGAGGTAAGGTGGTGCACCTTCTCTGTCCAACTCTCCCTACAGTTTTGAGGCTACAACTTCCTGTAACCTCTAGACAACAGGGCTCAGGAGAAGCTTAGAAGATAAAGTCCTTGCCTTACCACGGAAGCCTGAGTCCATTCCTCAGCACCCATGTTAAAAACAATGTTGAATGGGAGAGTCAATACTTGGGATTGTATGACTGGGTAGATAGAACATAGGTAACTGACAGCAAAAGATACTTTTTCTCAGAGGAAGAAAAAGGGTGGATTACATCTGAGGAAAGACACCTGAGGTTGTCCTTTGGCCTCTTTGAACACATGTGCATGGGCATCTGTACAAATCAACACACACACACACACACACACACACACACACAAGTTCATTGCAATGAAAAAGCTATGATGGGAGGATATGTCAGCAGGGGTCAAGAAGCATAAGAGCTAAGGCTATTCCCAAGCAGATATTCCCCTCAAGAAGTATCCTCCCCTACACTCATTCCAGCCATCCTAGGAAGATCAAAGGTTCTAGAGTTTCAGACCTTCTCATGTTCAAACACCAGCGCCTGTAGGGTCATATTTCCTGTAAATCACAACACAGGGAAAATTCATAAAAATCAGTCATTGAGTCTTTTAATGAGATTGCTCCACATTGCAATTCAGGGTATACTGATGATTTTGCATTGATAATATTAATATACATATCCATTCAGGGTTATTGCATTAAGGAAAGCTTTACTTTAGCCAAAAAGGAAATAACGTTTCCTGTTTTATACCACGGTCTTGTGTTTGGAGAATAAATAATCTATGAATTGGCTTCCTCTGAGACAAGTACTTAATTTCTCATCCCCTTCCCCTCTTCAGCTGTGTGTTTCTGCTCTTCTGTGTATATGTGTACTAAGTCAATTTTGTGCCTTTATGTTAGTATATATATAGCCATCATGGTTAATCAACAACAACAAATCCTGGCAACCAGAATTAAGTTTCAAGGTTGAATTAAAGCAGGAATAGGAGGTCCTTCACATCTAATGGTGCAGGTCTTATACTCTGTTTGCACTGTTTAATGAACTGAATTTATAATTTATTAAGCTTACATGATTTTTAAAAATATTGTGATGAAAATCTTTACAACTCCCAGGATTAAAATCAACCTCCCTGTACATTAAAAAAAAACAAAAAACAAAAAAACACTGAATCATTAACCATAGATGAAAAGAAAATGAGTGCTACATTTCACCTTTGGTTTTGATAATTATTTTCTCATTTTTCACTTGTATATCTGAAATATCCTTTTCCACTTCAAAGAAGATAAAGGTTACATTTCAGGTCAGACTACTAGGTAGTCTGAGGAAAATAGCAACAACTTTTGTCTGATTGAAGTGATACTTGGTAGTGTTTATGTTAATCCTAAAATTTTAGTTATCTACAAGAAATTTTACCTTCTTTCCAGGAGAGAATACAGATAGAAAATGGTGCCCTTACAATATCCAACCTCAATGTGACTGACTCTGGAATGTTCCAGTGCATAGCAGAGAACAAACATGGGCTAATATACTCCAGCGCTGAGCTCAAGGTTGTGGGTAAGACTGATTCTTTTATGTGTTTAATCTTACTTTTTCCCTTAAATATTACATTGTTGCTCTATTCTAAAATATTGGCTTTTTGTAGTCTACTTTACCACCTAATAGTATTTTCAGTGTAATTTTATTACTCAGGGTTTCTTTCTTTCTCCCTTTCTTTCTTTCTTTCTTTCTTCTTCTTCTTCTTCTTCTTCTTCTTCTTCTTCTTCTTCTTCTTCTTCTTCTTCTTCTTCTTCTTCTTCTTCTTCTTCTTCTTCTTTTTCTTCTTCTTCTTCTTCTTCTTCTTTTTTTTTTTTTTAAGACCAGAATGGTCTTGAACTCACAGTGATTCACCTGCTTCTGCCTCCCAAGTCCTGGGATTATAGACATATGCCACTATGACCGGATTTCAGGGTTTCTAATTAGACAATACACTAGAATCCCAGCATCTAGAAGACCAGGCAGGAGGATTGCTACAAAGTTGAAGCCAGGCTAAATTACATAGGAAGTGCCAGGCATCTGGCCAGCCAGCCTAGCTACAGAGTACCCTATCTCAAAAAGCAAAACAAACAAAAAGTATCAACCTAACTGAAACCAAAACACGTGTATTTTAAAGGATGCCAGTGGAAAAATAGCCATGGCAACCAGAATTAAATTTCAAGGCTGAATTAAAGCAGGAAAAGGAGGTCCTTCACATCTAATGGGCCATTACTCAGCCACAGTACATAGAATAAGTAATGCTTCTTACAGGGATACTTGGATTCTATATTGCTGGTCACAAAAGCAAAACACAAAATTGGAATCAGTGACATTTGATTCACTTCGTGAACCTTTTTTGGAAGTTTAAATGTAGGACATGCTGAAGGCATAATTAACCAGTGGTCCACTCTGAGATTATGATTTATTTTCTTTTCCCTGCACTTTGGTCTAAGGAGAGGAAGAAAAATATATTGTAGTGCCTAGGACATTTATATCAAGGACATTGGCATGGAAAATGACTGAAAATACAATGGTAACTTGACAGCACAGTAGAAATACTCAAGAAATGGACATAGAGAAAGAAAAAAAAAAAGGATTCACTGTTTCAAGAAATTAAGATAGGCAGTTTAGATTTGAGCATAACTTGAGCCAGGATTCAACTATCACCATTATTTTCAGTTTCCATGGAATACCTCTCAATTTACTGCATTTATTGCCACAATGAGTTCAGTGGGAGAAGTATCACTTTCTTAGGTGCGTAAATGCCAAGTGTCAATATTATGTCCTTGGCCCCATTGACCATTGTTGAACTGTGCAAATGTTTTGAATAATATGAAACTCTGATTTATCTGTCAGTGGCTCCCAGCTTAAGAATGTTTTTACTTTTGGTCATACTTTGAAATATTTTGGGATATCTTTTGTTGTTATAACTAGTGTCTTGGGAAAGGACAGGACTCCTGTGTGATATTGCCACCATGGTAGAAGATAGCAAGGCTGCCAGATATTCTACAATGTATGAGAGTCTCTCACAAAAATTATTGTGCAATTCTAAGTGCCAAGAGATGTTGAGGAATCCAAGACTAATGGAGAAGATGCCTCTTGTCTCTGGCCCCTGAAGATTGGAAATAGTTCATGAGTAGCAGGAAGACTGCCAGGATTGTCAGTGAAACTTTGTTTCCTGTTAGCTGAGGCAGAGAAGTAGCATGGTCACAACAAAAACAGGAGAGGACTGAACACAAGTAGAAGTTGAAGCACGCTCTTCTACAGGATGAAAACTCACAGAGACATTGTCTAATTCCTCTTTTAAAGGGATGGATTCCTATGTCTTATTAGGTTGTGGGGGCTTATATGGGAAAAATAGATGCATAAGTTAAAAAAGTATATTCAAATATAAATTGACCCATGATATTTTATTAAAATATTTTCAAAGGATTTTAATTCACAAGGCCAACTCAGAATAATGTCTTTTCCTATGTAATTAAATAATCACATCACTCCCCCACCCCCTTCTCTCTTCTCCATGCATCCCCTGCTCCCAAACCCCTTCAAGGTTCACAGCCTCCTGTTCTTTAATTATTGTTGTTACATAGACCTGCAAACAAATAAACATATTAATACAACCTGCTGAGTCTGTTCGGTGTTGCCTACATGTACAGGTTTCTAGGGTTGACCATTCAGTATTAGACAACCAGCCATGGGGCTTATTCTTGGGGAAGACTTACAGAAGATTACAGAAGATTTCCTGGTCCTCTGCCTCTTACAATATTTCTGCCCCCCTCTTCTATGATGTTCCCTGAACTCTAAGGGCAGTACTTGAACACCCATATACTCAATAACATATTATAATCATAAAATGCCTATGTGCCAAAAAAAAGTTATTTTCACTGGAATTTTCCATAGCATAGAACATTAGGAGCCAGCTGAACAGGGGATGGAGATATGGCTCAGCAGTTAAGAGAAGTTGCTGCTTTCACTTAGGACATTGGTTGCATACTCAACACCCACATGGTAGGTGATCATTGCTTGTACTCCAATTCCAGGGTATCCAACTCTCTCTTTTGACCCCCTACAGGCACTGTACACATGTAGAGAAATACCATCCTTGCAGGCAGAACATCATTTCACATAAAATAAAAGAAATTAAATTTTATTTTAAAATATTGGTGTCTTGTTCACATCTATAGTCCCAGTGCTTGCAATTCTAGGTAAGAGAATTGTGACTGAAGGCCAGCCTTGGCTAGAAAAGAAGGTCCTTTCTTATTTTGAAAAAGAGAGAACTTTCTCTATTTGGAAATATAACCAGGTTCCTAAGCTTTTTACACATATGTAGTAAGAGGAATTGTGACTTTTTGATTAGCATATTATTTCATTTAAATGATTCCTTAAACCTTATTATGTGGCCTAAAGATTGGCACCACAGGCTTTACTAAGAAGCATAATATTTTCTGAACATTATGATATTTAATGTGATATTACATTTTTGATCATTACATCTATGTTATGTCTTCTTTCCTCACTTTGAAGTTAAATTTAGTCATATGAGAATTTCATGGTGCAACATACCGAATATTTTGTTCAAATATCAGCCAATATTCCAGAACATTGTGTAGCAGCCTCTGAATGACAGATCCACTAGATGCTGTGCCCCGTGGTTCAACAGAGACCATCGTTGTCATGAGGGAACAAACTTTCCTAAAGATACTATGATAAATAGTCTCCTTTAATAAACTCATGATTGAGTTATTTTAAATCTTCACAGAGAATATTTTTAAATTACCCATGTTAAGCAACAGTCTTGAAGTTTAAAACTTGACCTCAAACACAATAGCACAAATTGATTTTCAGCATTGCATTTTTGCATATGGCACACACCAAATCAAGCATCAATATCCCCTTTGCCACACAGAGTTTAAAAAAACAGATACAGTGGACCTTTCAGATAATAAGATTTTTAAAATAAGTATCTAGTTCTTTTAAATAACAATCCAATTCTCTCTCTCCCTCTCTCTCCCCCTTCTCTCTCAATCTCTCTCTCTCTCTCTTTCTCTCTCTGTCTCTCTCTCTCTGTCTCTCTCTCTCTGTCTCTCTCTGTCTCTCTCTCTCTGTCTCTCTGTCTCTGTCTCTGTCTCTCTCTCTCTCTCTCTCTGTATGTGTCTCCCTCCCTCCCTCCTTCCCTCCCTCACCCCCTTCCTTCTTCAGCTTCTGCTCCAGACTTTTCAAGGAACCCTATGAAGAAATTGGTCCAGGTGCAGGTGGGCAGCCTGGTGACCTTGGATTGTAAACCCAGAGCCTCTCCAAGGGCACTTTCTTTCTGGAAGAAGGGAGACACGATGGTGCGGGAACAGGCAAGGTACTCTGTTCTACAAAGCACTGGTTTGCTTTCTTCTCTCCTGTGTTGATCATCAAAGAAAGCAGTATAAAATGGAATGCTGCAGCATACAGTAGAATACATAGCATTACAAATCAGAGCACTGATGGTTTTGTCTTTAATACTCTAATTATAGTTTTAATCAGATTTTCAAGCCTGATAAACTTGTTTTCTATTTAAAATGCTTTGTTGTGGCAAAGATGGTCTTCTGTGAGCCCCTGGGGACACTCAACCAGAATGATTAAGGAATTCAAGGCCCAGAATGAGACTACATGCCAAGACAAAAGAGAAGATAGTAAAATGAGCGAACATGCAGAGGAAGTGCACATACCCTTGCCTTCTACTTTGGGATAATTTAGCTGTTCCTGAATTTAATTTAAGGAAATTATTGCTTTGTTTTGTCTTTATAATACTGGAATTATGTGACAGAAGGATGCTTGATTAAGTGCTTGGATTCGAGACCTGCTCTGCCTAGGTTCTTGCTTTCATTCTTCATTTAACTGGCTCCATGAAGCATACCTGCATTTCTGTGTCTTGTTTCTTTATTTGTTAAAGAGATGATGATAGTAGTTATTGCTTCATGTTGAGAGGCTTATTATGGGGATGAATGCATAAATATTCATAAAGCATACTGATCAATACCTGCCTGAGAGTAAGCATGTATAGTGGCTGCTATTATTATTGACTAAATGTTTACTTCTTGCTAGATACTATGCCCAAAGGGCTGAAGTCCTTGCCCTGGAAACCTGTGGTTTCCTTGTGTTAACTGACATATTAGTTGCATTCCTTGTGGCTATGATAAAATATCTGACAAAAGCAACTTAAGAAAACAGGGGTGTGTGCTACCTTACAGCTAGAGGTTTGAGGGTGCAGTCCATCATGGAGAGGACAACATGATGGCCAGGTGGTTGTTTACATTGTGCTCACATTCAGGATACAGTGACTTCTAAGCTTGTTTTCTCCATTTTCAAGGCTCAGAGATTCCTGCCCTTCTAATAGTACAGCTCCATTTAGAATGGGTCTTACCACCTCAGCCTAAACCTGAGAAAGTCCCTCAGAGACATGCCCAGAAACTGACTCCCAAGCAAGAGTTACTATCACAAGTGGGGAAAATGCAATTAAATTTGAAATTGAGGTTGCCAGTTTGTCAATTTTTTACATTTATCTATTCATTTGTTTGCATGTGAGTGTATGCACATGTCAGAGAGAGAAAGAGAGAGACAGAGACAGACACACACACACAGAGAGAGAGAGAAAGAGAGAGACAGAGACAGACACACACACACAGAGAGAGAGAGAAAGAGAGAGAGAGAGAGAGAGAGAGAGAGAGAGAGAGAGAGAGAGAGAGAGAGATGCTTCTTTGGTAATTCAAGGGCAACTTGTGGCAATGAATTCTCTCCTTCCACTCTGCAAGTTCTGGTGACTGAGCTTATACTGTGCCATTTGGTGGCAATAACCTTTACCCACTGAGCCGTGCTACCACCCCTGATATGTCAATTTTTAAATACAGGGATTAACCTACAGAATTAAACTGTGTAGAACCAAACAAATCACTGGGGATTTTAAAATAAAATAAAAGAGGAATAGAAAGGCAAAGGTATGGCATGAGTAAGGCAATCAGTTGTCATGGGAGCAGGTAAGATTCAAAGGAGAGATAGATCTCCACATGGAGCGATGCTCTAAACACTGGAAGGGGCAACAGACAGAGATCCTGTTCCCTTCATGCAAGGGACCAGTTTCCACGTCCACAGCCTGGATAACCACAATTACTTCTAGTATCTTTGGAAGGAATGAACTTTCACCAGCATACTGTGGTTTTAGCCAACAAGTGCTATGGTGGAATTTTAGGTTGGAGCCTTACGTTTGTGATGATTGATTGTAGCAGAGATAGGAACCCCTGGACAGAGCTCTACAGAAGTGATTCACTTTTGAGCATGCTTGCAGGAAATGAGTCATCAAGCCCTTGAGCATAAGCACTAAGACATTTCAGTACCAGCTTTTGTACAGGGGTCTAGCATCATTGGGGTGGTCTCAGTCTTTCTCAATCACAGAATTGCAAGCATTGCTTTGGGAAATGAGAGGACACTGAACAAGAAGGAAAATCTTTCTCCATGGTCCATGGATCTCTTTTACTTAAATTATGACAAAATCTTACTGCAAATGAACAGCTTTTAAATTATAGGCATGGAAGTATTTTCATAAGAGTGGGTAAAACCACAAAAGCTGCAATTGCTCCTTTATACAACAACAGACGTATTTATTAAAATACAAGTTCAGAACAATGCAAACTCCAAAGTGATTGTGTCTGATACAACCCAGCCAAACAAGTCAAACAGAAAGAGGACATGACTGACTTGGGGTTTGATTTTATAAATAGGCTTAAACTAGTACAGTCTGTGACCAAACTACTTTGCTAGTTTGGCCCACATTGGAAGTTAAGACCTCCCGTGTAAGTCAAGGCTGCCTATATAACTATCTAAATCATTTTGGCTGTGCACATGAATCATAGAGTGATTATTTTCCCAACGGCTTCAGTTCTTTGCTCAACAATAAGCCCATTTGTCCTCACAGCAGTACACATTCTCAACAGAGGTCTATAATCTTAATTTTAAGTGGAGATAAAAAAGATTAAGAGATTTAGCTATAGACACCCAAGGAGAGATTTACCCTGCCCATTATACGATGATGGCTGGGAAAGAAGGTAAGTTTGCAAAGTAAACAGGAATTTGCAACTTTTTTCCCTTGCTAGTTTGATGCCATGAAGTCAGTTATGTGACGCCTCTCAACCTTTTTTTCTTACTTATAAAAGAGACAGTACCTGTGTGCCTTTTCTACTTGAAATTATATAGTGACTTAACACACACCTTATATTTACAGATATGTAAAATAGTAAGAATGAGCTTATACTACATGTAAAATACTAAAAGGATTTATAAGTGGAAAATATTTTAGTTTTCTGTGTGTTGGTTGAGGTTCATTGATCATTTGGGATTTCTAAAATGAGACATTCCAGGCTACCCTGATGCTGTCAAGAGCAGAATTGGTACCCTATCAATACACCACATATATCTAGAGGTCTTCTTGAGCATCAGCTGCCTAGTGTCAGCTCAATGTAGAACTGGAAGAAGCTTTAAATATAGGCACACTTCCTCTTGTTTAAAGGGCTTCCTAGGAGTCCCATTTGATATTTTCTTATTCACATTTCCAATCATAAATTCCCTTCGCTACAATAATAGCAAAAGAAGCTAGGCATTACAGATGTGTATGTGTGTGGTTCCTACGTGGGTTCATGTCCAGTGATAAGTGAGGAGTCTATGTTTTAGAAGAAAGAGACCGATTGCACTGACCTATCAGAGTCTGGATGGAACAAATGTCAGTTTTCTATGAGTCGTGGTTCTGGGTCTTCCATCATTCTCAATGTCTCACATTTCTCCTGTGGATAATAAGGAAACTTTCAGATAGGAAGATAAAGCTAAAGAGAAGAAACAAATAAGGAGAGAGGGTTCATTCTGTTATCCTATGGCCAGAGTAACGGTTTGGATTTGGGTTTTATGTCTTTGGACAGCACAAATGCCAGTGATCCAGAGCCTGTATGCTGAGGGGGCAGGCTACTCAAAGCAATTAGGACAGAGTGGGCTTGAATCTAATCCAGGCTCATAGGAAATCAGGGTAGGCTGCTGCCATTCTCTTGGCAATGTAAGGCCCATGTCTTTCCTTCTTACCTGGGTCTATAATTTTCAGCTAGTACCAAGAAGCCTTTTCAATGGTAGATATGTTGGCGTTGTTCAGCCATTGGCTGTTCCAGCATAGAAACAGCAGATTCAGATCTCATTTAGGGAACATGTGAATCTGATGACGCATAGGAACATACAAAAGATAACATTTTTAGGAGGGCATTTCTAATGGAGTATTTATGGTGAGATTTGACATTAATTTGTTTATGTTAATTTACTTTTGTGTACGTAAGCTTGGATTTATGAGTGAATAAGGAAAGCTTTCTTCAAAATAGCATATGCCGCCTGGCAGAAAATATACTTACTTAATCTTTACTTATTTCCTTACTTACTTGTAGGTGCTGGAAAGCAAATCTGAGGACTGAATTGTGCGTAATTGTTAAGATCTGTATCATTAAGGAACATCCCATGCAACAAATGCAGTTCTAATAAGCAAATAATCTGTAATTAAAGTGTCATTCAAAGCCTAAATTAGATTTTTAGAAGATAAGATTTTGACATTTATTAATTATATAGGGTGATAAATATGACTGTATAAATCATACAATATATTAACCTAATTCTATCCACTCAGTTTGTCAGTTTTTGTATGTCAGCACAATCATAGCTTTAGAATTATTAGTCCACTTTGAAAATTGAATCAATATTTGTGAGACATCCCTCCCCCACCTGGCAACTGCTAAGTCATTTTGAACTGAGAACTGTTGCCATTGAGCCTGAGGAACATTCCCGGCTAAAAATATACATGGTCTTCTGCCCAGCAGCCCTCAAAAGAAGACAGACTGCAATAGACAATGGTGCTTAAAGTGTGAATAGCAGGTCTTGGGCTCTTAAGATCACATTTCATTTATACATGTGAAGATAGTTTGAGTCCTGGATACATGTCAGACATGAGATTTTGCTTTATATCATAAAGTTACTTGATATTATTTATTGGTTTTCAGTGGCCGGTCATGTCATAGAAAAGTTACATCAAAATTCCATTGGTAAAGTATAGGTTGTTGAGAGGTTTGCTGAGAAGGTCCCAGCTCCACATGTGGATCAAGTTTATACAACATCTATAGCAAGCCTTGAAAGATACAAGGGGCATGCAAAAGCAGAATGCTCCAACCAGAGCCAGCAGCATGTACAGGTCCAGGGACCAGCAGGGGTGGATATTTTGTAAAAGTAACTTTTACTCTCCTCATCCATTTGTTGTCTGGGAGGCTTACTAACCTAGTCCTGGAAGCTTCTAGACTCCATGAAATCTAACCTAAGCCCTAGAATGTTTTCATCCTCTGAGACTTACTGCTTAATGAGCTCACCTTACTTGTTCTTCGTGAGATCTGGGCTAGCCGTTGTGCTTCAAACCCCTCTTCCAGATAATGTATTTTATCAGGCTTCTCTCTCAGCCCAGAATTGCTCTGCTTGTCCCCAAACTAAAGTAATCTGCTCTAATCTTCTGGCATCTTCACATTTTCTGGCATGTTCCATCTTCACCTGAGTTCTCTCTCTGCAACCCATCTCCCTATTTCTGTCCTGGTAAAACTGCCTCCTCTCTGGGTCTTGGTTATCTCACTCAGGATGATCTTCTCTAATTCCATTCATTTGCCTGAATTTTTGAAGATTTTCTCATTTTTAATAGCTGAGTAGTATTACATTGTGTAAATGTACTACAGTTTCTTTATCCATTCTTCAGTTGAGGGACACCTAGGTTGTTTCCAGATTCTGGCTATTACGAATAACATTGCTATAAACATAGTTGACCAAATGTCCTTGTTGTATGGTGAAGCATCTTTTGAATATATGCCCAGGAGTGGTATGGCTGGGTCTTGTGGAAGCACTATTCCCAATTTTCTGAGAAAGTGCCAAATTGATTTCAAAAGTGGTTGTACAAGTTTGCACTCCCACCAGCAATGGAGGAGTGTTTCCCTTTCTCCACATCCCAGCTAGAACCCAGAAAGACACACATGGTATATACTCACTTATAAGTGGATATTAGCCCAACATAGATGTCCTCTGGGAGACTCCACCCAGTGGGGGATTGGGACAGATGCTGGGACTCACTGCTGGACTCCTGTTGGAGTGATGAGAGTAGTGTGGAAGAATGGGCAGATGGAAGGACCCAGATGGTTCAGGACCCCACAAAGAGACTAGCAAGGCAAGTGGATCTGGCCCCGGGGGCGGGGGGTGGGGCTGCGCAAACTGTTGCACCAACAAAGGACAATGCATGCAGTAAACCTAGACCCTCTGTTTGGATCTAACCAATGAACAGTTCATTCTCCATGGTTGTCGGCAGAGCCAAGACGTCCTCTGACATGAACTCTGGTGCCCCAGATTTGATCCCTTCCCCTTTGTGTGTGTGTGTGTGGGGGTGCGGCCCAGAGAGCACACAAAGGAAGGGGAAGCAGGCTCTCTGGGTAGGCCTGATAGGCTGTAGTTCATATAGTGGGGTAGGAAGTCTCCTGTCAGAGGTCTAGGAGAGGGGAATAGAGTGGAAGAGGGAGGGAGGGTGGGAAAGGGAAAATACAGGGGGAGGGGATAACAATCAGCATATAATCTGAATACATGATAATAAATTAAAAATTTAAAAACTGCCTCCTCTCTCTGAAACTGCCTCTTAAGTAGCTTCCCTTTCCATTCTCTTCTCCTGAGAGTTGGGCATATCCTGTTCTGTCAAATCTTCTCTGATTTGTCACCTTTTCTGCCACTCAACTAGACATCACTTTCAAACATGGATGTTTCTTTCTATAAACTAACTTTACTTTTGTTTGGGATTAAAGGCATGTATCACCATGCCTTGATCTACGCTTTTCTTTACCTGATACTTGCTCTATTCCAGGCTGTCCTTGAACTCAGATATGTTTGTCTCTGTCTCCTGGATTAAAGTCATGTTTGTATTCCAGCTGGATCACACAGACCTAGAAGATGTTTGTATATGAACTCTTGCCATCTGGATCACATATACCTAGAAGGTTTTTGGATGTGATCTCTTGACAGAACAGCCATGTTCTGAATTGACATTTCTCTACAATATTGTTTGAATTTGATCCACCTGTTGTAGTGGCATACCTTAGACTTGGTAATTTATAAATAATAACTTAATTTCTCTCTGTTCTGAGAACTACATTGTACTAAGTTCAAGGTGGCAGAAAAGTTCATAGGGGTCTATTCTCTGCTGCTTAAATAATACCTTCAGGCAGCTCTTCTCAACATTTCACCTAAGGGCATTAGCTCCATTTGTATCACTGGAACTACCATAACTTATATTCTACCCTGGAGGTCCCATATCTTATTAATACCATAATGCTGTTTATGCTTTGCTCTAGCTATTTTAGTAACCGAGTGCCCAATGCACCTCTAGTGAGAAATGACAGAGTAGAGGAAATGTGGATGAGCTGTGGAGGTAAGCCAGGGTTGTTCATGCACATTGCACACTAGCTTAAGGAGTTTGGGATTTACTCATGAGCATTGGTATGCAATATAATAAAGCAAAGTGAAAGGATTAAAATAAGACCAACAGTAGCAGTTGGTGGACTGAGGGATGTGGAGGACTGACGTCAACAGTCAGTTATTGATCTACCAACCTGAAAGAGAGAGAGAAAGAGAGAGAAAGAGAGGGGGGGAGAGAGAGAATAGTAGGGCCATAACTGCACAAATAGCAGCAGGAGTACAGAGAAGACTGGAAGAGTTGGAAAAAGCTTAACTTGACAATAGTTGATTGTATTTGTGATGTGATAAAAAGATATACATTAGGGATGAGTCCTAGATTTCTGGTTCAGGCATCATGGATCATGTTAGGCAAAGTCAATGATACAGGGAAACTTACAGAAAAAGTTGAGGCAAATATGCTGCATTCAATGGGAGACTTGTTAAATTTGAAGTTCTTGTTACCAGTCCAGCTGGATAGTTAGATGTACAGACAGACAGACCATGGATAGATGAATGAATTGATGGATGGATGGATGGATGGATGGATGGATGGATGGATGGGGGAGTGACTAGGTTGCTGGGTGGCTGGATAGACAGGCAAGTGGGCAGGCAGGTGAATGGATGAACCAATGGAAGAATTGATGGATGGATGGGTGAATGGATGGATGGATAATATCAATTTGAAGTTGTAATTTATTAAAGACCTAGGGAAATTTGACATCTTTATAAACTTAGACTGGATAGCTAAGCTGGAATAGTGGACATAATAACTTATGAAGTCATATCATTAATTAAAGAGGATATACATTATACTCTGAAACTCATGGATACCTTAGGTATAAGTAGATTTTCATAATATAATTTATTAAGGAAAGGTTGGTTTCATTTGGCCTATAACAAACTATTCCAAACCTCAAATGTACAAGTATTAAATATTGAGTAGAGACTTATTTCTTATATCATTCATAACTGTAGAAGACCACAGGAAACAGTTCTCTGAAAGAAATGCCCTCTCGCTTTTAGCATCCAACAGTATTTTTACCAGGTATCAATGTTTAACTGCCCTCCCACTTATTTATCCTCTTAAAATCATGTGTGTTCAAGAGATATAAGTTAAATTGGCTCTTTTGTCTCCTTTAAGCAAAGTAAAATTGAAAACAAGTATTGAGTATATGAAGAGGCATGGTTTATGAGAAGAAATAACCAGTTGACATATGTGAGATAATATGCAGCTTTTTTCTTTGTCACTTAATGGTATTTAAAATGCATTGGACAATTATTTTTGAAAATTAGGCCTTTCATGTGAATGCCATTGCTTATAATAGTAAATATTTTATTGAAATAGTCCCAGTTGAAAAGAAAGTCATGAATGGCCCATTACTCCTATTTAAACACATTAAAACCATTACAGATGTTCTATTCACCATTTAATACTATAGAAATGGGAATGCTTTTCAGAGAAATAGTAAAGCTATATCTAAAATATGAAGAACTGTAAGCTAGATAGTCTTTACAACCATTTGAACCAATTCACAATGCATCTTTTGCCTATAGAAACTGGCCTTAAATTTACTTCATAAATATAATACCTCCTAGAGAAGGTTCTTCTTTGCAGACCAAATGGAGTTATTATTGTGGTCAGCTGCCAAGTTTGACTTTGAGGTTTAAGGACTAGTTAGTGGAAAGGTAGATGTAATTCTTGCTTACTATAAATACTACTTATGAGACTGTTTTCATTTGCTAGAACTCACAGGCCTGAACATCAAAAAGTGTGATTTATACTCATATAAACTAGATTTTAAATAAAATCTACATGCAATTTCTTTTTTAATTTTTTACATATACATTTATATTATATATATATATATATATATATATATATATATATATATATATATATATATATATACAATAAACTACCCACAGCAAGAAGAACTGCAAAACAATCAGGAACTATATAAATGTTACAGTCATAGTGTTTGCCTATTTGTATTTGGAAGCCTTGAAGAAAACACATTTTCTATCTTGGTGCATCTAAAATTCTGAATGTAAATCAATATCTATCATATCTCATCATTATAAATTTAAAACATCTATCTAGACTGAAAAACATCTTAATCCTTAAACAGCTAAGCTTAATTTTAAAACTAAACTATCTGGTCTTCAACCCCATCAGAGATTTGAGAAGGAATAAAATTAATTACCTGAGTATACAAGGAGTGCAAGTTAGTAGCTTCCAAAATGAGAAGATTACAGAGACAGTTTGCTTCCTGAATAGTCACCCAAAACTCTCTATAACATTGGAGCATCATCTTCAGCCTTTTGGCCCAATATATCTGACAGATATATTTGTGAGGCAAGAACTATTGAGAACTAGCTTACCCTGTCTTCAGAGAGTTTCCGTCAACTCCACCTGCATCCAAGCATGCCCATTTTTAGGTAGAAGTCTGTCTGTGATAGAAAGAAGAACAGCTTCCCAGTAGCTTGTTTGCCACATTTGAAGCCATCTCCATAAGGAGGTCCTTTGATGCTCATCATCTTCTTTGAGGTAGGTTGAGTGTTGCCAGTAGTTAACTTCTTTCATTTCCAAAGATTCTTTAAAATAATAAAAACATCTTTAAATACCATATTCTGTATGTATGTCTCTGAGATTTTTGAAGACCTTATCTAACTATTTTACCTTATCTTTCTATGGAATCATATCCATCTGTTACGCTTAATATGTATATTCTTGTGATAAAGATATACTAGTAATGGATATTACCATGACATGATCATTTCATTTTATCTTTGTGACTAATACTGCCTAGTTTAAAAACCTGAGAAAATGGTCCCAAGTAGTCGTATCAAATGACTGAATGAGAATACTTACAAGGATAATTTAAACACTTTTCAGCACCAGAATAGTTGTGTAAGAGTGAGGGCACTTTCTAAAGGACACTGTTTCCAATAATAATATGCCTATGAAAGTCATTACTATCTAGGTAGTGAGTCAGGACAATTCCCCTTGACTCAAGATGTTGGACAAGTAAGTTCTAGCTATGTCTCCTCCATATTCCCTCCTGTTTCTTGGCTTCTCTCTGCTCACTATGGAGCCTTTCCCCTTTTTGCTATACAAAAAACAAAGCCTAGTCCCTGCCTTTTCTTTTTTCTTTTTCTTCCATTTATTTATTTATTTATTTACCCTGCCTTTGGGCCTTTGGGACCCTGCCTTTTCAAGCTTGCCATTGCTCTATGTACCCTAAGGGCCTAGAAGCTCTTTGCCTCTCTGCTCTCTCTGCTCTGCTCTGCTCTCTCTCTCTCTCTCTCTCTCTCTCTCTCTCTCTCTCTCTCTCTCCTCTTTTTCTTCTTTTCTTCTTCTTCTTCTTTTTCTTCTTCTTCTTCTTCTTCTTCTTCTTCTTCTTCTTCTTCTTCTTTTTCTTCTTCTTCTTCTGTCATCCACCCACTTAAGAGCAGCTCCCTTATAGCTCTCTCAGGTAGAAGGGGAACTCAGTGAATTTCAAGTAATCTGCCCTCTGCTCACCACTAAGATCTCAGAGAAGCTTTTGCCTCCTATATTTTTAACTGCAAATCAATTTCTAACATCTACCTTTGAAGAACAAAGGAGAATTTTGTTTAATGCCTGAGATGCTGACACTTTAAGGAAGCAGATGCCAGTTGATGAGAAGTTGATGTCCCTGGCAATTGCTCCATGATGGCCACTAATTTGTCACATATTTATTCTGTACTGGGGTGAGTAGCTGACACTGAGCTGAATATGAAACATCAAGAGCTTTCAAAGTGGAAAACCAACAAAGTAATTATACTGAGGTAGAATATGTGATTAAAGTGATAATATAATTTATTCTACAAACAGGGACATTTTCAAAGAGAAGGGGTCATTGCTAACTGTTAAATCCTAGACAGATTTGTTTTGCTTTCTCAGCACAGACTTCCATGTCCCCTTAGTTTTTGCTGAAAGGATAAGAAGGAGGATCTACTTTTCTTCTGTTCCAATTCCCCATGGGATTTATGAGTGAAAACAGTGAAGATCGTGTGATACAAGACCTTCATTTGCAAAGGGATTCACAAAAGCCATAAATACATAGCCTTTTGCCATATTCTGTAAGAAAATATTTGCCACAATCTGTACATTTCACTGAGTTACAAAAGAACTTGAGTTCTCTGTGTATATGTTTATAGCATGTACTGCTATATGTGATTACTCACATTATTCCCTATGTCAGGAGAAGCTAGCGTAAAGCTTACCTGCTTTCTTATTTAATTTTAGCATAAGGAAGCCAGGGCCATATCTTGTTCTGCCACTTATGCACCGTGTGATAGCAGAGCATTTGCCAGAGTCTTGACTCTTGGCTTTGTGTTATATAAACCAGAATCAAGAATCTTCCTACATTTGTAGCCTTCATAAATCTGCCGGGCAGCATTCACTTGACTCACTTGGCAAGGGATGAGCTGAGAAAATTGTATTTAAACACATTATTTATGACTCTGTCTTCATCAGATTTCTTTCATTTGGGGTCTTGTTTATATCATAGGGCAGCAGCCACAATGATAAGATAGGGTATGGAAGGCACTATGGTGGCCCGTGCTGGTGCTTTGGAGAACTTTAATATGACTTGTCTTTTTTTCTTAGCATTATTTGGATATCTTAAAGGTAACATAATTCAGGTCAACATAGAAGTTAAAAAAAAAAAACAAAAACCAAACCTCTCTTTCAGGAGTGATGAACTGACATCTGTGTGATTTTAAACTCTAAGGAAACAAATTCCATCACAGTTTTATTTTTAAAAAATTGCTGACAAATGGTCTATCAAATTGCATCAGTTAAATTTTGTGATGACGGTGAGATGGTTAAATCCATACTTCAAGGTAGATTGTATGGATTATGAAAGTTAGGGGTGATTTAAGAAACCGTTTATCAGGTTTATGACTTTGGCAAAGGAATGCTGATCTATGAGTATGAAAGTTCATGGTATCAGAATCCTCTTCAAGTCAGCCTATTGTCAGAAATGGGGTCTGCTAACAACCATTACACCCAACTTAAATGACTTAATGATTCACAATTTCTACCTAAATAACATTCATTTGGTCTGTAGAATTTCTCACTAAAACTCAAAACTCACACATGTACTTATACACAACTCAGTTGATGCTCTAAATCCATCCTCACATGCATGGTTCAAAGAAATGACAATCTTAATACAGCTGTACAAAAGTGCACGTCCATTTTCTTCACTAACGTGTTTATGGCTGAGGAAGGAGCTGTTTCATCTTAAGCTCATCTTGATGGTGCAACACAGTCACAATGGAGTACAAGTGAACATATGGTTGTCCTGTGCACAGTTTTTATTTACTTACTTCAGAAGCAAGTAAATAAGCATGTGTGCTACTAAGTGCATGCGGAGGTTTGAGGACAACTTTTAGGAATCAATTTTCTCCTTCTACCATAGCAGCACATGTAGATCCAAGACAGTCGCCTTGCATGAAGAAAATAAAAAGGGCAGCGTTCACAGTCTCCTGAGATCATGGCCTCAACAGAAAGGACCCTCCCAGGTGCTGAGATCCACATCTTAAAGGTCTCACCAACCATCAACATCACAGTGTTAGGGACCAAGCCTTTAAAACGAGGATTTTAGGTGACCTACAGATCCAGTCTGTAGGAGCTCTTCAAGGGCACAAGTGTCAAATTTCCTGTAGTTCACTGGTTACTAAAATTCAAAGGAAAAAATTTAGATTGTGTGTTTTTATTTGTTTTTTATTTTGCTTCATTGGTGACAAATTATATGAATCTAAGATATATGAGGTCACATTTTGATATATGTATGCATTTGTAAATGCTACAGTCTAATTAATCAGTATGTCTACTGCTTCACCCAGTTCTAATGTTTAGGCACTTGATAAACATACTTAATATCAACTTTCTTAGCAAGTTTTAGATGTATAAACATTAACCATAACCTCTGTGTCATACACTGAAGTTTTCAGCTTATTCATTCTGTAGAACTGGACCATTACACTCAACATCTATTTGCCCTTTTCTGTAATCCCTAACAATGACTGCCCTAACCTCTGGTTTGTCTTATTGAAAATTTCACATATGTGTTATTATCAATATTTAGCTATCACCATCTCTGTCATTTTACTTTGCATAATATCTTTTAGTGTTATCTATATTACTATAAATGTCAGGGTTTTACTTCTATTGTTGGCTGAATGTTATTTCATGTAATTTATTGACAAATTCTCTTCTTTAAAACCCACATATAAACCTATTGGGTGTGTGTGTCTTTTTGAATGTATATAGTGTACCATGTACCATATGTGTGCAGAAGCCTGTAGAGGTCAGATAGGGAATCAGATCCCCTGCCCGTGGAAATATAGGCTTTTTTGAGATGCCTTGGGGGTCTGGAAACTGAATCCTGGTCCTTTGCAAAACGGTAAGCACTTTTAACTAAGTAAACATCTAACTACTGAGCCATCTCCCCAGCTCCAGCCCCAACCACATACTCTATGTCCACTCACTCATGATGAATTTCTGAATGGGGGAAGAATTGACTCCAGAGAAGCGTGCATGTTAGGAAACTGTACTGTGTCCACCTTGTGAAGTGCTTTCTGTGATACCTATCATGTGTCATGTTGGATGCTCGGTTTGAGGATCTAGGACAAGGAAGAAGGACATGTCTCTTCTCCACAGAGCTTTCACAAGGAAGAGGTGAAATAGGAATAAGATTTTTTTTTAAAAAAAGGAAGTTCTGGAGTAAAAAAAAAATATATCTTTCAGGAGAAAGACTCAACTAGAAAAAAGGCCTTGAGATGGAAATAAGGTTGGATTATGAGGCATCAACGTGAAGACTAGTGTGACAAAGGGTCAAATGTTAAAGGAGAGAATCATAAAACAGGATTCCTGCTGAATAATGTCCGGAAATCATGAAAAAAAATGCATTCCTTAAAATGGGAGATCTTTGAGTTTGACAGCAAAGGTTGATATGGCTATGTATTTTAGAGAAAGTTGAATGTAGGGAGGAAGGAAGCAGTGGATCTTACTAGGAGACATCTTTGGTTATCAGAGTCGAAATTGCAGGAAGCTTGATGCAGGGCACAGTACCAGAAGTCAAGAATAGGATACTGTGTATAATGCAAGAACAGCTTGATGGATGTGCAACCCTGACGTAAATTGTCATACACTCTGATTGTATTTTAGGGCTGGTTATGCATGAGCTATATGGATATGGATATGGCTATTAGATTTCCAATGTTTTAAGCCCAGGCTCTAATTCTTACTAATATTTGTATTAGTAAAAGCATGGAATGCACTATAATCACTCAACAAATATTTGTTGATGTTAATTTTATTCTTTCTTGGATAGCTTCCCATATCTTAAAAGAGCCAATATTTCTTCACTTAATTCATGGCAACTATTTCTTGGGAATGTATAAAATTGATTTTTATGTGTTTCTATTTATGATTACCTATTTAAAATATGAATAGTGTTGCACTTAGTATACTTTCCTGTCTCTGACCCTTTCACAGAAGGACGGTGAGTGAATGGACAGGTGACTGTGTGGTCAGAGGCTCAGTCCAATGATGGTTGGGTGGATACCATTGTTACCACACATTTATAAGTGGTAACACTTTTCATCTTCCACATTCTGATACATAGTTATTTATTATTTGTTGTTGTTTTTATTCTCGTGAGTTAGTCCATCAAGGCACATTTCTCCACGCTTATCAAACTCAATTAAAACAAAAACAAACAACAACAACAAAAAAAACCTTCCTGCTTTACGACCTGTTTCCTGCTGTGTTTATTGACTTTCATATTTTCAAGTTCTATTCTCGTTGCTAAAGCTGTGTTTGTAGTAAATAGAAGTTTAAAATATTTTTTCAAAAGACCTTTTCTGAGTCTAGAGCTCTGAAAAAACAAGTATGATTGAGATAGAATGTGTAACGTTTCCTCACATTTCTAAAGGAGATTTTTTCCTAACTCACCTATATGTTTATTGTATGTGAGAGGGGTGTACACATGTACTTACAAATGCCATGGCGCACTGTTAAGGTCAGAGGACACCTTGCAGGAGTCAGTTCTATTTTATGGGCACTAGGAATCAAACTCAACTTGACTTGTCAGACTTGTAGGCAAGTGCTATGACCTGCTGAGCCTCTTCATCAATTTTTTTCATCACTTTTTAAAGTTGAAATTTTTTAAACAAAGAAATAACTTGAATGTTAATACAGTATAACCTTTAAGCACTTTACTTTCCATAGTAATTATTAATTTACTTAACTGGTAAAACCATAGGAGTCTAAAATTTAATAGAAGTTTTATTTTTTTTCCTAGGTTATATAATTACAGAATCTTATACTTCATTATATTTATTATTTCTTTATTACCTCAGCTGGTTTGAATAACTTTGTGTAACTTTGTATTTTCTAGTTTTATGTCTATCATAAAGCTTATTTCCTAGGCTTATGTCTCTCAAAATATTTTTTGAAACATGTGAAAGTACACACAAAGGAGCTGGGCAGATAGCTCAGTGGATATAACACTTCTTATGCAAGCCTGACAAGCGGTATTCAGAACCCATATAAAAGTCGAGAGCCTCAACTGGATGTCTCCATCATGTCCCTCCTTTTGGAACTCAAGGACCCCTGCAGAATATAGGAGCCCAGGGGTAGGAGTGTAGGAATCAGAGGTGTCAGCATACCATGAGAACATGGGCAACAGAATCAGCTAAGCAAGGCCCGTAGAAGCTCACAGAGTGAAGCAGCAATCACAGAGGATGGATAGGTGTGAGCCACGTCCTATGCATGTATGTTATGGTTGTATAGATTCATGTTCTTGTGGGACTCCTAACAGTGGCAATGGGGGTATCTCTCACTCTTTTGATTACCATTAGGACCCTTTTCCTTTTGCATTGCTTGGTTCAGCTCTACTATGAGGGTTTGTGCCTCATCTTATTGTATCTTGTTCACATCCCTAGGAGACCACTATACATGATATGGCATGGTATGCAAGTGCCATATCATTCATTCATAGACACACACATGCACACACACAACACATACATAAAGGAAAATATTTGAAAACATAAAATTATGTCATCTTTCTAGTTGCCCAGGATATAAGTTTTATTTGAATCTTATAAATCATCACTAAAGAATCGTCATTGCTTATTGCAAAGCATGGTGTACTGCTAAGTCCTTTGGGGTTTGTTTTGGTTTTGGTTCTATATACCCAGAGGATGAATGTCCGCAGTTCATTTGTAGAGTGTAGCCCCATTCTTCCATTTCTTAGTGTGAGCACAGAATTTTGACACAGAGCTTTGTGCCAATAAATGGACAGAACAAAAAAGCATGGCTAATTAACAGCCACAGTATCCACATGAAATAATAGCAACTGCATAAGGTGATGTACAACTCTTGCTTAGCCAAGAAATACATATCCATATATTCAAAGCCAGGTGATACTTGTAGAGAGAACATTATGGAATATAGTGCAAGCAGTCAACATCCTAAACTACGTTTCACTTCAAAGCGTCTCTTTCTTCTTACTATCCAGAGGAAGCTTCAAATATTAAAAATGGCTCAAACCTTTTATAGAATAAATGGGCCACAAGCACTACATCTCATTTAACTAGATTTACATGAATATTTTTACTTATATGTTTTAATGATCTTCTAATGAAAACTATTTCAAATATAAACTCAGAGTCAGGACTCCAGGTATATGTAGAGGTCCCAAACCGAAAATAAAGAGACGTAAATACTTGTGTTTCTTTCTTATGAAGACATAGTAGATCTCTATAACCTACTCCTGAACACTGAGATTGTCATTACTGAGATTATTCCTAGAAATGTCTTTCCCAAAACTGGAGTATTTGAATGACACATTATTAATGATTTACTTTTATGCAAGACCCAGGAAGACACTCACCAAAGCATATGATGTAAAGACTTCCCAAACATATTTGATAATTGTATATTTGAATTGTAGAATTGGGGCTTAACTTAATGTCCATAGAGTCTTAGAAGACTTGAATTATTCTAAGTTGTACCTGAATTGTTGTTATGTGTATACATATGTCTGTTCTATACAGGAGGACCTGAGGATAAGTGCTAAAAGACCTTTCCGCTCTAAGAATGTTGGAGACAGTGAATAAAGTTATAACTGAACCACTTCGATGTTGATGAATATCCATAAAAGAGGATGACCTTGAGTCTGGAACAGTGGGGCAAGATGCTTCTATCTTGCAAGAATTGAATAGCAGGGCATAGAATAGAGTATACTTGGTGTTCGGTTAAGCTTTGCTCTCTGTATATGAAAATTTTGTCTGAACTACTGGTATTTGTTGGAGAAACGTGTTTATTGAAACTATATGTACTAAATACCGTTCTTTAGTTGAGTCCTTGGGGATTTAGGGACTCTAGTCAAGAATTTGTGTATGGCTAATACAGTTACTGACTTCTATCTATGTCTTATACAGCTATGTCCTATGACACTGATGGTGCCAGGTATTTTGGCAGTAGGCATTGTGCTTTATTGTCCCAACCAGTATTAAGATGAAGTAATTAATTAATTTATGTTTGTACATTTCACCACAAATCTCAATGCTATCAAAGATTCTAACAGTCATAGTTTCAAATATTATTCATCAAAATATTGTCCATGCTTTATCAAAATTGATAGTGCATGAAGAGCTGTTAGGAAACCAAAGCCTCATGATTCATTTCTTTTTTTTTTCAGATTATTTTTCTTTCTTTTTTTAAAAGATATATTTGTTATGTTCTGCTTGCATATATGCCTGCACACCAGAAGAAGGTACCAGATCTCATTGTAGATGGTTGTGAGCCACCATATGCTTGCTGGGAATTGAACTCAGGACTTTTGGAAGAGCAGCCAGTGCTCTCAACCTCTGAGCCATCTCTCCATCCCCTTATGATTCATTTCTAATAGAATCTTATTGCATGTTTTAAGGCAACACCTAAGCAACCATTACTCACTATAATTGGAAAATATACATTGTTTTACATATCTATCCCTAAGCTACACCAGGAAAGATCACTGTGATTCATACGCATATCATGACTGCATAAAATAGGGGAAGGGAATACCCCACCCTCAAGACAGATCAATGCTGGCTCCAAACACAAAACAAAACATGTACCCATTTAGGGCAAGTCAAATAATGTCACAGCCTAGAAACCATTGACTTGGTTGAATTCCCCCTTGTATGTAAAAAATAAGCCTCTTATAATTCAGTCTTATTATTGGATGTGATTTCTATTTCAGAAGTAAAAGGACACTCATAGTAGAAAAAGTTCTGCATGCCTTTTCTATAAAATGGTCTCTCCTCTCAGTGTTGGTGGAAGACCCTGACAGAGTTCAGTTCTTTCCTTTTTCATCTTTGATGTTCAAAGGCATAGAGTACCTATATCCTCCCTCAGACTTATCATGCAGTAAAGGACTTGCTCCTACAGAGATGTACTGTGGTTGTTCACGTATGCTAGCAGGTCAATATACCTAATTTTTGGGATGATGCATTGGTAAAGAATCATTACTGACCTAAGCAAGATTCCACCATCTTTATCTACATAGAATAATGAAGCTCACATATTGATTTTTCCTCCTTTCATTGATTAGATTCATCTCTGAAATATGGAAGAATAGCATCAAATATGCAGAGCCTTTGAGTCTTACTAATCTTATTGGAAGTTTTTTGTTAAAACATGAGCCATCAGACATTTTTGTGTCCGTTTGTTCAATTCTGTGTTCTTTTTTCAGTATATCTGGGTATTATTTATAATTTTTACAGACATCTCATTTGATTTATTTTTTATAATTACAATTTTTTTTTATAATTATCCACATTACATCCCAATTGTTATCTGCTTACTCTTATTTTTCTGTTCCCTCCCTCTCTCCCTGTCCCACCTAAAAGGACGGAAAATGATTCTTGCCTGTGCATTACATGTTATAAGTACAGGGGTACAGGGGTACAGGGGTACCCATTAGAACGAAGTAACTTTTGGGCCATCTTAGTTCTATTGCCTTAGGTTCGTTTTAGAAAAACACAGTCGATTCAACAAAATCATTTTGTTCCAGGTGTACACTTTAAAGCAATCTGTATTCAGGAAGGTTGACTAAAACTAAAGGAAATATCCCCAGATTGTTGGCCATATCCTTATAAACACAAGGTCATGTTAATGCACCAGAACTCAGTTATTTCTATAAACTACTGATTTGAGCCAACCTTTGCTATCTTCGCCACCTCAGGGACCTGCTGCATGGAACATACATCATGCAAATAACAAAGCACGTATTGCCACCCCCCCATGCTCACTCAAGGATGGGATGATTAATGTTGAGTCTTCCTCATTCTGTTTCTCTTTTCCTGAGAGAATTTTCTGTCCAATGAATCACTAACTAACTGTCTGACTAACTATCTAACATTGTTGGATTCAAAAGATGAAAAGCCAAGATGGTATGGCTAAAAGGTTGAACCTCCTACATTACCTTTCTAAATGCTGTCTGTGAGTGATCCTTGATCCCAAGGGGAGCATTTATTTTTCTGAGTATGTTGGGGGCAAGAGCACTTTCTGCTCTTTTCCTCTGATATTTATTTTCTAATATATTTTGATCGATATATATTTTCATTTCTTAACTGTTATTATTTATCCTGTAATATATGCATTGTGAAAACTTTTCCCCTACAACTAATTGTAAGCATCTATCTTGTGGAATGTGTGCTCAGAAAGTACAATCCAAAATAGCCTTGTTATTTTCTGTGTAGCAGTTTAATCACTGTGATCTCATGTGAGCTCATCTCCTCTGAGATGTACTTCCTGACAAAATGTTCAGTTGCAGTGTGTTTGTTAAAACTCAAGTTGAATAAATTACTGTAATATTCAGATCATATGCCAGGGAAGAACAATATTTTCAGAAATTCCGCTTGGTGTGCAGAAGATTCAACACTTTTCCTATTCAAACGCATACTGTGTTATTATGGGTGTTTAAATGTCATCATAAAGTGCAGGTCAATGTTGCATAGGCAACAGTATAAAGTTTGAAAAATGTTTTGTTTTCTTTTTTAAGTCATAAATTCAATGTCATCCCTGAATTACAGCATAGGCCATTAAAACAGTTTAGGGCAATCACATCACCTTATCCTTATCCCAAACTAAGCATAGACTGTTCAAATCTAAATTAAACAATTGACCTCTTACTACAAAAGGAAAGACCAATAAAAATCCTCATAAAGGTGTGCTATCAAACTAATCATGAAGTTAAAATGCCATCATGCTTTAAGGTGCACATTTCTCAGACCAAGCTTCAGTACCATGTTTCTGAATGTTAATCTTATCCATCTTCATTTAACTTTTTGTGCCAAGACCAGAGTTATTTGTAGTTATCTACATTTTCAGTTCTATCCATTTGCAGAAAAACCTGTTCCCAGAAAGCTTAGAAAGCAATTTCATTTATAGTCAAGTGGTATACAATTTTCACTTCGAGTCTCTGTAGGGAAGCATGGGTTATTGAAGGTTTTCTATGGAGAAACAATTACTCCATCCATTTACTGAATATTGTTTATTTTTATGTTGTGTGAAATGCCCTGTGGGCCTTTTAGAACTTACTAGAAGAACCAATTTAGGAAGAAAATATCCAATTAGCTTAAAATTTTATGACACACACAGAGTTTGCATTCTGTGAGAGTCAATATGTTTGTTTTGGAAATCTTTGTGTGGTTTCTGAGACCTTAGTCCTTGCCTCTGAAATTCTCCCTCATTTCTCATGGCCATGCAGATAGCTTTACTCAATTAATGGTAGTGTACATAACACATCATAGGATTCCTTTATTTGTTTTGTTTCATCTCTATTTTTCATGGTGTTGGGACTCAAGCAGGAGCTGCAGCACATATTAGGCAAACACAAAGAATTTCTTCATGTCTAGGTATTTTGTACATTCGTATTGGAAATATGCAAATTCATACGATGAAATAATAACTAAAACTAATTCTCTCTTAATCTTGGCACCAGAATCAGCATCTCTACACTTTAGCTCAATGTTTATTGAATTGGTAAGAGAAATTTTTGCTCTGTTTTAAGATTGACTAATTTCTGAAGAGGAAGATGACAATAACCTCAGTCTCTCCTTTTAGCTTCATTCTAGGATTCAGAGCACATGCACTCTGCTTCATTTAAAGCCCTTCATAACCTCTGAACAGTGTCTGTCTTGCCATTATATGTTATAAATAGCCAGCAAACGTTCACTTTCTTTTTCTCAGTAACAACAATAATCTTGGCTCCCCCACTTTTTACTGGAAGGATTAGTGATCAAAATAAACAGGGACTGTGCACTTGATTGATTTCCTTTCCCTCTTCTGGGACTCTTGTCTCTAAGAATTTTCCCTTTTCTCCAGTCCCCAGCCCCTTCCTCCTTTCACACTCCTTCTTTCCATCTCTGTTGACTTGTGCTCTAATAGGATAGTTTCTTTTGTCTTTAAAACAACTAAGTCATTTCTAAACTCTCTTTATCCAATCTTCTGATGTGTCCTTTTTTATATGCATATACCAAAATGCAAAACAGTTTCCATTTTGTATACATAGATACATGTGATTATATACATGTATTTATATGTGTGTAACAGATTCTTTTCGTACTCCGAGTCAACAAGCTTTGCATCCATAGATTTGACCAGTTCCAGATCAGCACAATAAAAGAAAATGATGTGGCTGCATAGATGGCTTGGCTGTTAAGAACACTACTGCTTTTGCAGAGGACCCAGGTTTGATTAGTAATAACCCATATGTCAACTCACAGCCAACTCTAACTCCAGACCCAGAGTTTCTGATACCCTCTTTTGTCCTCCAGGGGCACCAGATGTTCATGTTGTACATAGAAATGCATGCAGACAGAACACCCATGCACATCATGTTGATGATGGTGATGATGATGATGATTTTGTAAAAAAGATTCTTTGAAAATCTGCCTTTTAAAAATTTACTCTGTGTAAATTTCATGTATGTATATGCAATATGCCTTCCACACAAACTCTGGTGCCCCATATTTAAACATGTCCCTTGGATGGAGATGCCTGGTGGCACTCAGAGGAAAGATAATAGGTCACCAAGGAGAGACTTGATACCCTATGAACATATACAGGGGGAGGAGGTCCCCCTCAGACATAGACATAGGGGAGGGGAGAGGAGTGGGGGGAAGTGGGAGGAAGGGAGGAATGGGAGGATACATGGGATGGGCTAACAGCTGAGATGTAATATGAATAAATTAATTATAAAAAAAGAAAAAAAGAATATCTCTAGATTCACCTTCTTCAACTTCCTCTAGGACTCCCATCACATCTTCCTCTCAATTTCATGTATTTCTTTAGTGAGTTTTTTTAATTTTTAGTTTAACTAATATGCGATACATATGAGTATATGTCTGAATGTAAGTAGATGCACCATGTACATGCCTGGTACTCTTGGAGGTCTGAAGAGGACTAATTGGATTGTTGTGAGTGGGTGCTGGTAACCAAATCTATGTCCTTTGTTAGAGTATTTAGTGTTTTTGACCACTCGATAATCTTCTGGCCTCCTGCTCATTTATTTCTAACACAGCATCCAATTAATGATACCTATATGCACATGACCCTGACATCATCCACTGGGGTCTGCAGAACCTGTCACAGGCCACACTCCTGAATAGATGTAGCTTTCTCTCCTCTAGTAACCATCAACTGCCAGTAATTTCTTAGCTGTGGGTGGGGCCTTAGGAGTCCTTCCCTCCTCTGTCTGGACTTTTTAACTGGCTAAATGTTGTGAAGGTAAGCACAGCTGCGATGAGTTCACATGTGCAACAGCTATGTCATGTGTGGAGGACAACATTTCCAGCATTCTTCCGCATCCCATGCCTCTAATATTCATGTATCCTCATCCATATTTCCTGAGTCTATAGCACGGGTAGGGGCTGTATGAGTTTAATAGCTTTTCCAGCTGTAGCTGAGCATTCACAGTTGCTTACTCTCAACGTTTCAGAAGATGACTCTCCATTTATTAACCCACCATAGTAAGAAGTGTGTCTGACCTAGGCTGTACTGGATATTCACAAATGATCATTTTCTCTTTATTCCCTAAGCAGTGAACATAGTTATTCCTATCCTAGTTTCACTGTACTAAGTATAAGCGCTCTGACAAAAAAGTAACTATAATGTTTATATAGGTTTTACAGTTTCTTATATGAGACATGATAGCCACTGGGCAAATCATAAAACAATCCCCAGTAGATACCAAAGAGTGATATTATTCATATATGTGTACATAGTGACAAAGTACATGTATATGTACTATGTGCATAAAATAGGTTGAGATTTGGGGCTTTAATGTAGTGTCCTCACCATCTCTCTCCTACGTGCTCTACTGAACAACCCCAAAGGTATAGACATTTATTCATTGTTTTGCACAGGGTGCCATGCTGACACTGAGCTGCAAACCTTTGAAAAGGCTTATTTTCTGTTTACACAGATTCAACAGACATGCTTAAAGATATGAATCATGAAAATAAAAGACATGTAGGTGTGAAATGCAAGGTTTAAGCATTCAGAAAAGGAAATTATAATCTTGAGTAGACATGTTGTGCAACGAAGATACAAGGATCAGACAAATGAGGCAGTATGCTCTCATATTCTTCCCTGTCAATGCTAATGAACCCTCTACTTTATAAAGGCTACCTAAAGCAATTGTGCCCTTTTATACCACCCTGTCTTTCTTCAAAGTGCTTCCCCAAACTCTGTACTTTTCAAATTTCCTTAATCTTTCATTATGTCTCTCAAGATTAAATTTCCTAAAGGAATTGCCAGGTTATTGTTTTGTTCAGACTGTAATCCCAGCACATTACATGTAAGACACTCATTTCAATTTCTTTAATGAAATAGATATATGCTACATCTTTTTTATAAATTTATTTATTTATTCACTTTAAATCCTGGTTGTAGACCCCTCCCTCCTCTCCTCCCCATCACACCCCCCCTCTCCCACTCCTCCCTGATTCCTAGAAAAAGGGGAACCCACCCCCGCCCCAACCCTGCCAACCCACCACAGCTCACCAAGCAGCATCAGGACTGAAGTTATGCTGTTCCCCTTTGGCCTCGCAAAGCAGTGCCCCATCAGGGGCAATGATCAAAATGATCAAAAAGCAAGCAACAGAGTATGTGCCAGAGACATCTCCCTCTCCCCTTACTATGGATTCACATGAAGCCTGAGCTGCCTGTCAGCTACATCTATGTAGAGGACCAAGCCTTAGTCCATGCATGGTCTTTGCTTGGTGCTTCAGATTCCATAAACACAATAGTTTTCTCTGTTGGTCTTCTTGTGGAGCTCTTGTTACTTGTAGGTCCTTTTATCCTTTCCTCCATTTTTCCACTAGACCCCCTAAAGCATCTCCCAGTGTTTGGGTATGAGTCTCATCATCTGTTTCAAACTACTGCTAGATGGAGCCTCTCAGAGGACAAGTCTGCTACGCTAGTGTCTGCATGCATAGCAGAGTATCATTAATAGTGTCAAAGGATACCTTGCCTCCGTGGAGTGGGTCTTAGGTTGGGGCAGTCATTGGCTAGGCTTTCCCCCCAACTCTGTTCTATCTGTTTTTGATCCAAGTTTTGTTCTCCTCCCTCCACTAGCAGTCTTATCTAGTTAGAGGGTGTCCTCTTCTGTCTCCACTATGAGTCTCAGCTAGAGGCCCTCTGATAACTTCCCAGGGACCTATTCTGACTTAGGTCTTCAGCTTCGCACAAAAATGCCCCACCCACAGTTTCTTGTTTCTCTGTGGGCCATCTGTCCTCCCTCTCCTGTTCTCCTCAGGTCTGATCTCCACGCTTATTTCCCTCTGTCGTCCCTCTCCTGCCTTATTCCCGCTCTTCGACCATATGCCACATCTTTAAGAAGAATGCAAGGGGCTGAAGAGATGGCTCGGTGGTTAGGAGCTCTGGCTGTTATTCCAGATGACCCAAGTTCAATTCCTAGCAGCCACATGGAAATTCACAATGTCTATAATTCCAGTTCCAATGGATCTTACACCCTCACAAATATACATGCAGACAAAATACCAGTGTATATAAAATTTTAAATATTAATTAATTTTTAAAAATGATTGCAAATTTGAGCAAAGCCAATAAAGCACACCATTTTCAGTAGCTCACAGATGACCATATATGTATATTATAAATCTGTGAATGTATATTTGTATATATGAATATATTTCAATGACTGAATGCAACTATTATAGTTTATAAGAAGTATAAGCAGAAAATGAAAAGCATTAAGCAGGCTCTTGTTTTCATATACTATTTTAAATTTAAGGAAATCATATAATGTCTATCTTGTGATTTATCTAAATTTATAAGGATAACCTATGAGTAACTTATTATATAAGTATTAAGTACTTATTTAATAAAACATTAGATGTGAGATAATAATGTATTAAACCAAAGATGAATATAAACATCAAGTAAAGTTCAAATTGGTAGAGTAATATCTTTTCTTGCTTAACTCATGTGTGTGTGAGTGTGTGTGTGTGTGTATGTGTGTGTGTGTGTGTGTGTGTGTGTGTGTGTACTGGTGGTCTATACCATGAATGATTACTTTAAACAGTGCGTTCTGAAAGAAGCATTCCACTTATATGCAAAGAGTGACTTGCACATTTGTCGTTCTGATTTCTGTTTACTTTAGGATTTCTTTTTTAAATGATGGAGGACTCAAAATTATAAATGTGACTAAGGCTGATGCTGGAACCTACACCTGCACAGCAGAAAACCAGTTTGGGAAAGCAAATGGCACAACACATTTGGTTGTGACAGGTGCGTGCTTTTCTTAGAGATTGCCTTAGTCCAAGGTAAACCATATTTCATTAAAGGAAGGTATAAACTCCTATGTAAGTACTGGCAGTTCTAGGGAGACTCAGTGGACTTAAAGAGTGTGCATGAAGTTGAGGGGGAAAATAGGTAGTGAGCTATAGGAGGAGATTGAGGAGAGGGGGTGTGGTTGTGTTTGATCACAATGCATTTTATTAATACTGGAATTATCTAACAATATTTAACATAAAATGAAGACATTGAATATATGGTCTCATACTGAATAGGGCACTGTGAAGTCAGAATCCACATTTTTTTGAATCCTAGAGTATGATGCCTACATATTCATTTGTCCCAGCACAGGACACATGACTAGACATAGCTGGTATTTTGGGACATAAGAAACACAACTATATTATGATTATCTTCACTTTGTGCTATTATGTTAGTGCTTTGAATGTTCCTGATTCATTATAATTGTTCTTTTCTAGAGAACTCCAAGTTAATTTTATAACCTTTAATATTAATGAAATTTGCTTAAATTTGGGGATATACTTTGTTTATTTACCCTTTCAAGAACAAAAAATTGATCATTTCATGAAATAGGTGCTTGGGTTATGTCAATGAAAACATTGGCAAAAATACTGATCTGTGAACCTAACATCTTACCACAAGAAGGAGTATAGAGTAAGAAAAAAATAAGAACAGGGAGCTTATTTTAAAAAAAAAGCCTGCAAACCATTGAAAAAGAAAAGATGAGTGAGGGAGTAGGGAAAGTTGGAAGCAAAACATGATACCCTCAGTTGGCCTGGATGAGAGATGGGGAACAGAAATGAAAGTGTTAATGGATCGATTAGGGACAGTTATGTACACATATTGAAGAGTTGTTGAGACTTCAGGTTTCAGTCTGATTTGAACAGAGAAACTAGTATAGTGTTCTCAGCAGAGAAATGGCAGTATAGATGTGTGTTTTTTCAAACAACTGCTCTGTTGTCAAGATACTGAAAGGATGAAGATGAAAAGCCAGAAGAGATCAGAAGACATTCCCATGAAGGCAGCAGGAGATGACACTAAGCAGTACTACCCAAAGGGGTGCTTCTTCAGAGTGAAGGTGTTGATATGAGCTGCTTCAGACATTAGGCATAGACTCAGCAGGAAGGACCATCAAGTTGGATGGGAGGTTCATAAAGAGAAAGAGTCCACAATGGCCTCAAGGTGAAGACTGAAGGCAAAGCTCACTGACTTAGTACTACTTGATATCCCTGAGGCTCTGGGTTTGACCTCCAAGAAGTGTAAGAAGAAGAGAAGGAAAAGGGTGGGGGGAGGAAGGAAGGGAAACAGAGGAAGAGAAAGGAAGGAAGGACCTGTAGGCTGTTTGGCCATCAGAACAATTGCATTGGCATGACCTGGATTTGTTTATTTTTTTTAAAAGATTTATTTATTGATTATGTATACACTGCTCTGCCTGCTTGTACCCCTGCAGGCCAGAAGAAGGCATCAGATCTCATTATAGATGGTAGTGAACCACCATGTGGTTGCTGGGAACTGAACTCAGGACCTCTGGAAGAGCAGTCAGAGCTCTTAACCACTGAGGCATCTCTCCAGCCCCCATGACCTGGATTTGGACAGAGGCTGTGACATCAGTCTGGGCATATTGAACACCAGGTGCTTACTAGGCTTCCTTAGTGGAGCAAATTAATATTGACGAAACCCCCAGTGGACTACACGGGCACAGTTTGATGTACTTGTGCCACCACACTGCCGTGAGACAGCTCCACTGCCTTCCAGTGTCTCCACCACCATGGGAAGAGAAAGAAGACCAGCACATTCACCACTGGTTCTTCCAGATTTTAGTGTGTGCCCTGTTCAGACCTGAATTCTTCTATATTCTCTGGAAGAAGTCATGGTGAAGCAACAGAGTTAAGAAGCAGAGCAGGTGATGGAGTATGCAAGTTTAGACTTGGGGTAGAGAGATTAATGTGGAGATACCTACTCAGCAGGGGTTTATGTCATGACTGGCTCTTGAAGCTAAGAGATGAATTCCACTGATTTGTACATTTGCTATGTTAACAATATATAGGTTTTTTTTTAATGGCAAAGCTTAGCATGTTTTGCATTAAAAAGTTTAAGACAAAAAGGCCTCATAGAGGGAGATGGGGGAAAAGCTGACTGACTGGAAAATGTTGAAGAGACTAGGGGGAAGGATAAGAAAGAGACCAAGTGAGAGACAAAGGGAGGAGAAATGACAGGTCAAGGCATCAAAGACCAAAATTTTACCACTGGATATTACAGTATAGTGTTTTCTGGGGACCCTGATATGAGTGGGTCTGATGAGGGACCAAAGCCTAACTAGACTGATTTAAGGAGGTAATATCCTAAGATATTTTACACTCCATATACAAACGGTTCATTGAGGAGTTTTATTGTCCCAAGGTGAAAAGCATCATGAAAGAGTGATAGGCAGGATCAAGAGGAGTTAAATTCATTGTCAATAGAAGGCATCTGATGATGATTACAGAACCTGTGTAGGTGGGCATCCATATTGAAGAAAATCAGCCAGTCTCTTGGCATAGTGCTCCTCCCATGGCATGTCTCCCAAATCCGTAAACAAGGCAGGCTTGAGCTCATTTGCATTTGGGTGTGGATACATTTGCCTCTCATTGAAAAGGTTGGTGAGGACGACGTAAGACTTTCTATCATAGTTCACAGAACTATAAAACTAAGGTAAATTGATTTTGTTATTAGGGTATGTAGTTTGCAAGTTTCAGCTCTGGATATGTATCTTCTAAAAAAAAAACTCATATATCTTAGCTCTCCCAAGAAAAATTTGTGAGGACAGTAAAATTTATTTTAATTTTACCCCAAGACACTACTTTAATCTTGGAGACTTTTAATCACATAGGTGTACACGTAGACTCATGTATATACAGACATAAACATTCTCAGATGAACAATCTGACCATAGAAATTGCTTTTATCACCACTAAAATTTGCTTATTGTCTCCCCAATAGAGCCAACGAGAATAATTTTGGCACCTTCTAACATGGATGTTGCTGTCGGTGAGAGCGTCATTTTACCCTGCCAGGTGCAACATGACCCCCTGTTAGACATCATGTTTGCCTGGTATTTCAACGGAGCCCTGACAGACTTTAAGAAAGATGGATCCCACTTTGAGAAAGTTGGTGGGGTAAGTTAGGTTACTTTTCTCATATTCTTTTTTTTATATGCACTTGTGAAAACTTGCCTCTCAAAAAATATGGGACACACAGACAGCACATAGAAATATTCATCAAGTTGGTAGGTTTGGTTTCAGGATTCTAGTCTAGTCTGATTTCCTTTTTGTTAGCCACAAGGAATTAATAGTATTTCCTGCAGGCTAGAACTACAATTAATATCGATTAATGCTCCACTTATATTAAATACTTTTGTAACATTTTATGATCGGCATCCCATATAAATGTTTTTATTTCAAATAACCGATTTGTGAAGCAATGGAAGGTAACTTTGTCTTGCTAAGCAATTCATCTAAAAGCCATGGTAGGTATTTAATCATATGAATCTTTTTGCTGTTTCATTGGACATTATCTGTGAGTCTCTTCTTTTAACAGGTGTACAGACTCAGGATTTGAAAAATGTAATGATTCTCTTTGACTCACTGAGAGAATTGGTAGTAGAGCTGATCTTTTTATCTCTACAATGCAAATGCTCTCAGATGTCCTCTTCCTTTCTGTATCTTTGTGACAGGTCTAGGATAGAGAAAAAAGTTTGGATTTCAAGGAAAAATAAATAGTGAAAGAATGGCTAAGAAATGTATTTATAGTGAACCAGCAAGGCTGACCAAAGGCTTCATAGCTGGGTGAATATCTCTGAGTCTGGTCAAGTAAGGCCAGCTTGGTTGATGATTTGTCCCACTGATCTCAGAGAAGGTAATTCTATTTCAGAAGATGTCAAACCTTGGGTTTATAGACTTGCCATGTAGGCATGAAGAAAGCAGGCAAATATACAATGGCCAATGCAATATATTTGTTTGACAGTGGCTTCTTGTTAAATATATGCACAGGCACACATACCTATATCATACTTCAGGGTTATATGCTACTTCAAATGATTGAATATGTGTCTAAACTCTGTCCTCCTAAAAGCTATGTTCAAATCCTAGACGTCAGTACTTTAGAAGATAATTTATTTGGAAATAAGACAATATCAGAAATTTAAATTAAATTAAGATGAGGTCACCCTGGAGTGAAATGGGACTTAATTTATTATTACGTATTTATTATTATGTTTTAAATTGCTACAAGCCTTCAGCATTCTTGTTATCATTACTTCGAGTACATACTTGAAAATTACCTCTCCTATATTCCATAACAACAGGAAAAACTTGGGCTAACATTCTCGCCTTAGCTCTCTCTGCCATTCTGAATTCCTCGTGATACTGCCCAAGGTTGTGAAGAATCTTGAGAAGAATTAATACCTCCAGTTGTTTTCATAATTACCCATTATCCAGTTTGGAAAATAATCCTCTAAGCAAGTTCTCCTCGTTTAAATTCTGAGATAAAGAATTCAATTTGAAGCATTAGTTACTTTGCCATGACATAAAATTATGTTTGTGATTTATCATCTGGATCATAATCTGCTGCAATATTTTATTCAATACAAGGCCCTCTGTGTTAGTTAACGCTAAATAAATATGCATTGAAATAACTCCAAATCCAAAGCAGCTTTATGGTAATGTGCAGAGATGCTTAAAGGCTCAACTGGATAGCTGTTACTTGTGTAAGACAAACTCAGAATTAAGAATATTGGAGTTGATGATGTAATTTAACTCTCCTGATTGACATGGCATGAATGGGTTGTAGAGAAGACATAAAGTCATCTCTGGGAAGAGTCACGTGTCTGAAACATGAAATTTCATAAATTAATGCCATCTTTGCCACCTTTGTTCCTTCCATAACACGGAAGTTCATGGCCTATGATTTTTTTATTGACTTGTACCATTAGTAACTTAATATTCTCACATCAGTATGAAACAGTAAGCTGTACAAAATGACATTGCCCTTAAGCAAAAGCAATTAAGTAAATTGGTTTTCTGTTGCATGGGAAGGGAATTACATAGCAGCCCTTGTCCTATGATTTTGTATTCATTGCAGCATACACATTAATACCTAGAGTCTCTCTCTCTCTCTCTCTCTCTCTCTCTCTCTCTCTCTCTCTCTCTCTCTCTCTTGCTCCTTCTCTCTTCTGCTATATTAATAGATACATTCTTTGTTTTCCAAAACACCGAAATATGAACAAATAAGCAGGTGAGCAGGTTTACATTCTAAGAGTCATGCTGCCAATGGAAGGGGATAGTTTAAGTTAAAGAAAAACTGACTCACATCTTTGAAGCAACTGATTCATTCAGCTCAATGCTTTTCGGACTACACTAGATAGCTGATACTCAATATTTGTTAAAAAGCAATCAAGCAAACAAAAAAAAAACCCACTCAGGCAAAGTTTTATTTGTGCACATCATCAGATGTATGTTTAAGTATGCAGACAAGAATGTATGTGTCCACACAAGGCCACTTATGTCTCATGTATGGAGAGTTAGAAGAGACACACACAGGCTAGCAGTGTGTATGTGGAGTAGCATTCTATCTGTCTCACACTTAGCTCATGAGATTTCATCCCGTGCATGAACTCAGAAAAAAAGCTATTTGACTTTTTTATCCCAGTGATACCCCGTGCGTATCTTACCTTACTTTTTAGTATAGATCATCTTCCACTTGTAAAGCTAAGAGAAACAGAAGAATGTGATGGGAGTGTTTGGAATGAGCCAGGGCCTAGCTATTTACGGAGCATTTGGTAACGTTCAAGGATATTTTTGGTTTGCTTAAAAAGTGAAATTTTGGACTGAAGACATATTATATGACCAGGGCACCCTACAAATAGAACCTTTTAAAATAGACATAACAGGCATTCACTATACACTCAGTGTAAGATGCTTCAATATGTAATATATATTTCGATAAACCTAATGCAAGGTGCTTTAGAAATGAAAGATGTGTAGAAACCAAACAGAACAGTTTCCCAAACGTCTTACGGAATTGGGTCTGTGATGAATTAGAATGTGTGTGAATAAAAGTCACTGTAAGGAGAAAGGAGAAAGAAGGAGAGCAGTGACAACCAAACCACCATTCATTTAACTGGCTTGCTTCAGTGTGATTTATTTTATTCCCCACAGCCTGCGATCTCACCAGGCTGCAGAAGCGACACGTGAGCTTAAGGCTTGCTCTCAGTAGCAGATAAACCGTGACCCAGCATGATCTTTTCTATGTGATAATATAACATGGTCACTTGGGCTTAATTAACTTCATTAAAATATCTGAGTGTGAAAACAAGGTCTTGAACAGTGGTTATTTTCAGTGGAAAACTACATATGTAAAAGGTACATGGATCTTCAATACCAAACTAAGGTAAAACCTTAATTCCATGATTATTCAATATAATATTTTTTGCTTAAAACATATCATCCTTAAACTTTCATAAGTTTTGCTTATATGATTGTAATTTGAGGATGTTAACAATAAGAACAAGCAATTCTGTAGGCTTGTGCTAACTAAGCTAGTGGGAGACAGTGCAGGGAGTAATAATAATAAGCTGCACACTTCGGCAAAAACATCAGTTGAGAACAAATAAGAGTCGTTTACTTGTGGAAAGAGATAGTACATAATGTAGTAATATTTACTGATAATAATGGTACAGTTTATCCCAGGCAATGTAGTAACTTTAATAATGACTTATGTTTTTTAGAAAATAAAGAGTTCATAAATGTACTTTATTCATGAAATTTTTTATTAAGAGCTTCATGTATGCATGCATGTATTTTGATCAAATCCAACTCCATTCCTTCTGATCCACTTCATCCCCTGCACCCCAACATTATAAAATTCCAATTTTCCATATTCTTTTTTTTTTTAAGATATCGATTCTACTTTGTGTTGCCAGTATGCTCGACTACATAGCTGACCCATATTTTTTTAAAATTACTTTTATCGGGTCTTAGAAAAATCATGTGGCATCTTGGGAAAAAGACTCATGTCAGCAGACCTCAGCTAATGGCCTAGATGGAAAATACCTCTACAAGCAACATTACCTTTTGCTTAGAGCTGTGCTAGAGAGGGAAGAACACCACTCAGACACTGAGGAACACCACCATGCTGAAAGTCAGGACATTGGCTTCATTGATGGTGTCAGGTGATTTCCTGTCTAGGAAAGCCTCAGTGGAGCTACATAGGACCAGAGAGCACCGGTGTCCCAGAACACAGTTGGATGTAGTAACTGAGCCCTTCTTGTACACAATGATGATGCAGCCATTTTCTGTGTGTGCAACAAAAGGAGCAGTTGTTTTCAACAATAGTCCACCGAGGATAAGTCAGATCAGCACACAAGTGGGCAGGATGAACTTAGGTGCACCTGTCATCAGTATTACCCTCACCTTTCTTCATGGGCCAGTGACGTGGAGAGCCACAGTCTGAACAGAACCCCATATGTGGTCTGCTATGGAAAACATACGACTACATATGGAAATCCAACCTAGAGCAAGGGGTGGGGAGAACAAAGCATGAGGGGAAGGAGCAGTATGTGATTGACAGTTTGGTTATTTGCCGTTAAATTGAAGTCTCAATTTTTTTTTATTTGGTTTTTCGAGACAGGGTCTCTCTGTGTTAGCCATGGCTGTCCTGGACTCGCTTTGTAGACCAGGCTGGCCTCGAACTCACAGCGATCCTCCTGCCTCTGCCTCCTGAGTGCTGGGATTAAAGGCATGCGCCACCACGCCCTGCCTGAAGTCTCAAAATTTAAACACAAGAAAATATTCACTTTGAAAATGTGCTCCTGCATGGTGAAGTTATAAGAAGAAGAAACCATAGGGTCCAAAATAATATACCACTAAAATATACAATGGCAAATTTAAGCAAAGGAGTAATGAAAAAATAATATCAATGTGCAGAACCTCTGAATCATTCCTATTCTTTCAACTGTCAAAGATCAATTTGTCAAAAATTATAAAAATACAATTTGATCATGTGATTAATTGCAGTAATATGATCATAAAAATGACCCTGTAAATAGACAGTCTCTTTTTCGTTGCAGTTTTTCAAATCGCTGTAAAGTTTAGGTCAGAAAAAATAATAACTGCTATGTGGAAATGATATGAAATTAATGTGGCCTCAAAAGCACTAAGTGATGTCTGAAAAGTATTAATGCAATGAAGAAGGAAAAACAGTAGGCTTAACCATGAGGAAGAGAGTACAAGAGAGAAAAGAGAGATGAATAAACAGAGAAGACGAAGTTCAAGTCATCTCTGTAATAATCCAATTAAATATATACTTTCTAAGACAGTAGAAATTATCTAAATTGACATTAAATTAAACTACTCCCTCTGGCTAAGGTAAATTCATTGGCTTTTTAACATTTTAAATAAATGGATAAATAATCTACATTATTCATGTAAATTACACGGAAACAATAAATTTAAATACCAGCAATTAGTTTTATATTTTTATTTTTTAAATTTTATTAATTTATTCAGATTACAACTCAGTTGTTATCCCATCACTTGTATCCTCCCATTCCTCCCTCCCTTCTCCTTTCACTCTATTCCCCTCCCCTAGGTCTATGACCAAGGGGGACCTCCTCCCTCACTATATGGTCATAGGCTATCAAGTCTCATCTTGATAGCCAGCTTATTCTTTCTTTGAGTGCTATTCGGCCTCCCCACCAACAGGAGGTGGTCAAATATGGAGGACCAGAGTTCATGTCAGAGTCTGTCCCCACTCTCCACATAACTGTGGAGAATGTCTTGTCCATTGGCTAGATCAGAATAGGGGTTCAATGTTTACTACTTGTATTGTCCTTGGTTAGTTCAATAGTTTGAGAAGAACCTCCTGGGCCCCAATCCCACCCATCACAATGTCCTTCTTCTGGTTTCTAGGACGCTCTGGGTCCTTCTATCTCCCCATCTCCTATATTTCTCTTACCTAGAGTCTCAGTAGGACGGCCTCACATCTATCCCCATCTGCTGGTAAGTGAAGACTTTCATAGGACATGCCTTTTGGGCTAGTACCCAATTATAAATGAGTATATGCATGTATATTGTATAGAATTGTATTGTTTATTGTATAGAATTATTTTCTGTCTGACAGTGAAGGATGAGTATCAAAAGTTGAAAATCAAAAAAAAAAGTGATCAAACAGTTTCATGTACATGTCTCCTGGGTTGGAATTGTATTTTGTTTTTTGAAGATGAAGAATCAAAATTTATATAAACCAAATTTTTGTGTATATCCATCTGCTTTGGGTACCCACTGGACTGACACAAAAATCTTTCAAACACACAGGAGAAACTCATTCATTCTCTTCTCTTCTCTTCTCTTCTCTTCTCTTCTCTTCTCTTCTCTTCTCTTCTCTTCTCTCTCTCTCTCTCTCTCTCTCTCTCTCTCTCTCTCTCTCTCTCTCTCTCTCTCTTTTTCATCTGCCAGTACCTATGGGTGAATCCTATCTGGTAGTATTGGCTCCATCTCCTCTTCCTTGCAATGACCTAGCATTCTTGCTTTTCTTCCACTAAAATGTAAGACTTTTATAGATTTGTAACACACACTTGTTTGTTCAGACTTCTTTATATATACTTGTTGCTGATTCACAGGGAATACTTTCACCTGTAACATCAATTTTCTATCAGCTTTGTCTTTCATGCCACTCGTAAAAAGAATTCTCATTTACATCTAATCGAGGACATCTAAATTTGCCTTTTACTAAGATTTTTTCATAACCTTTTTAGGGCTGATGCTGTGGAAGAACATGAGGAAGATTTTAGTATCAATGTTTAGAGTTACAAATAAAAATTTTGGGGTGTTAGAAATCATATACTTTGCAGAGAGACTTTAGATACTTAAACTTGCAGAGGCATTTCACTCTGAATTTCATCTTGTTTCCTCACAGTAAAATTACATCACTGTGCAATTCTTAGGGCATGGGTTGGTATGGATACTTGTTATTGGCCTTAGGACATACTGAGAGTTTAACTATTTGACCTATCTCAGCTTCATTCAAATGCAGAACATAGTCACTGTGGAGGAGATGTTTCTGTTTATGTGTATGCATATTTTAATATGCCTACTAAAACCTAGATGTAGTGATATTCAAATATTTTAAGTTCTATAAATTTTGAGACAATAATAATTCATTTGCTTACAGCTTTCTGGTCCTCCAATTTATGAAATTCAACACCAGGGATATATGGCTTGCCAAACACAAAATTAAATGACACCTTTGGTGCAGAAGCCAGTGTTCCCTGCAAGAGTGAGATATAGTTGGCAGTATTGTTTGGGTTCATTTTATTAAGCACAAAAGGATAAGAAAAAATTTATGACCACATCCTACATTAGGAGACCAATATCTAAAATAAAGCTATTTCTCATAAATTCAATGAATAAATGAATTATACAAAATCAGGAGAAAAATGATATGTGTTATTACTTTACATTTTATTCATCTGTCTTTGGAAATTTTTATCATCTTTATTGACATATAAACTTCAGAGATCTCACACCACAATCAAACTGACATTTTTTTTTCAAAACTGCACTCATTACTCACGACTCTTTTCTATCTCAGAATATTTGTACATTCTAGGCATTTCATTTAAATTAAATTATATAATATATAGACTTTGTGACTTGTAGGTTTTAATTTATAAGCTTTACTTTAGAGAAAATTTAAGGAAAACCATGGTACAAAACGTAGGGGAAAATAGAATCTCTATATGCTCCATATGCATTGATGTGTCACCAGCATCCGTCACCCAAATGACACAGTCCTGTTAGCTGATGGGATGTCATTGGTACATTATTATCACAAGTTTGTAATCTACACTCAAGTGCACTCAGTGTTGTACACTCTCAGTTTGACAGATGTATACTGATAGGGCTTCACTTTCTGTCGCTATGATAAAATACCTTGACAAACTCTGACATGAACTCTGGTGCCCCACATTTGGCCACTTCCCCATGGTGGGAAGGCCTGATAGCATTCAGAGAAAGATTATGAAGGCTACCAAGATGAGACTTGATTGGCTGTCACTATATGGTAGAAGAGGAGGTCCCCTTCTGTCACAGACCTACGCGAGGGGAATAGGGTGTGAAAGGGAGGGGGGGAGGGAGGAGACAAGCAAGGGGATAACAATTGAGATGTGATCTGAATAAGTTCATAACGAAATTTAAAACAATACCTTGACAAAAGCAATGAAGGGGAGGAAGGTACATTTTAGCTCAGAATTCAAAGCTCATCACTGTAGGGAGGTCGCAACAAGAGGAAGTCGACATAGCTGATCATATCACATCTGTAATTAGAGCAGAGAGCAATGCCTGTGCATGCTTGTACTCAGCTCAACACCTGCTCACCCTTCACCCCCACCTAAGGACTAGTGCAACCCACAATGGATGGAATTCCCACTAATCCCTACGGGCATGCCCACAGGCCAACCAATCTAGTCAATCTTCACTGGGACTTTCTTTGTGATACTAGATTGCAACAAGTTAACAATTAAAACCTACCATTACAAATATGTAGAGCATTTTCATATCCTACAAAGAATATTTTTCCTGCCCTGAGAAAACCCTTTTGTGTGAAATTGTGATTCTTTCCTCTCTAACTTTTGACAACCATGCATCTCTTTTCCTTTCCGTACTTTTGTCCTTTCAAGAGTGCCACATGTTTGTTCTCAGGTTGTCTAATCCTTCTTAAATTAGGTTCTACCATTTAGTAGTATCGATCCTTTACTAGCTACACTTAGGGCAACTTTATGTTGTTTTGTGACTTCATGACTCATACCTTCTTAACAGCAATATAATATGCCACTGTACATGTGTTATAACTAGTTATACACTCCTCCACCAAAGCTTATCTTGATTACTTCATTGTTTCACGTCTTATGAATAAAGTTGCTATAAACATCCATAGCCAGGTGTTTGTGTGGACATCAGTTTTTCAATTTATCTGGGTAAATACCAAGAGTACATTGGCTGCATCTTATCATGAGACTGGGCTTATATTTCAGAAGCCATCTAAATGCCCTCCAAGTAGCTATATCAAAATTAGTGACCAGAAATTCCTTCTTTCTCTCCATCTGTACCAGTACTTATTGGTCTTGGTTTCCTGAATAGCCATGTGCAGCCTTTCATTTGTTTTAACTCAAAATCCCCTAATAACATACATTGTTGAGCCGGTTTGGTACATTTATCACTTGTGACTTGTAGATTTTCTTGAATGAGATGTTTGTTCTTTGTTCATTTTTTGACTGGGTGGCTTCTTTTCCTTTTGTGCTGTTTGAAGGGCCATTTTCTATGTACTGCATAAAAGCCCATCGTTAGTGCCAGCAGGTGATCACCCCAGACTATGGTATGACTTTTCATTCTCTTGGTATGTTTCCGAGAACGATTATTCACATTGGTCAAATCCATATTGTCAACCTTTTGTTACATGAATTAGTGCTTCCGCTGTTGTTCTCATAAAGCTCTTGCCATATCCTGGATCATCTAGAAATTATCCCATGTGATATTCTTTGATATTCTTTAAGTTAGATATTTTTCCCATTTAGTACTATGATCCATTTTGAATTAATTTCCCTACAGAGCATAAAGGCTGTGTCTGAATTCGTTTTTTCTGTGAATATCCAGTTGGACCCATATTGTGAAAAGGTTACCTTTGGTCCATTGTAGTTCATTTGCTCCTTTGTCAAATACTGGTTGGCTGTACCTTAAGGCTATTTCTGGACTCTCTATTCCATTCCATTGATCTTTTTCTCTGTTCTTCCACCACTTACCATACTCTCTTGGTTTCTGTAGTTTTAGAATAAACCTTGAGGTGGGATGATGTCCATGATCCAGTTTGTTCTTAAGAACAATGTTGGCTTTTGAGGCCTTTTGCTCCCATATGTAAACTTTAAGAGCAGGTTGCTGGTGTCCACAAAATAATATCCTAGGTTTGTGATTGACAACATGAACAGTGTGGAGATCAAGGTAGAGAAATTTTAAATTATTGAGCTTCACGGTGCTTCAATGTAAGCTATCTCTCCATTTTATATGGTCTTTGATCTCTTTTTATCAGATATTGCAGTAATTGTTCATAACATTTGTGGGTATTTCATTATTTCACATATTACTTGTACATTGTTGGTACATAAGAAAAAATTTCCTGTACTGCATCATATAATAGTTATGGGATATTTTTTATTGATTTTTCAGATTGTAAATATATAATATATAGATTACATAAATGTATATAGATAGATTGATAGGTAATAGGTAGATGATAGATAGGTGATAGATATAGAAGGCTGTTTCATCTGTGACATAAAGTTCTATTTCATCCTTCCCATTTGATGTATCTTTTATCTTTTTTGTCTTATTTTAGCTTGATTTCTAGTAGTATATTGAAGCAATATCACTGAAACATAGACACATTGTTGAAATGGGTTACTAATATCTGTTTAAGATTTTTGTTATCTATATTTATTAAGTATAGCTGCACAGTTTCCTTACAATGGCTTGGTATGACTTGTGGAATTCTAACATCATAAGTAGGAAGTATTTTCTCTACTTCTATCCTGTAAAAAATTGTGGAGATGTGGTGTAATTTCTTGCTATTAAAGGTTATACAGAATTAACCTTTGAACCCATTTCATTCTGTTCTTTCTGTTTGGAGAGATTTGTATTTACTGATTCAATAATTTTATTTGATATAGGCTTATTTTGATTGTTTCTTTCTTCTTGTGTAAGAGTTGACAAGTTTTGTCTTTCAAAGTTTCAGTCCTTTTCCCCTAGGCTATTGGATTTATAAGCAGAGAGTTAAAGTTTTCCTTCATTATCCTTTAACTGTCCCCAGATGCTTTAGTGATGCCCTCTTTTCTATCTGGTAGGACCAGTGCATGTCTCTTTTCTTTTGTCATGTTAGTCTGGCTAGAGGCGTATCGATGGCTTGGACCTTTTCAAAGAACTGGCTTTTGGGTTTGTTGATTTTTTTCTATTGATCTCCTGTTTTCAATTTTAGTGGGGTTTGTGCTGATATTTATTTCTTTTATTCTGCTTGCTTTAGATTTAATTTGCTCCTCTGTCTCTCATTTTCTAAAGTGGGATCATAAATGATTGATTTTTTAGATCTTTGCTTTCAAATAAACACATTCATTGCTATAAATTTCCCCTAACCTTGGCTCTTCCTACAGGCCACAAATTTTGATATGTTGTATTTTCATTTGGATTCACTTAAAATATTTTCATAATTTTTGTTTATATTTCTTACTTGTAGTATATAGAAATATATCATTTAATCACTAGAAGTTTGAGGAAATTTTTCCATCTATCTAGTTTTGATTTTTAGCTGCATTCTACTATGGTTTCAGAGTAGACATTGTGTAATTCTGTACATTTAATTTTCTTGTTTTTAGTTACCATCATTCATTATATGCATATGTGTATATACTTATGGGTGCCATGTACTACAACACACTTAGGTAGACTAGAGGATACATTTATGGGGGTTCCATCCTCTTTTGCCAATTTTATGTGCATTCTGAGGAATCAAGCTTAGGTCATGAGACTTGAATAACAAGGAAGTTTTCTTTTTGAGACACCTTGCCAACCCTCTATGCTTTAAATTTTATTAGTTATGTTTTATGGCCCAGAATAGGTTCTTTCTTGGTGAATTTTAACACCTGAGGCAAGAAGAATGCATTATCTGCTATTGTTAGATTAAGTAGATTAACTTATGAGGTGCTGTCAAAATCCATTGAACTGATGATAACATTTATGTCAACTCTGCCCTTTGTTAATTTCTACTGGCTCACTGCACACTTGTGATAGAAGGATATTAAGGCCTGCTAATGTAACTGATTTATCTATTTTTTTCTGACAGGCCTGTCATATTTTCATGTTTCTAATATTGTTTTCTTAAACACATGAACTTTAAGGATGATTGTGTCAGCTTGGGAAGTTGATACTTTATCAATACTTAGTAGGCTTTTTATATCCTGGTATCCTTTCCTAGTAACTTCCTGGCCATGTAGCCACAGTGGGCCACACATAACATTCCTGCTTTCTGTTTTACTAATGAATGAGGATATCACTTAGCATCCCTGGAGTTTAAATGTGTATATACCTTTGTAGTTAACGTAAGTTTCTTATAGGCGATACACAGCAAGATCTTGTCCTTTGCATCCATCCAAAGACCTTATTTGTTTTTCAGCTGATACTCTTAGGCTGTTAATATCCAAAGAGATGATGGGTAAAGCTGAATTACCTCTGTGTTATTTTGACTGATTTCTGTTTTATGATTTGTTCCTATTTTTCCTGACATACTTCATCTGCTTTTTTTTTGTTTTGTTTCATTTTCATGATTCCATTTACATCCTTTCTAAGACTATTGTTACTGACTGAACACTAGCTAACTTTCTGAAATTTCTTCAATAAATTAACTGCCAAGTTGCTGGTATTAGGAAACCAGTCTTGGGAGATGATTAGGTTGCAGAGGCAGAGCCTTCCGAGAGACCATCTTGTCTGCATAGTCAGGATGCAGGGAAAAAGGCCCCATCTCTGAGTGAAAAAAAAAAAGCCTTGCAGAAATTTTTCCTTGTGGCTTTCAGTCTCCTGATAAATGACCTTCTGTTTTTCAATTTAAATTCTCTATCTCCATTTCCTTACTTTATTATGCATGTATTCCACAGCATACATGTGTGGGCCACAGGACAACTAGCTTCCACTCTGTGTATGTCAGTTCCAGAGGTAAAACTTGGATCTTTGGCCTATATAGCAAGTACCTTTAGCCACTGAGCCAAGTCTCTGGCTCCGAGACTTCTGTTGTTTGTCAAAGCCCAAAGACCAGAGGCCATGATATTTATACAGGTTTCCTTTTTCATTTCTAAGTGGTTCTCCTACAGTTGTACAATATATTTGTAACTAATCCAAACCAATTTTGGAATGCTTCAAGTCTGCTTTCAAGTCCACTTCAAAGCTAGGGTTCATAATAAAATAGTACTTTAAAGTACTTTGTAATGCAAACCTTCGTAGTAGAGTGAAGGACTTTATCATCAAGAGCCCTGTAGTTCTCGCTTTAGTCTCTTCTTTATTGTCCTTCAGCTCACTTCATCATGAACATACACACACATATACGGTGACACACACATATAAATTTTATTCATGGTATGATACATTGTTTCCATTAACCTGAACAAAAAAATAATGTGTTAAGTCAATTTTTATTTCATTTTTTCAATTCCTGCACGTATGGTATGTGTGCTTGTGTTTTTGCGTGCTTATGAACATAGATGCACGCAGTGTATGTGCCTGCTAGGGGTGGTGGTTATCTTCTGCTGATGTCAAGGAGCAGCCTCAATTTTTCTTTCACCTTATTCTCTGAGGTAGGGCTTCTCAGTCAAACCCAGGCCTCCCATATGGCTAATTATGCTAGGTAGGAAAGCTCCACTTTCCAAGGCTGCCAGTACAGGGACCACTATGATGCCCAATCTACATTTTCATTATTTGTTTATGTGTTAATGCGTTTTTCATACATATATGTCTATGTATGACATGTATGCCTTGGTGCCTGTAGAGGCCTTTAGAGAATATCAGATCCTATAGATCTGGAGTTACAGACAATTGTGAGCCATCATGGGTATTCTGGAAAATATATGCAGGTCCTCTGGAAGGGCATCCCATACCCTCAACCACTGAACCACCTCTCCATCCCCCCAATCTACAGATTTACCTGGGCTATAGAAATGTATCTCTCTTGCTAATAAGGTAAATACTATAACTGCTGAACCATCTCCCCAAACCTAAGAGAACCAACTTCTTCAGTTTGCCTTTACCTCTGCATCATTGCTTCTCTTTGCCGCTGCCTCCACCGCCACCCCCACCGCTACTTCCACCACCGCCACTGCCTGCTGCTGCTGCTATTTAGTTTTAAGGAAATATCAGTTTTATCTCAGTCCTTGAAATACCCAGTGCTTGTCTGTTCTGGTTTTTGAAGAAGCAGATGTAATTCATACGCGCTTCTCTATGGGGAAGGAGCATAGCCTTCACCTGCCTAGCCTCTTGCAGGATTATTTTTGTTGGTTTTCTCAAGATGGATATATTATGCATAAATGTGTTTTCGGTCAAGGTTTAGTTTGTCTTGTGTATTTTCCCTGCAAGGTGTCCTTCTTGATTCCTGAACCATGTGGTTGGATGTACATGCAAGGAATTTGTAGTCACTGCTGTATCAATACTTTTCTTTCTCTTGTGTCTTCTTTCTGCCACTTCTGCTCCGTGTCTGTGATAACTCTTGTTCTTAGTTTATAGATCTTGAAAAAAATCACTTTTGTTTTCTTCCAGCCAGTTTAAAATGTTTAGTGTGTGTGCACATGTGCATGGGTGCACGTGCACCTATACCCAGACATCCAGACACGTGGAAACTACAGGATGATAAAGTGTGTTTGGTCTGTCACTCTCTTCCTTTTCCTCTGGAGACAGGAACTCTCACCAAACCTACAGCCTGCAATCTTTGTCAGATCTGGATAGCCAGAAGCCCCAGGGATCATACTTACTGAGATGCTTTTCCAGCCTTTTATAAATTCCATTTTAAAATTATTTTTGAGACCTTAAGCTTATATATTCCCTCTGAATTTTATCATTCTCTAATGAGCCCATAAAAAAGTCATTTTTCATTTCTGCTACAGTGTTTACGCTCTGTAACATTTCTGCTTAATTAATTCATGTGTTCATGCATGCTTATTTTTATCTTTTGAGTCTTCAGAATATTGATCTTGGTTTGGATATTGGTAGTCTGACAATTGTAACTCTCCTTCTATATTCAATTCTTCCATCTCTTCAAACTGTAATTTTACCTTCTTGTTCGCCACGTAAGACTGTTGAAAGACGGAAGTGTTGTATTGACAACAGAGATAGTAATAAGCCTTTAATAGTATAGCTGTAACAGCTGGCCACAGTGGTGCCCACCTATAATTCCAGCACTCAGGGAGAAAGAGATAGGTGAATCTCTGTGAGTTCAAGGCAAGAATGATCTACAAAGTGAGTCTAGGACATCCAAGGCTACACAGAGAAGCCCTGTATAATGATAATGATAATGATAATAATAATAATAATAATAATAATAATAATAATAATAATAATAATAATAAATATAGGTATATATGTAGGAACAGGGGATATGTCCTATAGTGTTTCATAGTTCTATGAAAGAAGGTACAACTCTTCAGGTACATGGGCCTGGATCCCTGGAATATAGGCTTCACTTCCCTTTCTCAACATTTTCTTCCTGTTACTTGGGTCTGTATGTATGGGGAGGAGTGGGATTAGCATTTCCCTTGCTCACATTAACTGTGATTGCATAAACCCCAGTATATCAGGCTGATGGAACAGCTGCTCCTGAAAGCAGTCACTCTTAGGGGTAGACAGAACTCTGATATTCTTTGTCCCTACCCTTGCCAGAAATTTGATGAGATATTTTTCCTTTGATGATAACTGTGTGGGTTCCTGGAAGTAAAACTAAGTTTGTTGAAAGCTACCTCTAACTGGTCTCTGAAAATGCCCCACGTTCACCCGAGCTGGCTGCTCTGAATACCCAGCAGTATGTCAGTTATGGTTCAGAGGTTTTCCACATGATGTTGGTTTCCTTGGAGACATCAGCTTGTGGGTTTCTGCTCTGCCAGTGATAAATCTCTAGGTCAGCGTGTTGTCCTATCAGCCTGCACTGTGACCTCATTTACCTGCTAGATCTAAGGAAGTTGTTTCTTTTTTAAAGTTTCTTCAGCTTTTTTACTTATAAGGGTGAAGTGGCAACTTCTATGCTCCTTAAGTGGGAGAAGCAGAAATCAGAGGTCTGAGTAACTAGCTTGCCTTTTAATGCACATGTCACCTTCTTATCTCAGTTTTATTGTCCACATTGTTAGGGTTTTTTTCCCCCTTTTCCCTTTAAAAAAATTTTTTTGAGATTTTCACATCCTGCATCCCAATCTTACTAATGTCCATGGCCCATCACATCTGCCTTCTGCTCTTGTAACCTCCCCTCCAAAAGAAAAGAAAACAGAAATGATGATGAAGACGAGGATGATGATGATGATGATGATGAAGACGATGAAGATAAAGATAAATCTTATCATGGAATCTGCAGTGTGTCACACAGTATACTCTTTTGTCTATACATATTTTCTTGCAAATGATCATTGCAATGAGTCACTGTTCTTGTGTGAAGCTTCTGGTTTCTCCTACACTATCAACACTAGATCCCCAGTTCATAGCTGGGGTAGATGTTGGAGTAGGTCAATTCAAAGCCCTGGATCTGGGCCTGGGTGGTTGCTGAGTTAGTCATCCTGCCAGTTCTCCCACACACACACCAACAGGGCAGGCTCTCCAGCACTGTCCTGGCTGGCTTACATAATGCCTCCACCAGCAAGGGATGGGACCATCTCTCCTGCTCTTATGCTTTCCAGGCTGGCTCACCCATACCCACACTACCAACGCTGGCTATTTGGTGCTGCCCGGGTGAGGTGCAGGGCCCACTCTCCTGAGTGATGCAGTGGGCAAGGAACAGGACCAGCTCTCCCCACCTCATGATCAATTCTCCCTCCTGTAATAGTTGGTGGTGGGCAAAGAGGGGAGGGCACCTCACTCTTGCCTATGCTATCACACAGCAGACAAGGAACAGGGCCAGCTTTCTTGAACTTATGCCCTTCGGCCTGCTTTGAGATGTCCTGGTCATTATGGCCAGCACTACTGTGATGCCTGGGCAGATGCAGGTATGCTCTCAGGGTGCTATAGCCAGCAACGGGTAGGCCAAGCTTAGCCAATAAGGGGGTGGTACCAGCTATGATCAGCCCATGGATATCAACATGGTGCCAGGCAGCTGCCCAGACCAGGGATATCCTCAGGGTCTTCAGTGAGCCAGGCACATTGACACAAAGCCCCTGCTCTTTCATGCCCATGAATGTAGATAATACCCTCAGTGACAGCGTGGGCCAGTACTTCACCATGGTCTCAGGTATCAGAGCAGTCTACTGACATCAGGCTGTTCTTCTCTACCCTTGCATCTCCAGATCCACCTCTGTCTCTTTTCAGTGCTCAAACTGTTCTGCTTCTCTTTCTCTTCCACATTTCCACTACATACTTACACATATAGTGGCTCCCACTATGCAGCAGGCAGCCCTCTGGGTGGCTTCCTCACGCCAGGACCAGGTTTTTGTTGGTGGTGATGGTTTGGGTTTTTAGTGGTTTCTGTTTGTTTTTAAGGGGTTGTTGTTGTTGTTGTTGTTGTTGTTGTTGTTGTTGTTGTTGTTTCGGTTGTTGTTGTAGTTTCTACTGCTGCTATTTTTCTTTTTTTGAGACAGGGTTTCTCTGTGTAGCTTTGACTGTCCTGGAACTATCTCTGTATACTAGGCTTCCTTGAACTCATAGAGATCTGCCTTCCTCTGCCTCCCAGCTGCTGGATTAAAGGCCCCTTTCTGAAGCTAGAGAGATGGCTCAGAGGTTAAGAACACTGTCTCTTCTTCCAAAGGTCCTGAGTTCAATTCCCAGAAGCCACATGTTTGTTCACAGCTGTCTATAATGAGATAGGGTGCCTTCTGGTATGCAGGTGTGCATGTGGGCAGAAGACAGTATAAGTAATAAAATAAATAAAAATATTTAATAAAATAATGAAATAAAGGCCCCTTTCTGTTAGGTCTTATACACCAGTTTCAGAAAGAAAATCACTCTGTGCGGTAAGACATTATATTTAATGACGCCATTTAACTGATCTGAAAAAAAAAACTAACAAGGGGAAGAATAAAGAAGAAATGGGCTGTGAAGGTGAGCACTGTCAACATGACAGGGTCAAGAATCACCTAGGAGACAAACCTCTGCACTCACCTGGATGTGACTGTTTAGATTAGCATAGCTCAGGTAAGAAGACCCACCTTCTTTTTGGGCAGTACCATTCAGTGGGCTAGAGTATTAGAGTAAAGAAAGCTGAGAAGGCAAGCTGAGCACCAGCACGCATCAGTGTCTGCTTCCTGACTGTGATTACAATGTGACTGCTCTCTAGTGCCAGCCACCTTGGCATTCCCCAGTAATATAGACCATATCATCAAACAGCAAACCAAAATAAGCCCTTTCCTCCCTAAGTTGCTTTAGTCCAGGTATTTTATCATGGAAAGAGGTAAAGTAAACAATGATAGGTCATTTCGGGATGGCCTGAACAGTTTGGGCTAGTTGTAGAAATTCTTAGGGATTGAATTTATAAGTCCTTTGTGTGTGTGTGTGTGTGTGTGTGTGTGTGTGTGTGTGTGTGTGTGTGTGTGTAAAGCAATGTGGTTTTATAATTCTGTCTTTTAGATCATTTTTAAGTCAGAGAGAATCTATTGATAGTCACATTAATTTTAAGCCTACTTTTTTCTTTCTGACTATAATGCTGCGACCACAAATCTGTGCTTCTGAAGAAGTAGGCTAACTGTGGAAACACAATAACCTCAGGTTGTACTGAAAATCATCTGATGTTCATAGGAGCACCTCTCTAGGAGGGGATATCATATTCTTCTCTTAGAGCCCTTGGGAACCCTTTCTCTGGACCACTCACAGAATATAGACATAAAAGGAAGGGTGTCTAGACCAGGATATGGCTGGGGTTTTTTTTCTTTCTTTCTTTCTTTTTTAAGTTATTTAGGTATTTGGCATAGTCAACTCAGAACTGGCTGGAAGGATGAATATTGATGAATAAATATCATCCAACCACAACTCTTCCTCTTTTGTAGATCCTTTTTAAAGATACCAAAGATATGGCTTGAACTATAAGGGTTCTTTCTAGGGTACTTGCAGGTCAACCGCCCCAAACACTAGCAGTGTAGGCAGTGTAGAAAATAATGATGTAACAAGTCTGTTTTCCAGAAATGACAACAACAGTGTTCCTTATTCAATGAGTTATTTGAAGGCTGATTATGACACCCATTTTCTTTTTTTTTTTAATTTTATTAATTTATTCATATTACATCTCAATGGTTATCCCCTCCCTTGTATCCTCCCATTCCTCCCTCCTTCCCATTTTCCCCTTACTCCCCTCCCCTATGACTGTGACTGAGTGCGACTTCCTCCCCCTGTATATGTTCATAGGGTATCAAGTCTCTTCTTGGTAGCCTGCTATCCTTCCTCTGAGTGCTACCAGGCCTCGCCATTCATGGGACGTGGTCAAATATGAGGCACCAGAGTATGTGTGAAAGTCAGTCCCCACTCTCCACTCAACTGTGGAAGATGTCCTGTCCATTGGCTAGATCTGGGTAGGGGTTTGAAGTTTACAGCCTGTATTGTCCTTGGCTGGTGCCATAGTTTAAGCGGGACCCCATTTTCACCAAATGGTAAAGTCCATCCCTTTCCCTTTAAAATTTTGTAGAGTGTGGTGACTGCTATGATCAAGGACCACTGGTGTAATACTGTAGGATGCCTAAGTCTAATTCATAAATATGTTCCATCTGCTCAGTGGCTCTAATAATTCAGCAGCCACATTATTATTAAACCAAAGAAGATTCTGCAGAGGTTCACCCAGGGTTCTCAGCTCACAGGTCCTGATAAACTGGGTGAGAGACACCCCAACTGATCAGCCGTGTGAATAAGCTTCTCAGCCCCTAATCAAGCCAGGTATGTGAGGTGTTCCACTGTGATGACTTCAAAGTCTTGACTGCTGTCCCTTGAGCAGAATAAATGATTCTTCTTTAAACCACCAACTAATTTCTGGATTGTTAACTTTGTGGTTCTGAGAGACTAGAAGAACAGGTGTTTGGCACATTTGGTCACCTCTTGACTGGGCTTGCTAATCCTGTGTATCAGAAGTGTTGTTTTACAAAGGGAAGAGCTGTGCTTGGTGTACTTTAGACATACAAAAAGAGAAACAAAATAATATATTTAATCCATGAGTTAAGTGGTTCCTCAAGGTACGTTCTTTTGGCTCAGAATACTTCTATTCCATAAAATAAATGTCTGATCAATTCAGGGTCATCCTAGAATAATATAGGTTTGTGTACAGTATACGTTTCTGTGTTTTTTCATAAGAACTTATCTATCTATTGATTTATTTCCATCAATTGTACTGATCAATATTAATACCATCAGCATATGATGGCATTATAATGTTAAGGAGTAACCATTGTGCTGGGCTCTTATTGTCTGACCCACAAATACTATTTATCCTGCCTGTTTCCCAAGATGAAAAATATGTGTAGAAATGCTTTTAACAGTTTAAGGTTTCACTAGGGTACAGCCTAGCTTAATAGTTATTTCACACTTTCATTAATTTAGAATTATTTAAGTTTACACTGTAGATTTAAGTTAAAAGTAAGTTTGGAGTCACATATAAAGTTTAGACTTTTAGAGTTAAGGAGCACTTGACCAGGCATCTCAAGTCTTCTATTTCCACAAACAGCAGGTTTTAGGCATATATAATCAGAAGAAGTTTAATGACTTTGACCCTCACTGCTTTTTAGGACCGTGTGAAATGCCCCTTCTTTCTAGTTCATTCGGACATAATTTAGTAGGATGCAGGCTGAACATTCCTAGCCATTTAAAAAAGATTCTTCAAGTAAATTTGCAGAACAGCCAATATTGAAAATTATTACTTGAAATGGATGAAAAAATGACATAATAACAAAAACAATAACTTGGAAACAGTATCATAATAACAATAATAACAGAATATCAGCATTTTCCCACAACATAGACCATAACCTAAATGAAAGCATCAAATAATAGCACAGAATAAAGAAGCTGTCTCAATTCCCATTTTATTTCAGTCATTTAGGTTAATACTAGAAGAACGGTGGTTGAGTGTGCTATTAGGTTTGTGATTATCAATGTCTAATACTTGACAATTAAAAATTAACAGAGCAAATGTTTCTGTTTCAGAAATTTTGATGGTATCCAACTATTTCCCTTTTTCATGAACACGACATTATTTCCTATTCATTACCTTTATTGCCATCAGCTAACTATTATTTGGGTGACCAGACTCACATTTAAGACATAAGTCACATTAACAATAGCGATTTCCATATTAAATTAAGTTTAATAAAGTTAGTCATTTTAAGAAGAAATTAAACAATAGAACATCAGGATGTCATAAAAGTTGTAAAGGAGCTATTAAAATGACTCATAGATAGGAAGAGTCATTGGATTGACGTCCCTGGGACAGAACAGAGTAGATTTTCTGAAAACTTCGCCGGCAATGAGGTATTATGTAAACATGACACAGTGTTCTGAAGGGAAAAGTATTTCCTAGTTGCATACATGATTTTGATGTTTAAACGCTGGTACCTGTGATGCAACTGGAGCATTTTGCACAGCCTAAAATATGCACAAAGTGTTCAACCAAGTTAGTGTGCTCTTAAATATGTCACTTGTTCGGAACACTTAGGAAGGGGCATGCTGAGACTCTCCGTTATGTAATGGCGTGATTAGTCTGGTTTCTAGGCACCAAAGAATGTTGAATAAAATTTTAGATTAACAGATTGCATCCTACCTGTCTTACATATCACCCGTTCAGACAACCAAGTGACAGCAGAAATCGTTAATCAGTCAGAAGAATTAAGCCTGTTTACCACAGTCAGACTTGTTTGAATGGCTGAATGACTGCTGATTTTTTTTTCTTTCCTTGAGACAGGAGAGTGCATTTATATAAAGAAGGTGACCTTGATCCAGGCACTTGGGTTGATGGGGGACAAGGTATAATTTGCCTGGCCATGAATGCAGAGATTTGTTGTGTCTCTACCAACTCTGTCAGGGATCTTTAGAGAAGAGAACACAAGCCAGGTGCCAGAAGGTTCCAGCTTCCACTGTTTTCAAGGTACCTGGATGGAACTCACATGTGGTATTGGCTGAAAATCACTCTAGTGGGGGAATGGTTAATATGGGACACTTGCTAATAACAGGCTGTGTATTGTGATAAAAAGCAAAGGCCCCATTACTCAACCTCGCCTTCTAAAAACAGTTGTCAGAAAGTGTTTCTCGCCCCTTAAACTGAAAAAAATTGTTCTTTGGAAGCCTTGCAACCACATTATCATCTAGAGTGTTTCCTAAGGAATTAGCTTGTGCTGGTAATATGTCATATTCAAAGTTCATGCCTCATTAGCAGTACAAAAAGACCACACAATTTCAAAGTGTATGTTATACCTCAGTTCTTAGTATGTGGCAGACCAATAGTGTAAAGTTAGCTAACCTCTCATTAGTAGTAATGATTTGTTTTTTACCTGAAGTGGATTATTATTTTATGTATGTTTTTCTTTGTGATGAGTGGAGTTTTTTTATTACATCAAAATTTTCATATCCTCATTAACTAAACACAGAGAAAGTGATGTTTCTCTTCTGTTTTCCATTCACTTAATATTAATTTTAAAAAAATGATTTCACTTGTAAATCCATTTATGATGTATGCCAGTAATATATTATGGAAATAAGTGTTCTTATAGGAGAAATATATAATTACCTAAATAACTGAAGGTGATCCTAAAAGTTATTGTGGAAAATCCCTGGTAGAATGCATGCTGAGCCTTGCAAGACCCTGAGTTCAAGTCCACCAACATGAAAATTGGAAAGAGAGAGTAGGAGGGATGGGAAAAAATCTTGGAAACCAATTATAAATGTAGGCACCCCAAAGAGGGAAAAATGATATCATTATGGATATAAAGATAAACTTGACATTAGCTACAGTGCAATTTGGTTTCCCCGAGTCTCTGAAGGAGTCATTATAATGAATATATATTAGAAAAGAGAATTTTTTTGGCAATACTTACATGATAGGGTCTGTATATTTCAGAATGGCTGACTTAAGGCTGGAGAGGCTGAGAACATAGTATCTGATCAGTCCGTGAAGCTACTGGCCCAGCTGTCCCAATCTGGCATTTTAGAGATTCTCTGGTCTTCAGTCCCATTAAAAAGCTGAAGAAATCAAATTCCTCTGCTAGAAAGGGACAGTAATATTATCAAGAAACATCAACACTGGTATAGACAACATGCTTACCAACAAGAAACCCAGGCATGCAGGCAGCCCTGCTTTTCCCTTGGTTCTCTTTATAACTTAGCTATCACAAGAAGGTGCTACATAGTTTAGGGGAAGTGTCTACTAACTTCCCAGAAGGAATAACTATAGACAGGTCTCTTAGTGGATTCCTTTGCCAATCAAGTTGATGCTTAACTGCCATGCCTGGATGCTGTTAATTTCCACAGTGTTATACCCCTGGAATCCCTGTGTTCACAGAATTCATTTAGCTCCCTTCTTTTTTGTGACTCATTCCAATCATTTGTCCATTTACATGCCTTAAATTTTGCACATATGCATGTAACCTGAGGTAGACCATTTTTGCTCATCTTTTCCTAGATATCCTCTGATTTTATTACAAATTTAGCTCAGCTGTCCAGTTGAATGACAAACCCCCGAAAACTATAGATTTCTTCTGCCTGATGTAACCTTCCTTACACTATAATTTTACATCAATTTGTGTAGTCATTTGATTACTCCCTGGCTGCTCGTTGTCAGCTCCATAAGTATAAGGACTGTTTTCCGCACTCAGGATTGTGTCCCTAGTAACTGAAGTGTGACTGTGGTTGCTTAAGTTTTTTGAAGTTCCCTTATTCTTATAATACAGTGCTTATAAGAAGAAACTCAAATCTGTATGAATTACAGAATAGTCTCTGCTGCCTTAAGCTTCTGTGTCAATCCTTGGTACAGACCTTGCCTCTTGTTGTGTCCTTCCTCCAGTAGGCCTATAACTAGCAATTTTTGAGAAATCAGTTCATTTCTAGAAAACTGAGAAATCCACTGCTGAACATGGAGAGAAAATTTTTAAGAAAAACAGAGGGTGAGGGAGGGAGTTGAAGAAAATGAAGGTTTGACACATCTGGATAATGATATGTGATAAGAAGGGAAAATAAAGAGTTTAGAAAAACAGCAAAAACTGAAGACAGAGCGATACAGACTTTGTTCAAGGAATATTATTCCTTCTGTGAATTTATTGCAAGATTCGCTGTCTTCCGTGTTGTCTTATTTAGTTAATCTATATATTGTCTTATGTGTATATAACCTTTGGCTTCAATAACCATATCGGATAAAGGAGAGTTATAGGAGCTATACATTGAGTATCCAAGCAGCAGTGGAAGCTTATGAACTGACAAAAGACAACAACAGCAAAAATCTGTGGCTAGTGTTTATGTCCTCCATCGCAGGTTAGCAAAATGTCTTCTCAAAATAGTCTTACTTATTCATAGCTGCGTGTACAAAACTTCTTTAAATTGTGGAGCAGGTCCAGGGTTGCAATCTCTAATAAAGTAAATGGATATGTCTAAGTAATAAAATATCAATGTTTTAGGATATTTTACGTAAATGGTAAAAGAAGAGGGCAATGCAAAAGCAGTAAGATTCTTGACATTGTAATTGAAGATAAATCCATCAATGTCCGGGTCAATGCTAGTACTTGCAGTTCTCAGTGGGTCCCCAAGGTTCTCATTGGATATTTTAGTTCTAATTTTAGTCTCAGCGTGATCTATTCTGAGACATAGTGCAATGTAGCTGCTTTCAGAAAGCAATGGCAGCATGAATAAGGCTATGAAGTGAGAGATGTATCTTTTGTGGGGACAAATCCTATACAAGTCTAGTAAAGAAGCATGACCAAATAATTTATTTCAGCTGAATGTCAGATTGAAACTTTATTCAGTCAACTCAAAATGAGGGGCTAACAGGGTTATGTAAACCCTAATATGGATGTATAATGTGAGCTTACAAACATATACCATTTTACAAAAATTCTTAAAATCTGTTTTCCAATTATTTTTATCACATTGAAAACGAGGCTACATATCTCTGGCTTTCACAAACGAGTATTTACCTATGTCAAAATAGATAAAATTGTGTTTATTTGAATTTGCTCTAAATTTCAGTTTCATTAGGATCATTTATAATTTGAAATGTCATATGATAAGTTTGCTTTCACCTTAAAATGCATGTTTAACTAATTTAGATAATTTGTTAATGTACAAGATTTGTTCATGTAGAGCCCCATCCTGAAACAAAGAAGGAAAATTAACATCTCTCAGGGAAAAGATTCCCTTATTGGCTGTCCAATGCACGGGGACCAGCCCTGAAGCCATATACGCACAAAAACAAAAACAAGCTCAGCAAAATTTGTGGACACATGTACATGCACACACACACACACACACACACACACACACACACACACACACACACACACACACACCCCTATCAAATACCATACAATAATAACTTTTAAAAACTATCAACATGAGACAGTCAGGGACCAGGTACGTGAGGGGTTCAAGGGAGGTTACCTAGGAGAAGCTTGAAGGAGAAAAGGGAAGATGAAACATGGTATAATTCTATTTCAAAATTAGGAAGGTTTTTTTTTATCAGCTAAGTATACTCAACTGCAAAAATCTGAAAGCCAAAAATCCTCATTAAGTCTGTCAAGAGTTACTTTTAAGATCATAAATAACTTGATGCTGTAATGTGATATTCCTCAACTTATTTGTCTTATTTCCAGTACTTTTCAAGGATTTTCTGGGATTGATGATCAATCCCTTGGCTCTTATTAAGTCTACACAATTGGTGGTGATTTGTATTATAACATTTTTTGTGGATATGTTTACTTGATGTACTCTTGGATGAAACTTCATTAAACAGCAATTACATTCTCCCTTCTCTATTACTTACTATGGCCAGAGCACCAAATATATTGACAGTGGTTGAAGAAATTTGTTTCATTTTACATTTTACCTTCTTTGTGTACTTCTCCTGGTTTTGTATCTTTTAAAGCTAATTTTCCAAGAGTATTATATTTTCATCACTTTTGCTATTTAAAAAAGTGGTTAGTTGACCCATATTTGTAACATGAGTATTTATTAACATAAATATGATAATTTAAATTATCAGCAAGAGTCTTCAAATTTCTTTCTATGGATTTCTCAATTTCTTTAATTTACCTGGTATGGTCTGGGAAGAAAAACGTAGTTTAGAACTCTCTGCCTTTTTAAAGGTCATGTTGCATCTGCTCCTCCTTTGCTGCTTTATAAACTCACTATTAGGAAATATTTATTCTATGAAATATGCTAGCCCACAACTAACTTTTACCATAGAATCTGAACTCTATCTTAAACAAATTATTTTTGGAGAAGACAAACATATGACTTGTTTCATTCTTTTCTGTCCTTATGATAAAGTTCTTGTTATGCACCAAATTTGGCAGTATAATTTTGCATACAATGACTTCTGCAATTAGTTCTTGAGAGCTTCCAGGAATTCCCTACAAAATTAAACACAGTGTTTGTATATAAAAGAACTATAATCATCTTTCTACTTTCTATTGATCACGCTTCCTTTATTTGTAATTGCTTATTTTGGGGTTTCTGCTTACTTTTGAGATTTGGTAGATGCTATATTCTCATTAAAACATGCAGCTAATGAACATGGTTGAACAAGTGTCTCTGTCCTAGGTTGTAGGGTCCTTTGCATATGTATCCAAAAGTGGTATAGATGAATCTTGAGGTAGAGCTCTTCACAGGTTTCTGAGAAACCACCACACTGATTCATTAATGGCCGTACAAGTTTGAACTCCCATCAGTAATGGATGAGTGTTCCCAAGATCCACACTAGCGTGAACTGTCACTTGTTTTATTAGTCTTAACCCTCTGATTTGGCTAAGATAAAATCTCCAACTAGCTTTTACTTGCATTTCCCTGATGAATAAAGGTGTTGGGCATTCTAAGTGTTTCTCAGTGATTTGTGTTTCCTCTTTTGAAAACTCTGTTTATATATACCCCATTTTGTAATTGGGTAGTTTTCCTCATGTACTATTTTTTTTTTAGTTTTCTAAAAAAATATATTTTAGATAGTAGTCCTTTATTGGATGTGTGTTTAGTAAAATTATTTTCCATTCTATAGCCTACTTCTTTGTCTGAATGATGGTGTCCTTTGCCATAGAGAAGCTTTCCAGTTTCATGACATCCCATTTGTTAATTGTTGTTCTTAGTGCCTGTGCTATGTATGTCCTTTATAGAAAGGCTTTGCCTGTGTCAAGACTATACCCTATTTCTCAATTATCAGATTCTGTATATCTGTCTTTAGATTGAGGTCCTTGACCAATTTGGAGTTGAGTTCAATTTTAAAAATATATAAGTAAAATAAAAATGAATTCTAGATAAGAGACTGTTTATTTCTAGGATGCAGAATGTATAGTTCACCATTACTGTTTAAAGAATCTTTAAGAACCATTGCATTTCATTTACCAAGCCCCATTCAGCACATGTAAATTCTGAAGTTGTCATGTAGTCTGCACTTGGAGAAAACATAGTGGAAGCCACTCAGTAACATATACTTGAAGACATGCATGCATTGAAATAGGAAAAGCATGCACATATTGACTTTGTGTGACACTGAAGCATGGCATGGTTATCTATACAGCACACACTTAAGAAATGCAAAACCAAGTTTCAAAACAATTAGCAAAAATTATTTTCTAATGTCTTGAGTTTATGGGTTTGTTTTGCACTGTATTCACTGCTATCCTGTGCTGCAAGCAGCCTGCACACCACGAGTTAAACAACACTTCCCTATGAAATAATCAACATGATTCTAAGTATTCTCTAATATCATGAAGTGTTTGATAAATACACTGAGAAATAGTCTATGAAATTCAACTTTGCTGAATTTTTCCTTATTTTACTTGGGATTTTCTGGACATTCCTACATGATTTCTTTTATCATAATAAAGTCACTGCTCTCTGAGAAACTCAAACTGATGGGAGAAAAAGGGTCATTTTGATATATGTTAATATATGTGAAATTCCTTAAGGATTTTTTTTTTGCATTTTTTGGCATCTCTGGAAGTAATTATATCTTGATAAGAAATACTAGGACATATAACTAACATGTTGGTTTGAATTTTTATTATTAAATATTATGTATTATGAGGAAATTCATGTCAGGACTACAGTCTTACTACATTAATGCATTGGATGTGGGTTCACTGAAAGACAAACACTTATAAGTATAACTGTGCATAACCTTGACTATCCTTTGACAGCCATTACTTTTCAACTGAAGTGTGAAGTCCAATTTCCTTTCACAAAACAAACCCTCTCATATAACCAGAACTGTGCTCAAACAACAGAACATGTCTTCATCCACAATGTCCTTACGATCCTTCATTCTATCTTTCTACTGAGACTAATAGGGCAGGCCTATTTCTTAACTTTTTCAGAAGCTGAGGCGGGTGAATGGCAAATTGCAGGCCAGTCTGTAAGATGTATCAAGATCTTGTCTATAAATAAATAAACAAACTATGATGTGATTGAGACCCTTCCTCACAGTACCCGTAGTGCAAGAAAAATTAACAAAAAAAGCAAAAGCAAAAGACAATTATTTCATAAGGTTAATTGTAATCTAGATCTCCCCGTGTGGTAGGAGCTATATTTGGTATCTGAGCTTTATGCTTCTTAGATCCAACCGTATCAATCTATATTTATTGTTCATTTATTTATGACCAGTTAGTATTTCACTGAATCATTTACAATCTATATTAACTAAGGCAGGTACATGGACGCTAGCTTTCTTTGTTTTCTCTATAAATTTTCTTTGGTGGATACACACATGCATTTCCTGGGAAGTAGGATAAGGAATGGTATTAACAGGAAGTGGATTGTACATGTCACAGAAAGCGGAGACTGTGCTGGACAATCTAGCTTCTTCTCCAGATGACTCTGAAGAAGCAGTGGGTATGGTTTTGTTAAAAAAAAAAAAAAAGAATCTAACTCACTCATTTTTTTCAATCCCTTAAACAACACACAGGTAGAAGTCAAAGCACGCAGAAAGGGACACTACAAATAGATTCTACTGAAATAGACAAGATTAATATGAACGTCTCTTAATGTTTGCGAATTTTTCTTTTTCAGTTAAATGTTCCCCACTTGTTCTATATGAATCCTGAGAAAAACATTCAATGTCTACTCATCTTAGTTGCATCTTTTGTTCTGTTCTGTAGAACAAAATGATTAATAGTTTTAGGGACAACAGTAATTGCTCAGAAGTTTAGAAAAAAAAGTGTTGTGCTTCCGAAGGACCCCAATTTAGTTTTCAGCTCCCATAAGACAGTTCACAACCATTTATAACTCCAGTTCCAGATCCAATACTCTTTTCTGGCAGCCAAAGATAATACACATGATGCGCATACATACATGTGTGCCCAACATTCATATACATAAAATAAAAATAAAGAAGTTTTAAAACCATGACTTGATTTTTTTTCTGTTATATACCCTTTGCAGATGAACCTGACTGTATTTCTTTGGCAAAAAAATGTTTTTATTGTTATTTGGTTTTATTTTATTCTCAAGCTTGGCTGTGCCTCTTTCTTTATTCATCAGTACCAAAAGCCAACAGAAGTGCAAGTTCCCAACTCCAGTGTCTTCCATTACTCATTCTAGAGCCGAAAGCAGCCCGGGTGTCTAAAACCAGAACAGATGACTAAGCAGATTTAAAAAAAAAAAAGTCCAGCTAAATTCTCTCTATCCAGACTGTTTCAAAATAAGAAAGTAAGCACAGAGAACAGAGTCCTCACCTAGTGCCTTGGTGGCATTCACTAGTCACCAGGCTTTGCTGAAAAGAGGAGATTTCTATGGAAATGAAAATTACCCTCCTGTGAGTATGAGGAGCTCATAAAACAAGAAGAGTTTGTAAAGGTCAGCAAGCAGGGACGGTTTTCTCCTGGGGAAACATGTCTAAATAGCCCTGAGAGAAAGAGAAAGAGGGAGGGGAAAAAAGTTTAACTCGAAGAAAGTAAAATGTGCAAACTTAACAGTTTCTGGATTATCATTTAATTATAGCCATCAATCACCTGGCAGCCGCTTCTCCCAGTACCCTAGAAATCCCATCCAAAGCCATATGATCCAACCAGCGGAAAACACACAGCCCATTAACAACCCTAAGGACGGAAGCAATATGAAGGATAATAGCCTGAATAAGACTTTAAGAAACTACCTAAAATTAGAACAGTTGAGTCCCTCTTACCACAAATTCTAGGTACATGCAAGAGTAAAACTCCTTTTAATTAACAAGGTAAGTACTGCCTCTTCCCTTCTCCCAGGCTGGACGATTTTCAAAGGGCTTCACTTTCCAGATGCTCTTATTTCAGTCTTTATTTTCACTAATGTTGGAAACTGACCTGCACTTAGTCATTTTACGAATGTGGATTTATAGTCTCTTTAAATGAGGACCTTTTAAAGTTGAACATTTACACACACATTTGTTCCATTAATTGGTACCAGGGGATGCCAACAAATGTCTTCTGGATAACTGTTATTTATAAGCTTTAAAGTGTTTTAATTTCTTTCTATTTTTTTTTGAGGGATTCATATTTCCTTGCTCTAAATTCTGTACCTTTTTAAGGAATTATGTGACTTTAGTCTTTTAAGCTCCAATGTGTTGAGAAAAAGAGAAAAATGTTTGAACCGTGGTAATCCCCCCTGCCATGCTGTATTTATCTCCCACTAGGTACCCAAATGCTTGCTCCTCTTCTCAGGCAGATAATTGCACTGGGGTTGCAACCAGAGAGAAAACTGAGCTGGTGCTAAGCAGTGGATATAAAAAGAAGTGTTGCCTGGTAGAAGTAAATAGAATGAGACTATACTCTCTGCCCTCGTTTATTTCTGAAACCACAAATGCCCAGAGAAATGCTTTATATGCATACAGAGATCTGTCTGCCATCGTGCCTGGTTTTGAACTTGTCTTAGTTTCTGTGCATCCTGTGATTTCAGTCTTTTGACCGCTTCCCACATTGCTTGCTCTAAACATGGATTGCCTCGCCTTCAAGATCCCTTGTGTTTTTTAAATATAATCTTGTTTTGTTACCTGTTTCCCCAACAGAGTTCGTCAGGTGATTTAATGATCAGAAACATTCAACTGAAGCACACCGGGAAGTATGTGTGTACGGCGCAGACAGGGGTGGACAGCGTTTCATCTGCAGCTGAGCTCATAGTGAGAGGTAAGCAGTGACACCTCCTACATGGTCTAACAATGCCTTCCATGAGCATCCTCACTGGAAGAAAAACATAGTGAGATACCATACAAGAACATCCCTGACATCCGTACACCAGAAGATATGACAAGAAGAATGTGTTAATTCAAAGAAATGAAAACCTCAACTCTGCACTTCGAATAGGTCCTGCTGGAATTGGCATTCCACAGCCACTGCCAAGTGTTTTTCAGCATGTCATTAATTCGGCAAATGTATTTAATAGGAGAGAGAACGTGGTACATGTGTGTATCTGCCCCCAAAAGAATAGACATTATCCATAGTGATAGAAAAAAAATCACTAACCTTGGTTGTTATCTAGGTTAATGATTCACGGCTAGGCTAAAGAAATAAATGTCCAAAACATATCACATAACATAACACAGTGAGGGAGCAAGCCGAGATATGTTTCGCAGGAAGGCATCCCACCTGAAGCAGAAGACACTGAAGTTGGAAACGTGCAGAAGATGCTGAATTTAGAAAGGTACAGGGATAATGCTGCATAGACCCTCAGTAAGTGGGTACCACCTATAGTCACATAGTGTTATGAATCATGGCTTCCTCTCCAGATCTCACATCTGACAATGGAAACATGCACACAGGGGTAGTTTTACTGCCATTTAAATGGTCTCTTCCCTTGAGTGCTTTTGAAAGCAGGATCAGTTGCTGGTATTAACGTGACAGGATAAGCCTCTTCACTTTGATAGAAGGGGATGGCATTTTTCGGGGGGATGCTCTTTGCATTCTTGCCTCCTTTAGGTTCACCTGGACCACCAGAAAATGTGAAGGTAGAAGAGATTACAGACACAACAGCCCAGCTCTCTTGGACAGAAGGCACAGACAGCCACAGCCCAGTTATATCCTATGCAGTCCAGGCTAGGACACCTTTCTCCGTGGGCTGGCAAACAGTCACGACAGGTAAAGTGGGTGGGCGAAACAGAGGGCAGCTGCTTGGAGGGATGTGTATCGACTGAGGTTCTTAACCTTCTAAACTGTCCATGTTTAGTACCTGAGGTCATCGATGGCAAGACACATACGGCTACTGTCGTGGAGTTAAACCCGTGGGTGGAATACGAATTTCGAGTTGTAGCCAGTAACAAAATTGGAGGTGGAGAACCGAGTTTACCCTCAGAAAAAGTAAGGACTGAAGAGGCAGGTTAGTGCTTTTGTTTTCTGAGTAATGGGTTAATAGATTTACCTGGGGTGTGTATTTCTATTAGTTCTGGTCTTCCAGCTACCAGGAGATCTGTCTCAATAATCCATTGTCACAATGGCATGACCTTTCTAATGGCAGACTTTGCTGTATGGCATTTATCAAAAGACACACGGACGAGGCTGTGATGTAGTGTGACATTCCTGAGCATTCAGGCTGTTGCAGATGATCATTAGTGTGTGTTGAGTGACTATGCTTTTGTCACTTAAGGTTATAATTGCTATCTGACATAGTTACCTGTTAGCAGGAGAAACATTGTTTCCGTTTAAAAAGAGCACTGACAAATTGGTCTGATAATACCACTGGGAGCTATGCTGCCACGAAAATGCATTCTGCCACCACACTCAGCAAGTGCACGTAAGCAATTGATGAGCAGTATGTTATGGCTCCATAAGTGTTAGGTTATGAAAGCATCATTTTAAGAATTTATACGAGATAAATGGCAATGTGTCAGAAAGCTACATTCATCATTCTAAAAATACGCTATCATCAAACTCAAAGTTAGCAGGTACACCTGTCATTCCTTTAGAGAGGCACCTGGGTGGGTGGAGGGGCGGGACATCAGGCCTTCTTTTCCCAGAATCACTGGTATTAGTATTAATTAAAGTGAGTCACGAGATACAGTAAACGTATCACTTGAGGCACTAAGCCAAAGGAGATGTGGACTATGCTGGCACAGTTTTACCAATGCCTCTTTCCTCGGGATAGTAACCTGATGTTTGCACCGGGTATTGTGGGAAACAGGTAGTCTGAAGAGCGCTGCCTCTCATCTTCATTTGTTCGCACAATGTGTGTGTAGGGTCCATCTGATCTGCCTCCAGCCAATACAGCTGTACACGTCACACAGGCCCCCTGCAGCAGATGTTGTGTTCTAGTTGCATCTTAGAATTTAGCAGCCAAAAGGTTCTCAGCATGAGTCAGAGAGCTGGTGCCTGTGGGAGTTTTTATCAGGAACATTCCCTAGCAGGACCTGAGGGTTCCAGCCTGTGTGACTCTCAACCAGTCCCCATGCCATGCCGAGACTCCCTTCCCAACCTGGAAGAATCCCTGCTAAACGGATTCCCTGTCAGTCCTGGGGGATCACTGTTTCTTATATTTCTGTCACCCTAGTGCAAAGTAGCTTTCATTTGGGTTATAGTTTTTCGTATTATTTTATGTAAAGAATATAATTTGATGACTTTACCAAGACATTTCATAAATGTATGTGGATAGAAGTTTGATGATCTTACTAATGAGATACAGAACTGTACCTACACACATGCGTCTGTATAATGTACCTGCAGTGTATCACTGATAAAACTCAATGATACTGCAAATAAGCAAATAAGACTCCTTTCAGGTATCACTATATAAAAGTAGTATTTTGTCTCTGTGTCTCTTAACTCATACAGCTCCAGAAGTGGCACCTTCTGAGGTCAGCGGAGGCGGTGGAAGTCGGTCAGAGCTCGTGATAACCTGGGATGTAAGTGTGTGAGCAACATCTTTCACAGCAGGGTATTTCTCTTCATCCAATCATTACAACCACCAGGAATGTACTGGTGGTGATGATAATGATGACGGTGGTGGTGGTGGTGGTGGTGGTGATGGTACTTTTGTTTATGGTAGTAGTTGTGGTGGCAGTGATGCTGGTATTGGTGCTGGGTTTGGTATTAGTATCAGCAGTGGTATTGCCAAGTGAGGTTGATGGAGATAAGACTCATGTTGCTAATTTTAGTGTTCTAGTGCTGGTGATAGTACTAGCGTTTGCACAGGTAGAAGTGTGGAGCTGTTGGTCATGTGGCTGAAGGGACTGCTGTTGCTGTTCTTGATGGCACTAATGGTGTCAGTGTTTGGGGTGTTGGTGGGTCTGGTGCTAGTAACAGTACAAGGACCTGGTGATGCCACTGATGTTGGGAATGGTGCTGTTGGTTCTGAGAGTAGTATTGGTTCATAGTGTCTGTAGCAGTGGTAGGATGAGTGGAGGTATTGGCACTGGTGCTCCTGTTAATGTTAGTGATTCTTGTGGTACTAGTGCTGATGCTGATAGTGATGGTACTGTTGGTGCCACTGGTAATGTCTATAGCACTGAATGTGCTGGTGGTCGCAATGTTGATAGTGCTGATGGCGATGGTGGTAGCATTGATGGTGGCAGTGATAGTAGTGATGATGGTCTTGGTAGCAATGCTTGTGGTAGTGCTTGCGGTCATATTGCGCTAGAGATACTAGTACTGCTAGTGGTAGTGATGATGACATGAGTGGTTCTAGTACTTGTGGTGGTATAGTAAGGATGCTGTAGCCAATTCAAATGATGCCGCTTCTGGTAGTAGTGCCCTTGGTGGCAATGTTGGTAATACTGGTGCTGATTCCAGTCCTACCAATCTTCCTGGTGGTACTTAAGGAATTAGTGGTACCTCTAATGGCCTAAGTCATGGTGCCTCTTGTGTTGGTTCTGTTGGCAGTAAAAATGACAGTAATGTGTATGCTGATAACACCAATATTGCTGGAGATATGGATGATGCTTATAACAATACTGGTGATTGTGCTCACAGTACTGCTGATGGCACTGTTTTGGGTAATATCAGTGGTTTTGCTATGCCTGGTATTGTTGTCTGTAGTACTGGTGGTTTTTGTTGAACTATCTGTACTAATTCTGGTGGGTTTTGTCGTATTGGATCTGTCAGGAGGACTGGTGGTGCTGGTATTTCTGTAGAGCTAGAGGCATCAGTGATAGTAGAAGATCTAGGAATATTGATGTGGGTCATGCAAGGTGTTCTTACTGATAGTGCTGAAAGTGATAGGTTATAGCTAGCAGAATAGGTGCTGTTTGCTAATTCCACATTCCATGCTAATTTTTCTGCTCATTTCTGCTCATGTGCTCATTTGCACATACTGTTTTCATTCCATCCTTATAATGTGGTATCAGTGAAAGAAGAAAGGCAAAGAGATAAATGTTTTGATCAAAATTGCATGGCTCTTGAACATAGTACTGAGAATTAGGCCTTAACAGTTGACTCTTGCTCCCTCATAATTTTTTTGTGTAGCCCTGTGTGTACCACTGATGTTCGTAGAACATTATTTATGCAAGTGTCTACTTTCTTGCTTGTTATTCTCTTAGATTTAGCTTTATGTTACAATTAGGAAATTCTATAACAATGAATTGAACATTTAAAATATACTATATCTGAATTATCTAAAATTTGCAGATGTTGGCTAACATTACATTTTCCCATGGTGCAGTATGTATAAGTAGAATTTATTACTTAATCACATGCAGCTGTGAATGTAGTGTATTGTATTAACTTCCTTTTTTCTCTACTTTTTTTTTTTTGTACCAGGTCTTAATATCCAAATACGACCTTTTCTATAACATTAGAATTTATGGATTTGATTGTTTTTATTTGTCTTAAAATAACATGTGCGCTTGATTGAAAGTTCATGTTATTAGAAATTTGGACCATGTGATATGCTAATATTTGATTATCAAAGAAGATGTAAGAGCATTCATTATCTAGATGCCTGTGAGTGAGTGACATATGCCTGGTTAAAAGCAGCTCACCTGACTTTCCCATTGTGCTTTTCTTCTTTTTAAAAGACACCTGCTTAATTCCATTTGGACCATTATTTAATGACTTTCAAGTGCACAGATGATATTTCCATCATCTTTTGCCGTGAGCTTATGTGTGTGGATGATTTAGTCTGTCTTTTCTTTGTAGCCTGTCCCTGAAGAACTACAGAATGGTGGAGGTTTTGGGTACGTGGTTGCCTTCCGCCCACTTGGGGTTACCACCTGGATCCAGACAGTGGTGACATCCCCAGATAACCCAAGATACGTCTTTAGGAATGAAAGCATCGTGCCTTTTTCACCATATGAAGTTAAAGTGGGAGTTTACAATAACAAAGGTGAAGGACCCTTTAGCCCAGTGACAACAGTGTTCTCTGCAGAGGAAGGTATGGAAAAAAACAAAGGCTTCGGTTCCAATCTAATAGATGCATTGGTTAAAAAAAAATGTCTTGAGAGTTCTTTGTGACTTTACATATACATTTTTTTCTAAAGGAGCAGTCATCACAGCTGTTGTTGTGTATCCAGTGTGGGTCATAAAGATCAACCAAACCTTACTAGAAATATTAAGAGTCACCAGGATAGTTACCAAGCATAATGACCAGTTAAAACTGTTCATCAATCACTCCCGTCCTGAGTTTCATCTTCTGAACCATGAGATATTGTCACCTTGCAAAGCTCATTTTTCTTCTTGATATAAAAATTAAGCAACTCTTTAAAGTATCCTGAGCCAGTATTTCCTATGGTCTCAGCAAATTTCAGGAGCATGGTGGAAAATGAGAATCAGGAGATTGACGTAAAAGGCATGTAGAGTTTGTATCTTTGAAGGATGACCACTCAACCACATACTTTACTCAGAACCTGCTCAGTCATTCTGTCTTTCTTACATAACTCCTCAAGAAATCAAAACATAATATGTTCTTTCAAGCCCTCTTAAGAACATGATACTGAAGTTAGGAAAATCAAGCAGAATTGCCATTTGAGATATTGGCAACTGAACGATAGCCCTGTTATCAAGTTGTATCTTATAATGATGGCAGAAGCTGCCATAGTATATGGAGTGGGTACCACCTGCCAGATATTGCCATGCTGAATTTTCAACTAAAGGTTGAAGCACAGGATGAATTATTAGTCTCCATTTATAAATGAGAAAGTGGAAGCTTGATGAAAGATAAGAAGGAATTTGCCAAAATATGTTTATTAAATGGAAAATACAACTTCACCCAGGAATGGCATTAGTCATTATGAACTTATGAACCATGATAGCATGTTGTCTCTTCTTTCTATAGACCTGATAGTAAATTATCAAACATGATTCAAAGCAGACAGTTCTAGTACAGTCAGTTTTACTAAGAATCCCATCTCAAGTCTTATATTTTCATTTTCTATTAATGGGGAGGAACAAAAATAGCTATAAAAGTCTTTTCAAAAGAGAGATCCTAATGTCTATAGCCAGCCTCATTTTCCGGAAACTACCAGACTTATAAGGGGAGACCAGAATTTATGGTACGATAAGCCAGGAAATCTTTAGACATCTAAGACCTGAGTGTTGGTGGGAGAAAGTATAGACATCCACAGCTTTCTGCTTATTCTTGCCTTGCTCACTTCCCATCTTCTGGTACAGTTATTGTCACACTTGCAACACAGTCTAAAGGCTTTCTGTTCAAACAACAAAAAACAATTCTGGTTTGCTAAGAAAAGGTGAGATATACAGTAGAAATATGCTATAACACCTCAGTGGGCCAAAGTAAAATCTGATCAGCACACCTCATGCCAACCATAGTCAGATGGACTCAGAAAATGATCTGATCCTCTAGACTGCCAGCACTGGATTGCCTCTAAGTACTACTGGTGTCTCTGCCACAACCCTGAGAATCTCACTGTGCCTACCCTTAAACATTGATTCTATTTCTGTCTCATGTAGCCATGGCCAATGATAATTTAATACAGAAATGGATTTTGTATTGGAGAAATTTCTGCTAAGAATCAGTATCCTAAGGAAAGAGAATCTCTGTAGGCCCCATAAAGTGCAGGAATATTGGTTACAAAGGGGATTTCCTATGTAATAATGTGGACAAGTATACCTATTCCGTTGACAGCATCTGCAATCTATCTCATTTAAGTCTCTTCTTCTTTTGGACCTAGACTAGAAAAAGCACTCACTCAGTACTTATTAGTCAATGACCTTGACTTGACCTTGGCCTTTGTTTGGCATGATAACATGTCAGTAACATTTTTAGGTGAAGAATTCTCTAAACACCTGGTTTGGGATTAAAGGGAGGGGAACAAAAACAGGAATGGAGGAAAAAATGGACAGATGGAAGAAAGAAGAAAGACTCTAGGAAATAATTCCAAGGGATGAAAATGTAAGTTGCTAGGGCCATTAGGCAATGAAAACCTAGTGATTATGATATGACCTTTTCCTCATCAGAAGAGTAGCATCTGTATATTCAGGACATGATAAATGGCACACGCGCTCTCTCTCTCTCTCTCTCTCTCTCTCTCTCTCTCTCTCTCTCTCTCTCTCTCTCTCTCTCTCTCAGGCCAGAAGAGGGTATCATATCACATTACAGATGGTTGTGGAACCACCATTTGGTTGCTGGGAATTGACCTCAGGACCTTTGGAAGAGCAGATAGCACTCTTAACCACTGAGCCATCTCTCCAGCCCCATGGTTTCAAATATTTTACAGAATACTATAAAATCTTCATGTGCTCAGTGTTTTTAATATTATTATTTAAGGAGTTTCAACCATGTATGGTGGTGCATTCCTGCAAATATAGTTCTCTAGAACCAAGACAGTATTATTTTTGTTAGTTCTGGACCTGCCCAGACCTCAGAAATAATGCTATGCCAGCTAGAACTACAAGGAAATATCCTGTCTCAATAATGTAAATTAAAAATTGAAAAAACAATAGAACTTTGGATGATTTGCCAATTGGGCAACATTCTCATTCTATCCCGATTTCTGTTTCTGAACAGAGCCTACAATAGCCCCATCTCACATCTCTGCCCATAGCCTGTCTTCCTCAGAAATTGAAGTTTCATGGAACACAATTCCCTGGAAGTTGAGCAACGGACATTTACTTGGCTATGAGGTAATTGCTTTACAATTAATACATGTTTATGTATTGCTGCTCTGTTGGTTAACTTCAAACTTTTCCTAACATCAACATCTCAGACAAATACTATCTTTAGCTGAAATTTTCTTACTGGTAGGAATATTGTCTCACCTGATTATTTAACTCTGCCAGGTAGATGGAAATAAGCAGTTGGGTGGAGAAGATTAGTGCGATAAATGTGTAATCCAAATCTTTATGTGGGCTTGCTAAAATAATAAGAGTGAGAATTACCAAGTTTGTATAATTATTTTGTTATCAGGAAAGCGTATTCCCCCATGCCCTGCTATTGTCCTATTTTCTCGGTGTTGTTACAGTGTGAAATGATTCTCTTCTAGACTCTAGACTATTTAGCTTTCTGTGACATAATTCACAGTTGCAGTGACCTCTGTATTTGGTAAAACAAGAAGAAATATTTAAAAGGAGGATATCTCAAGAACAAATAAAATGAAAGACAAAATAAGTCAGAAAGACAAGAAATGTTTGAGTGGAAAAGGTCATGCCACTTTGATAGAGTCCACATGCATAAAAAAGCTTAACCAGAAGTTAAAGGAAAAGTAAATTAACCTAGAAGGAATATAACCCTTTCCTAGTGAGTATGGACAGTGTAGACATCACTAAAGAAGATCCACTGGAGAGGGTTAATTCAGAATGTCACAGTAGGGCCATCCCACACATGTTGTTGAGTGATAGGAAGACCCAATATTTAGTCAGGAGCAGTGGAGCTAAGATCTGGAGAAATGAAAACAGTACTAAGTAACAATAGTATTTCTGGAATGATAGTTATGATTTCAGTCCTACCCATATTTGTATTCTTAGGAAACTCCTTGTCTTATGGTTCCTAATAAATAATAAAACACCATGACCAAAAGCAACATGGGGAAGAAAGTTTTTTATTCAGCTGATAATTCCCTGGCAACACTCCTGCACTGATGGAAGTAAGGGTGGGAACTCAAGCCACGAACTAGGAAACAGGAACGGAAGCAGAAGCCATGAAGGAATGCCATTTACTAGCTTGCTCCTCATCACTTTAGGCTAGGCTTACTTTCTTTTATAATTTACTATCACCATAGATGGGAAGATACCTCTCACATCAATCATTAGTAAAGAAAATGAGCTACGGACTTGCTTAGGGAAAGCTGCTTGAGCCATTTCCTCAGTTGGGATCCTCTTCTCAGACCATTCTAGCTTGTGTCAAGCTGACGACAAACAAAACAATGAGGACACTACCTCTTTGAGCAGCCAGGTGATTTGGACAGCCGTACATGCGTATGTTAGCTCCACACAGCCGTTTCCCCTTCTACGTTTCAGTCAGCCACAGGTGGTGGTCACCGGACAGTCACCTTACCTTAGGCAACTGATTTATAAGAAGTTCATCATTATCAGTTTGGTTCTTATTTACCCTACTTAAGTACTCTCTGGAAACATTCTACCCATTAAGGTGCTGTGTCAGATTCACAATTTACTTATTTACTACATTACAATATTTTGCAAGCTATTACTATAGGCATGTTGAACAAAGCTGGTAAGATTAGATGGAGCAGATATTCCTGTGTTGCCCTAAAGGATAAAACAAGCAAGAGCTTATTGAACTTTTAAAGGAACAAAACAACAGAGCCATTTGATAGCCATGTGAATCTAAAGTAGCCTTGAGAGTCTTTTTCGCTTTGCCCTTCTTCTCACTCAAGTCCTTTTATATTCGAAGAACTCCAAGGGTTTCCATTCCTTATAGCCAAACAAGTTGACTTAAATAAGTTAAAAAAAAAAGACTTAAATAAATATTAACAAGTGAGTTAGAGAAAGGACAAGCGTCGAAGCAGGGATGTTCAAGATAGTGACCATAGGCTACTTCCCCAGAATTACATGGGCTTATCAATAACTATGAATGAGATCTGTAAACTCTCCTTAAAACTAATGGATGAAAACATGTAGGAAAAGTTCAGTTTTCAATAAGTATCAGAAATGTGACAGCTGTTATGGTTAAGCATAAGAAGAACGAGTTTTGATAGAGAGAGAGACCAAATCAGAAACAAGAGATACTCACTTAAGAAAAAGAGAGAGTGGGGAAGGGTGTGAAACAGCATAAAACTGACCTCGGGGGGGGGGGGGGGAGGGAACGCCGAAGAAGTAGAATGTAGGAGTTTGGGCATCTGATTATGTAAAGTGGATGTAAGTAGAAGGTCATGGCAAGGCAGCAGCAACGGCTACCAAAGGTTAGAGAACTGACTGTTACAATGACGGTGAATGAGCTGGGGCACAACTGGAAAGCAATGAAGGTAAAGCAAGTTCCAGCTGTGTGCGCAGTTTCTTAAGCTTTGTGCTTTCAAGGAGTTGAACAAGGTGGCATATGGAAGGCATTTTTAATAACGTATGGCACAGGATAGTAAGAATCACTTGGGAGCTATGTTTGAGGGGGCTATCTAAAAGGTTTGTTTGTCGGTTTTGTTGCAGTGTGTAGTCTCCAGTAGACATTGAGTCCTACGCTTTCTTGCTTGAAGGGAACTTGAAGAAACTCAGGAAGAGCTGAGTCACCTGGCCTGACACCTACTAGCTTTCCTGTTATTCTTTCCATGGTATAAGAAATGTCCGTAGATTGCTCTATGTGTCTTGGAGGCTGCAGAGATGTGGAAATTTTGAGTTTTGGTCTAAAGCATTGTTTTAAAATAGGGATAGCAATGCCCAGATTCATGTCAGGACCACAGAAGGGAATACTTGTGTTCTCACACTCAGCAGAGATTTCCCATTCACCAAGGATAGCTCTGCACTTGGTACAACCGAAGTGGTAAAATCAAATGTCAAAAAATGACCTGCCCTGGCTTTGGAAAGGGAACCCCAGGAGGGCTGTAATTGAAATTTCCATTAGACGAGCCGGACAAAAGATTCCATTTTTAATCAAAACTAGTCAAAGAAAATCAACATGTACACTTGACACTCTTTACTTAGGAAAAAGAGATGGATGCCAACCTTGAATACTTTTGCCCTTACAAACAAAATGCTGGATCCTAAGTCTTAATACAACTGCACCTTTTGAAACACTTGGATAAATAGATAAGTACACCATACTGGACCTGTGGGCTAATAAAACATCCTGAGAGTATTGGGTGTTGGAAATTGTTAGCAGGGCCATGACATGTTGCTTATTCATGTGTGTGTACATGCACATGTGTTTGCAGAGGCCTAAAGTTGATGCTGACTGTCTGCCTCTGTTTATTCCCACCTTACATATTTTGACACAGAGTCTCTCACTGAACCTACAGTTCATCAATCTAGAAAGACAAGCTGGCCAGTAAGCCAGAGGTATCCACTTGTTTCTGCTCCCTAACATGGATGCTTAGGGGATACAACTGAATAAGAGAAATGACAGGTACCAGAGCTGCACCAGCTTTTTGCATTGGATTCTGGGGATTCAACTAAGTCAGACACATGAACCCTTTAGTGGCTGTGCTTTGTCCCTAGCCCTAATCTTTTGCGAAAACATGTAAATTTAGCTGTTGAAGAGTTATTCAAAAAAGAACATTTTATTGAGAATGGAATATGTTTATATATTTTTACAATCAAAGAGGCCAGTGGAAGTCACTACAGTAACTAGTAGTATTCATACCATTTTCATGAGTCCAGATCTTTCTGGGTGAGAGGATAGGTCCCGTATGGGACAGAGAACCTCACTTAATTGCTTGCTTCTGTTTCCCAAATTCTCGGGTCAGCATGCAAAAAGTTGGTTGAATTAATGCAATTTGGACTTTGCTGTTTGGTAAGTGAGCTTCAGTACATTCATAAAGATTCCCAAAGTCCACTTAAAATTGAGACAATAGTAGCCAATCGTCACAGGCGTACTTGAGACTTAAAGGAAAGAAAGCAGCACTTGTCAAAATGACCCGAGGAGACTGGCAGCTTCCACTTCTCTGTTTGGAATGTTGGCCTTTGGAGCAAGATTTCTCACACACACACACACACACACACACACACACACACAGAGAGAGAGAGAGAGAGAGAGAGAGAGAGAGAGAGAGAGAGAGAGAGAGAGAGAGAGGGAGGGAGAATATTAAGAAAATAAAATAAGTCCACTGTGCATCCATCAAGTGTGTGACCCCAAGTGTGTTGTTCCTATTACTTAGGAAGGCAAAGGACAAAGGACTGTAGGTGCAGTAATAATGACACTTTCTATATAAACTTTTGGGTTGGGGTGTATTTGCATTTTGAATACTCTTGCAAAACAGTAATGAACATGATGTTCAAATGTAGTGTGCAGTGTGTGCAAACGAAGGCATGACTTACAGTGTTTTGCAAGAGTATGTGTTCTGCACAAGGAAAGAGCAAATGAGCTAAGAGCTCCATGAACTAATTGAGAAAATGTAAAGAATTAATGTATGTTATTCTATATATGATAAAAATATACCTTTTCTTAGTTTCAGCAATTATTTCAAAATTAGCCTGAAAGAATAAATAACTCAGCAGAGTAGTTGATTATCAGACATGTGGCTGAATTTGTGGCTTGCAGTTTCCCGGGTTTGGCTTTGAACTTGTTGATCACTCCTGCCTCTCTCCCTCTCTCATCTCAGCGAGGACTGATCATAGCCGTGTGGCAAGCTGTGTACACGTCGTCATTAGCATCTAAACTAATTTCCTTTCTGATTTGACCAAGCATTAGTTGAGAAGCTCGTTTCCCTGGGCTCCAATTTAATTAACCTGCTAAGCGGTTACACTTGGGCTCATATCTTTCCTGGTGCCCTTTGGAATAAGAACAAGAGAGGCAGGCAGGATAAAAAAAGACACTTTATGGATATGGAATTTGGGCGCTTGAAGAAAAGAATGCACAGTTCTTGCATGTGCATAGTGACAATTTTTCTTCTTCTTTGAAACACTTTAATTTCTATTATATACATATTTATATACATATATATTCTTTGACAATATCATACATGTATATAATGCATGCTGATCACTTTCACCTCCCATCTTTTTTCTCCCTCCCACCCCTGTCAACCTCCCCCTCCTCCCTACAAATCCCTTTCCCACATGCAGTCTGTTCACTGTTATGACATACTGTGTTTAAACAGGGCCATCCATGTTCATGTGACCATGGGTATGAACTATCCATTGCAGCCTGGTGGGCTACCAATGAGGACTATCCTTTTAGGCAGTAGTTCAGGCAGGGACAAGAGATACATGTTTCCCTCGCCATGCATGACGGACAGTTGACAAGAAGCCTAGTCATGTACAAGACCACCTCAGATAACTGCAGCCAAGCCACTGGCTACCTATGGTCCCAATGATTGTGTTGAGAGCTGGTCTCTCTACAGTCACATATTCTTAGCTTCCGGAACACGTAGGAGTCTCTGAATTCACCATGATCCACTGCAAAGAGCGATTTCTCTTATCAAGGCTGAGAGGAGTATTTTTCTGTATGTGTATGGGTATAAGACAGTCTCCTCAAGCATTGGCAGCATCATTCAGGGACCATATCATTAAAGATAACTCTGCAAACACCAGCATCCCTCAGTTATCCATAGGACCACAGCTAAGGGTGAGACATCCTGAGCCCCACCCCCATCCATGCTGCATTGAGCATCTGCAGGTCTTGTGCATACAAGAACAGCAGCTGTCCATTCGTATCATTTATAGAAACTTACTGTATTCATTTGTCTGTTCATAGAACCTAGAAGAAAGAATTTCGGAATAAAAAAAAAAAGCTATCCTGGTTTGAGCAACGTGTGATACATACAGAATATAAAATGCCACACTATATGACATGAATATTGCCTCAGCATTTTTTTTCCTGTTGCTGTGATAAAATACCTCAACAAATGCAACTCAGGGGAGAAAGAGTTTGTTTCATCTCAGAGTTCAAGGCTATAGTCTAACCTGCCAGGAAAACCATGGCAACCATTCAAATTGTGTCCACAGTGAGGAACAGAGAGCAATGGGCGTGTGCTTCTGTTCAGTTTCCCTTCTCCATTTTTCCATTCCAGGATCCTAGTCAGGGAATGATGCCAGGGCATGTCTTCCATCTCAGTCAGTGCAATCAAGATAACCCCACAGACATACCCAGAGGCCCATCCCCCAAGTATTTCTACATCCCTTCAAGTTGAGAATCACAAGTGTGTACAGTCACTGCATGTTAAAAATTAGTTTCAATTTAAAAAAAATAAAAGAAGGGATAAGCTCATGAAGTCTGTGAAATAATCCTATACATGTTACTTAGCATACCAAGGCATATCTGAGGAGAACCTGATAGATTTTTGTTTTAAGTTTGGCAGAGGAATATAACACAGCAGAGTGCTTTGCTATGACTCCTTGTGGACTTGGTTTCCCAAAATATCTCAGCGGGGACTTTTTTGCATGCCTTCTATTTATTTCAATTTGTTTAGTGTAATAGCTACATTAAAATATTCATTCCTTTGCACACAATAACTACTTTCATCTATTTAAAAAAAGTGCTCTTGATTTAATACCTGTTCTATAGTGGCTAAGCAAAGATACCATGTTTTTCAATACAGCATCTTTATGTACTGCATTTGAGTTTACAGTTAAATTAAGTGAAATCTCTGATGCAGTGATCATAAAGAGTCCTCACAGCAGGAAGATTACTTTTGGGTAACCAAATTACTTGCAGAGATAGAGATAACAGTCTTACCCCTGAATTCTTCCAGTTTCTTTCTGCTCATTTGCCCAGATAAAATTGTGTTGACTAGCAAAAAGTTTTTATGATTCAGAAGAAAAGCAAAACAAACTTGTATTATCTCATCATTAAATTGAAGCACTACTGTTTCATTGATGCTCAGAGGCTTGGGTTTAATACCCAGCCTGGTGATGATCAACATTTTCTTAAATGGTGTTGGTCCAAGTCATCTCACAAGTCAACAAATTTTGTACTGCAAGGTCCTTGGGGAATTCTGAAGCCATGGATAATAAAGTTTGTTTTATAAATTATATACCTAAGATATAACCAATAGTCAATAATAAAATAGAATATATATAGCAGCATATTCCAATAACAGTTACTAAAAATAATCTCTCTTTCTTAAAATATCTTACTCTGTGGCACTTACAAGAAGCATGTGGCCCACTGAAAACTGACACTGTAGAAAAGGAGGCTATGTATAAGGAGGGGACTTGCTCCGCAGTAGAGCTCTGAGGAAAGATAAGCCACTGTCTGTGATGTGAAACTACCCTTAGCAATGAAATAGTTTCATCACACACATGTGTGCACACACACTTGCACACATATGCACACACACACACACACTCACACACACACACACACACACACACACACACACACACACACACACACACACACACACCACACGCACATACTGCACATACTGCCTCTTTTCCAGCAAAGCAAACTGGCCTACCAGGTGTCCACCTATGGAAAGTAGCTGAGAAGCATGGTTTGCCCTTAATTATATTCTCTTTTCATATGATTTTCCATGTTATTTTTTTCCAACACTAAACTCTGAGTGAGTTTACAAGATGCAAGTGCCTATGTCCATCCACCATCCATGCACCCTTTGAATGATATTTTCCCAGGTCCCTTATTTAGGACTCTGGTTAGAGCTATACATCCTACCTCTCATGTCTCTTAGCATCATTTTCATAACTTTTATTGTTTCTCTGGCCCATGTTCTGGAATAATGTTTAACACTTCCGTCATTCATCTTCAGCTACATACTTATCAATGATTTTAGTTTTTAATATTTTTTCTTTTCCCATCTAAGAGTTCTACTTGTTACTTTTCTAATTTACTTGATGTTTAAATTTACTCTTGCATACTGAATTTATCCCTTTTGCAATACACTTGGGTGTTTGTGAAGATGGTAACTTTTTAGTCTCCTTTAGTAGGCTGGTAACAAATATTCATCTGTGACTCTCAGTACAGTTCCTCATTTATAGCACATGTGTCTCTGTTCTTTTTTTCTTCACACCCCCATTTTGGCCTGCATCTATATACTGTATATAATATATTCTTCAGTGTGAGTGCCATTACTGTTTGAACCTAGAAAATAACCTAAAGAAAATACAATAAGGCAGAATTATTTAGCAGCTATGCTTGCTACTACAGCTAACTCAGGAGAAAGCTGAGGAGGATTGCTAGTTCAAAGCCCAGCCTGGATTGCATAGAGAGTTTGAACTCAAGCTACTTAATGGGACTTTCAAAACTAAAAACAAAAGAGGCCCAAAGATTAATAAAGCTCTTTGTATATACAAGGTCCTATGTTCCAGTTCCTAGTTCCACAAGCAATAAGCAAACAAAAACCAACCAAAGAACAAACATGTTTTAAAGCAAAATTGATACAGAACATATTGGAATACTTACAGAAAAGTTGCTTATATGCAATTACAATCGCTTGTTTAAGTTCTGGTTACTCATATACTAATTCACCTCTGTACAGCCATCTAAAAAGACTGGCACTCTTCACTGACTAGAATTATGCACAATTTGGCACATGTTTTCTCTGTGTCTAAATATTTCTCATCCTTCTCATCAACTAAGATCTAAAGATGAACCTCCCCTCCAAAGCTCAGAGATGGCTTGTAGTACTTTAACATGTATTGTTCACAAGAACTTTCAAGTTCTCTCTGTAATGGGTTAAAAAAGTAGCCTTCTCATGCCAGTTGTGAATTATCTTTACTTTTGTTTGCATCAGTCTCCTAAGGAACATTTTTTTAGGCAGCTTACACTGAAGTAAATTGATGTCTCACAAAAGAATGGCTCATGGATTAGAGACTAACAAGAGACCAGAAGTTAAACAGCATCTTGATTGAATTACCAAACTCCTCCATCCCTCTCCTGTGTCATCTATTAAGTGAGGATTATTATGACACAGATTTATGTGATTTTCTTCTAACCTGTGCTATATCCCAGGACACAAGCATTCCGGCTGTCTATAACATTTTTATTGTAATCATTGACTAGATGTCATTCTTAGAAAATAGCTAGACAGTGTCCTCAAGGGCAGGTCATCTAACCTTCATAGTACATAAAGTGTTCGGTATTGGTGAACTTTATATTTATAAAATTTATAAAAGATTTTGTTGTCTGTGAACACTTTGCTTGTCAGTACTTTTTATAAAGAAAATCATATTTGCTTCAGACCTAAGGATTTGGGTTCAGATACCTGAAAGGAGATTCTTATGAAAATGAATAACTATTTTGCAAGAGAAATGCAGAGAAATGTCTCTAAGCATCACGTGTAGGAGGAGAGTATAATACATGGGGCTGAGGGAGGGTGCATAATGCTAAACTATTTATTTTGGCACATTGGAAACATTGTAAAAACCTGCGACTTACATTGTGATATCATGTTTAATACATAAATGTATATGTGCTCATTTGAAAAAAAAAAGCATGCAGTAACTTCTAGTATCTTCTTTCTCTGAAGGCTAAAGCCAATATCCTATCTAACCAGGCACCACACTTTGTTTAATCTACGTGGTATTGTACAATGAATCTTAAAACCACTTTAACTCAAAAATTACAGCTCTGTTTCTTAAACATGTCACTTTTTCACCATCCTCTATCTCTAGCCCAGGCTACTCTGGGACTGGCTATGTAGCCAAGGATATCCTTGAGTAGTGATCATCCTGCCTCTAGCTCCAGAGTGCTGATATTGAAGATGTAAGCCAACACAGCCAGTTTTCAGGGGTGGCTGGATATTGAACATAGGGTTCTGTGCATGCTTGGTAAACATTTTACCACGTGAACTACCACGGCTTTAGTTTTTAAAAGATACATAGCATAAAACCCATAAACACCAATTCTACCTGTTCAGAGAGCTATAAATCTATCAATACAGAGATCACCCCATCTTCAAAAGGATAATTGTCTTTAGGATTGTGAGAGTGGCTATTTGCTGCCACTTGTATTATGTGCAAACTACAGATTGTTGTGCAGTTATAAACATTGTTTTTGTAGTTATATTTTTATCAAGGTTTAACAAATGGATGCCAGAATAAAAGGTTGTCTACTGCAAAAGAGAGAAGGGCAAGCATATGTATTTGCAGAAATACAAAATATGTTTTTATTAGCTGCCAAGTCTTCTTTATGTCTTTATGCTAGCTTTCTTATTTACATTAAGTGATCAAATGTTAGTAACTATTCCTATCCCTACCCAACACGCACTTGTACTTTGCATAAGCTTTTTAGTTTTTGCATTTTGTCATTGTTGATTTGTTTTTGCTTCGTGAAGAATCTAAACTTAGGAGCAAAGAAAGCAACATTTTATAGCACAAATGGAAAGTATTTAGGAAACATATGTACATATATTTTGTATTTTCGTGTGTGTGTATGTGTGTGTGTGTGTGTGTGTGTGTTTAGCATGCCTGTGGAGAACAGAGTTGATGTCTGTCACCCTCCTCGACAGCTTTTTCATCTCACTTTTTCAGACAGCGTCCTCCACCCTGGAGTCCACAGATTGGCCTGGACCTACTGTCCAGCAAGCTCCAGCGGTCCTTCTGTCTGTGTACCCTAGAACTTGGATTATGGGTGCATGCCACACCTAGTTCTTGGCATGGATGCTAAGGAGCTGAATTGCAGTCACCACACTTGTGCAGCAAGCACTTTACCCACTGAACAATCCTCAGAAAACAATCTTCACATTATCGCTCATTACTTCTCTTCCTGCCAAATTTTATCGCTGGTTTATTTTTGTACCTTTATACCACTTATACATATGCCTATTTAATAAATCCAAAGTCATTTCAGCACATCACAGTATTATAAACTTTATGTGACCTATTTTAACGTATTTATACTTAAGATAGCTACTTTAGTTACTTTGTTCTCCTAGCCACAAGTCCGCATGCACAGGTAGGTTGCTGACATTTGAACACCGCTGTAGGATGTTCTACTGCCCAATCAGCTTTCGCAGATCTTCCCCCTAACATCTCGCTCTCTGGAAGGAATCTCCACTTTGCTGTGGAGTTTGCTCATGCACCGTGAATGCATTCCAGCGTTGTAGAGCTAAGCTTGGGGTAGGCTGCTAAAGCATGGAAACGGGAACAGCTTGGTGTTAGGTGTGTGGGTTTCTCCTCTATCTCCTTGTGTGCTGCTGTCGCTGTGCCCTGAAGGCCTCTGCTCCCTTTGGTTATATAATTTGTATCTTCCTCTTCCTTCATCTGCCCTTTTCTGCATACCAGCTTCTGTGACCAGGTTGAGTGCAGCACCTGGCACACAGTGGGTCTCCTGGGAACGTTAGTGGCATAAACAAGAAAATGCATCGTAGCATTCCTGTTAATGAAATGATGGACATTTGGAAAAGGCAGTATTTGGTCCAGCTGTTTGCATGTTTTATGTCTGCTGTCCACCAGGTGCGGTACTGGAACAATGGAGGCGAAGAAGAAGAATCATCCAGCAAACTGAAAGTGGCAGGAAATCAGACATCAGCTATGATCCGAGGCCTGAAGAGCAACCTGGCATACTACACAGCTGTCAGGGCTTACAACAGTGCAGGTGCTGGTCCCTTCAGTGCCACAGTTAACGCAACCACCAAGAAAACCCGTAAGTAGATACTCGTTTTTTCACTTTTTGAATGTGAAGAAAAGGACTGCATTATCAGCGATAACCTCCTTCATCACCTGAATAGATAACTCACGTCATTGACCCCACTGTGTCATAAATCCTACTTCCATGCCCTGGCAAACTCAGAGGCCTCAGCACTGCTACCCTCACAATATCCCTAGCTCTCTAGGTAGACTATCCATTGGAACATCAATGTGCGTTGTTGGGAAATACACTTGTGGGTGTGAAGTCCATCTAGTCTTCATTTTAAGTGTGATTGGCTTTGTGGGTCCACCATCATGGGGTTTTCTAAAGCTTGGCATAACCTTGATATCGGGAAGGTGACAATACCATCTGGGACCCTGTTTTCTAAGCCTTCCTCACATTTATTTAAAAGATTCCAAAATGAACTAAAAGGTTATAATAATCAGTCTGTGTGGTCCACATGAATAGATGCACATGTTGGCATATTTGTTTTCACTAGTTCATTTCCGTTCTTATATCTGCCACTCTTCTCCACCCCAATTCCTTCCAACACCCCAATACCAGGTAGAGGAGACAGAAGCTTAGTGGGGAGAGGAGCCATTGAGCTCTTTTTAGATTACTCCCTGATGCTTAGGGTGCTGAGTTCCTTCGAGCAGGTCCAATCTTTGTCTAGTCAGGTTAGCTCCAATGTCTTCTAACTGTTTCTTTTCCCATGATCACCTGACAAACCAGCAGCAGCAGAAGCAGGAACCAGCAGGAGGAACAGCCGTGCCTCCTCTCTTGGGGCTCTGGTCTTTTTATATCCCCCTCTAAAGTCCCCTAAACTAAACTATCTTCAGCTGGCAGAATCACGCCCCTGCCAGAGCACACATGAAGCAATAGTCTGCTGCTGTGGACAATCTGAAGGAGCCCCTGGGACTAAAACAAATAAACCAAAAAAAAAAAAAAGTTTACAAAACATACCTAGGTTTTTAAAGAAACCAAAATTCTCACTACATGCACACAAAAATTCTATCCAGCAATGCCAATGTTGTCTTTGTAGATGATTCTTTGTCACCTTTGTATTCACGGTTAAGATAATGAGCTTTGATGATGTTACAATTAAATTAGTCATCGGGAAAGACAGTTATTTGCATTTAGTTACTTTTGTAAGTGCATCCACTGTAGTTTGAACTGTTCTGTTAGTGCCACTGAGATCACAGCTAAAAAGCAGCTGAGAAAATTCCATGTCTCAAACACTTGATGATCATTCCCTTCTGATTTCAATCTGAAGATGAGGAAAGCAAGGCACAAAGGGGTTAAGTACCATCAGCACACTGGCATTTTTCGTTTGTTCATAATGGTTTTCTTGATTTATTTTCTAAATTTACTGTGCTTTACAAAGTTTAGATAGAAAAGAAACAACTGTTGTTCTTGCTTGACACTTGAGTGGATACGTTTAGTTGACAGATTGTCCAAATTTATTTGAAAGCATATACTTATTGCCTAAGTTTCCACGAATGTCAGTAATATGTAGAGGAATACTATAGATAAGCAATATTATAATGCTGATAATTTAAAATATACATGAAGCATAATCTTACTACTTTGGATGTTAATTAACCACTGTCACTTGATGGAGGAAATTTGTATGTTTATCTTTGCATTATTTATAAAAAAGAAAAAGTGTGGCTAGCAGCTTATTAGCATAATGAGCACTGCAGCGCAACAGTGTAGCAGCAAAGCCATTTATTCCCTTTTGTAGCATCCATTTGTAAGCAACCCACTAATGTGAGGACTTAACATTATCCTTGCTTAATTACTAGGGAAAGTATGACCTAGTCTCTTATGAATAACACATAGTTAGACCAAGAATGTGCTATTTGAAAATACATATATGGAAAAATGGTCTGTATTTACAACTTCTCGGTAAAGGTATTTGGCTCTCTTGGCAATAATTCAGTATTACTAAGGCTTAACTACTCCTCATTATTCACGTGTTAAAGCCAGCACCAATAAAAACTTGCTGATTGCAAAAATACATTCAAGCAGACTTACTTGGCTCCTTCCACTGACTTAATAATCAATGTGATTGCTCACTAGGAAAAATGTAAAAGACAACATGGTGGGCTGGCAAGATTGCTTGCTTGGTAAAGATACTTACTTTTCAGCTTGAAGACTAGAGTTTACTGAAACCTACACAAGAAAAGAACTAGTTCTCTTAAGACAAGTGTCTTCTGACTTTCACAATGTGATATGGCGCATTCATATGTACACATACACAAACACATACTCACAAACACACACATACTCACACACACATACATGCACACACACACACTAAAACCTCTAAAATATAAAAGACATGATGAGGCTGGAGAGATGGCTCAGTGGCTAAGAGCACTGACTGCTCTTCCAGAGGTCCTGAGTTCAAGTTCCAGCAACCACATGGCTGCTCACAACCATCTATAATGAGATCTGGTGCCCTCTTCTGGCCTGCAGGGGTACAAGCAGCCAGAACTCTATATACCTAATAAGTAAATAAATCTTAAAATAAAATTTAAAAAACTTTAAAAGACATGATGATATCAGAAGCATCAGTGATGAACTTAGTGACTTGGGGAAAGGAAAGGAAGAGCAGAGCCATGTGTTAATAAGAATATCTTGATAATACACAGTGAACGAAATAAAGTCTTAAAAAATAAACCAAACTCCTTTATAATGGAGAGACGGCATGGAAAGCCAAATTTTCACATAATGATAATGATACTTATTGTTTTAATAGTTATCACCTAGCAACTTCTGCTCACAGTTCATCACTCTGTTGGTGCACTGATTCCTAATTCTTGTGACAGCACTGACTTGGAAGCTATTTGTGTCTTCATTCTATGAACGAAAAGGCTAAGCCACGGGAAGTTTAGATTTCCCAAAAAAGATGGCAGAGCAAATGATAGGACAATCATCCAGAGAGTCTGTAACACTGTCTCCTCCTCTCTTCCAAACATATACTTAGAGCATCCATGTCCTTTTCAATGCTACTGTTTATGGTGATTTTGCTCTGTGCTTGGGGACTGGCTAAAATGCCCAGAAATAGCCAGGAATCCAGGGCTGAACCCGTCTTCTCCTTGTACTGATGTTCACCTACACCTGCACATTGTTCTACAAAAGTTGCTAACAGGGTTCTCTAAAATGTATGGGAAATTTCATAAATTCTTTAGTCGTCTCAAATTTGCATAAAAGGAACATGTATTCCTTTTTAAAATTATGCTAGTGATTTTTGAAGCATGTACCAAAATAGAATAAGACAGCATCTTTCATCGCTATTTCTGATGTTGATACTGGCAGCTTTGTATAATCATCCTAGGCATTGATGAGGTTTAGTTTCAAGTCCTATTTAAGAATTTTGGCAAGGCTCCCATGATTATCACTTGAAGAAATCATCTGTATGCTGCAGGTATAAAGAGCTGAGATACTATTTTTGATTCCTGGTGTGGTCTCAGTTTTCTCCTCCAGTTCATGAACTTTACAGAGAGTCTTCTGTGCCTTATTCACCCAGACGCCATGCCCAGCCCACTCCCAGCACATGGCAGCCTCTCATTAAATGCTAACTGGATGGCTGAGTGGATAAATGAAAGCTAAAGCAGGCCAGCTTGAGCTACTGTTATTAATCAAATGTACTTCCTCTTGACTGCACTTTGTGAATTCAGAATGTATGCTGCAGCCTTTTACGGTCTAGTTTAAAATTTGCAAGCTGTGTGTCCTTGTAATCATGGGATGCAGCGTGCAAAGATTTCCACCAATGCTGACTGTAGGTGATTGTAAAAGAGTAGAAGGATTCCCAAGTAAAGCACTGTAGCTTCCATTAAACACTTAATTTTTGATATCTAAATTCTTGTGCTTTCTAAAAGCATTTTTGACTTAACAGTAATTAGCCTCTTCAGTAATTGAAGATGGGTTTCTGTCACTCAAAAGCCAAAGAGAGGCCACTCTTCTCATCATCCACCTAATGAGGCTAATGAGAAAAATTTGCAGATGGCTTGAAAATGATTGGAAATGTTGACTTCTAAAGGGAAACATATTGACAGTCTCATGTCCAGAATTGGTAATAATGAATCTATGGAACAGATACCCAGCATCCTGTGCGATAAAGCTCCATTAGCAGTTCTGATTGCAATATGGAAGGATTCAGGCCAACATCTTCAAACGTCAGCTAATTGAATTCCACACTGAGTCTTTCTCAAGCTGAGTTCTCCATCTTGTCCCTCATCCTGACACTTACCCATTCTAACACCCCCAGACACAGCTCATTATTTTCTTTCTTAGGCCCCAGATCTCAGGCATCCTTGAATCTCTTGTAGTGTGTGTGTGTGTGTGTGTGTGTGTGTGTGTGTGTGTGTGTGTGTGTGTGTAGTATTAATTTATTGTGTGAGAACATGTGCAGGCCTAAGCAGGCCATAGCACATGTGTTGTGGTTGTCTGAAGATAACTTTCAGGAGAAATCCTTCTCTTCCCCATGTTGAGTTGTAGGGATTGTGCTCAGGTTATCTGGCAAGGACTTCACCCCAAGCCACCTTTCTCCCCCTTAATTTTGACTCTTAGAACTGACTTGGAATTGAGTTCTGAATGTATCAAGACTCTACCACTTCCCATGGCCTTGGGAGTAGCTCAGCAGGGGGAAGAGCTCAATGGGTAAGCACGCAAGCCTGAGTTCAAGTCCCTTGAGCCCACATAAGGCCAGAGTGGTAACTCCATTGCTCTACAGCAAGCTGGAAGGAAGACACTAGAGCATCCCTAGAATCTCTTCACCCACCTTGCTGCAAATGCAGAGCAAACCAGGGACTTCCACCCAGGTGGAAGGAGAGGTACTTTCTTATACCAGGAGTTGTCTTCTAATCTTGAGAGGTGCATCATAGCAAGTATATCTCCACTTGTCTACCCATATGATCTGTCTCCCTCCCTCCCTCCCTCCCTCCCTCCCTCCCTCCCTCCCTCTCCCTCTCTCTCTCTCTCTCTCTCTCTCTCTCTCTCTCTCTCTCTTTCTCTCTCTCATACACCACACGCACACACACGCACACGCACACGCACACACACACACTGCATTCACAGTGGCTTCTCTGGAGCGAGCTGCTTCTGTCCTTCCCAAGATCAGAAATAGCCCTCTTGTTCAGCAGTATTTGCCTCTCATAAGCCAGGATGATTTTGTGGCCATCACTCCCCTGCTCAGAACTTTCGATTCACTTCCCATCTGTTTAAAATAAATGTTAAATCCTTAAAATCCTCCACCTAGGCTCATATAAGCCAACTTCCAGCTCCGGCACCAAATCATTCACTTCTTCCTGTTTCCTGACCTTGTTAATTGCACACTCACTTCAGAACTGTGACATTTGCTGCCCCCTATGCCTAGACAAATCTTCCTGTCGCTATTCAGGAGACATACTCCTTGACACTCTCAGAACTTCACATCTCAGTGTGCTGCCTGACTGCCCTACTGAAGCATATAGCCTGGCATCTCCCAAAAGTCCTGTCTCTTTCCCTACTTTATTCATTTATGTGCCCTTGATCATTAGCCCACAGGCTCCATTTTATATGTGTTTATTTTTTATTTTTAAAATTATGTTTCATTCATTCCATATTCATCTCTGAGTGGATTTTGTAGGTGTTTATACCATAGGACACATGTCGCTATCAGAGGATAAGTTGCTGAATTTGGATCTCATCTTCTCCCATCAGCTTTGACAGCAAGTACTTTTGCCCACTAGACCATGTTGCCGGCTATAGATGTACTTACTTTATACCCTCACCTCTCCTTGACTTGAATAACAACTCATTCAAGGAAGAGAGTTTTACTTCATTTCATTGTTGTTTTATTATTCTAATAATCATAGTCAGACTCAATAAATACTGGTCAACTCTTTAACTTCTGCTACTACTCATACTAACACCATTTGAGTCCAGTCCACTTCTCTGGGTAGCAACAGAGAGACTAGGTGTCCCACTGTCTATGAAAGTAGAATCATTAATCATTTTGACAATTCTCCTCAGATCTGCATGGAATCCTTACTGGATTCCTAGGTTAAAAATGATGGGTTAACCAATTGCTAGAAAAACCAGTTTTCCTGCCTTGAAAACCATGGGCATACCTGCGCATCACAAAGGAGTCTGTCAGTCACTGGGCAGATCTGGGCCCAGGGGTCCTGCTCAAACTATGGCACCAGCCAAGGACAATATGTGCAGTAAACTTCGAACCCATACCCAGATCTAGCCAATGGACAGGACATTCTCCACAGTTGAGTGGACAGTGGGGTTCCCCATATTTGACCACATTCCCTGGATGGGCACTCAGAGCAAGGATAGCAGGCTACCAAGAAGAGACTTGATACCCTATGAACATATACAGGGGGAGGGGGTCCCCCTCAGTCACAGTCATAGGGGAGGGGAGTAAGGGGAAAATGGGAAGGAGGGAGGAATGGGAGGATACAAGGGATGGGATAACAATTGAGATGTAATATGAATAAATTAATGAAATATATTTTTTAAAAAGGAAAAACCCAGGGAGGGTTTGTTTTGTCTTCGTTTTGTGGCTGTGAAGTTGACTCTGTGCCAGGAAGATAGGCAAGTTCATCCACAGTCAAGGGAAAGAGATAGATCAATGCTGGGGTATAGATGGCTCTTTCTTCTTTTCATTTTTATTGAGTCCAGGACCACAGCCCAAGGAATGGTACTGCCCACCTTTAGAATGGTTTTCTACATCAGTTAAATCTTCTTGAAAACATTCCTGTAGGCACAAACACATGCATGATTAAAGTAATGAAAATGAGTAATTAAGAAAACAGTTTTCAATGGTATGATGTATTTCGTCCATTTCTAACACTGGGTGAAACAATGTATATCTAGGTACTAGGTAGACAGGAACTCTGAGTTATTTCATTTTCCCACAAATCTCACTTGTTTAACCAGCCTAATTAGAAATGGTGATGGTCTTCTCAAGCAATGTCTAAGTTCACAATGTACTTTTCAGGTACTGATGCTTACATTCACTTAAATGGAAGTCATCTTCTTATCATTAAGTGGCCAAGAAAAAGTATGGAAAAACATACTGAGTTCTGTATAATTGACCACAACAAGCATGTACTCTGAAAATTCTACGTTTCCCAAGGCAATTCCAGTATCCCTACCACCACTATGGAAATATCACTCTTGAAAACTATACACCATAAAATCCTCAATGACAGCAGCCTCAATGATATATCATACCATTGAAATCCACTATTTACAGGAGAAAATCATCAAGTGCCCAATAAGACCCCAGTATGATCCCGTAACCCAAAATGTCATTATAAGTACCACTTTCAATATGCTTCCCAGATTTCTATTCAACAGATATTTTCTCTTTGGTTCTGTGTTTGGTTACCTGTATATTATATAAGTACATATGGTGGCTGGCTTATTTATAATTTGGTACAATTTAAAATCACTTTGGGAAAGAGTTTTGTTGATGCAGAGTCTAGATCAGGTCACCTTGTAGACAACTCAGTAGGCAGGAGGGGAGGTGCCCTGGCTATGTTAATCGATAGAGAATAGCCATCCTGAAGTGAATGCTACTGTTTCCTAGTATTGAGTCTGCCCTTGTGCAAGAGCAGAGAAAGCCAGCTGAGCATGAGGCATGCATGAGCGTCCATTTCTCTCTGCTATTGGCTGCGGATGTGATATGACTAGTTGCTTCAAATTTTACCTTAATTTCCCCCACAATAGCAATCTGCAACCTGAAACTGTGAACTAAAATAAGCTCTTTCTCCCCTTGTTGCTTTTTTTTATTTCTATCAGGGTGTTCTATCACAGCACTAAGAATAAAACCAGGACACCATGTATGTGTTCTATCCATCTCACCTTGACTCCAGGCCGCCAATTGTTCAGTTGTTTTCTCATTGACAAATGTGTCTTCTGCCCTGGCTTCACCTAGGCATAACCATATCATTGTCATTCGCTCTTTGCAGACAGATGTCTATAAAACAACTAGAATCTCTAATAAAGCTGATGTTGAAGAGTTTTTTAAAAACAAACAAACAAACAAACAAACACAAAAAACATCATGATGGATGCTTAAAGGTAGACCACAATAAAAAAGTATTCTTGGAGTAGTGCTACTCTATTTTATAATAACTTAATCTTCCTGGGAATTTTAGAGATCATAGCACAATTTATATTGTGCTATAAGTCCAATGAAATACCATCTTTAAATTAAAAAAAAATTAGATTTTTTTCATTATTTTCTATTTTATATCATACTGTCAAAATAGATATTTATTCGACACAGAAAATATCAGTAGTCAAATCTAGCAAGTCATTTTGAAATGTAGACCACCTGTTCAATTAAATCAGGAGATCTGGCCCATGTCATGCTGTTGTATATCCTACTCCTGGATGGGGGGAAGCACAAACCATGAAGTTAGCAGTGCTACAAAATACAGTGTATTCATCTCAGGGACTTTCCTACTTTGCTACTTGATTTCATGCCTTCAGATGCCCACCATGTGGCTTTGAAGGTGTATACATTGCTGCTTAACAAGATCTGCATTAGGTTGAGTTTACAGTCAAATAGTGCTAACTATTTGGACACTGCTGTGTGAGCAATTGTCACAATTCTCTCCCTGACTTTCACTCCTCTACAAGTCACATATAGCAGGCACCTTACTGTGTTTGCGGGATTGAGAATGGTTTGTTTCACTTAGCCTAGTGGCCTCAAGCTTCATCCACATTCTAGCATGTGTTAGATTCCTGGTTCTTTATAAGACAAGCAATACCCCATCCATTAGCACATTTTGTTTATGCCTTCCCCTGTGGATGGAAACTTGTAAGTAGTTTGTCTTCATCCTTGGACCACTGTGAGGGGAGCTTCTATGAACACACATGGATAGTCTCCCTTACCTCTCTGGGTTGGGCCCATTACAGAAATGAGTATGATTGCAGTAGAGCATACTAGAGATTAAGTAACTCGTGTCAAAGCTCATTCTGTATTGCCCAATGCACTCAGATAGTTACTAAAGGCTAGTTTGTAACCTTAGGAGCTGGAAGAATGCCGCTTGAGTTAAGAATTACCCAGGCGGTGGTGTTGTTACCAGTGGTAGCAAGAAATTGATGGGTACCATTTTTAACATTTTAAAAATTAAACAGGAGCCATTAGCTTCATTTTAGAGTACACACAAAAATGTGATTAGCATATCAAGCTGGCTCTTATGTAACTATCATTGTTTGGAGTGAGTCTAAAAATTATATTTGTGGGGTTTTTTAAAGGCTTTTTTTTCTTTTTTGTTTATTCTTTTGCTTTAGTATCTTTATAAAAAATGAAAATGGGCATTGGAGAGATGTCTCAGCAGTTAAGAACACTTGTTGTTTTCCTACAGAATGCAAGTTCATTTCCCAGCACCTACATGGGCTTCAGTGGCTTACAATACCCTGTAAATCCAGCTCCAGGGAATCCAGTGAATTCTGCCTTCTGTGTGTACCTGTACACACATGCACACAGAGTCAAAAGTAAAAACACATAGACATGTGCATAAGTAAAAAGAATTTTTAAAATGACCAAGTAACGAAACAGTGAAATGAATAAGGAAGAGCAGTCAGACACAGGGAAGAAAAATAAAAAGAATAAAAACACACTCTATTTTCATTATTAAATTATTTGACTTTCTCATAGTTTTTCTTTCTTTTTTCCTTCCTGTTTTCCTTTTTGTCATTTTAAAAAGTATTCCTCTCAGGCTGGATTCATTCAACTCGTGTGCCTAACGATTTACACCAGGCACACCACCATGCACTGTCATTTCTTCTCTAAAGCTGGTGTTGGGGTAGGTAATGCAGCCCAAACAACTGAAACGTTCGACAACCTGTCAGCACACATATGTTGATAGAACAATCATGATGCAATGCATTTTCTGAATTTTATCAAGTCAAATCAGGCCCACCCTTTAATGCTGCTGCCCGTTTCCTGGACAACAGACTTAGGGATGATGTTCTCCGTACATCCATGGCACCAATACAGAGTGACTAGAACACAGTCATCAATAATCCAACCCTAAGAGGCTACTATTAATGTTATTATTAAAGCCTTATAGCTCAGTACTAGCTGACTTAAACTCATTGTTAGTATCCAGACACAAAAACATTTAAAGCTACATAGCATCCTGTTAGTGAGGACACAGTAAACTAAAGAGGGTGCATGCAATACCATCTTGTTTGGGGTATGCATCCCATATGTATCTGAGAGTGTTTCCATTTGTAAGTACAGCTGTATTTTCCTTCCAGCATGAGGTAATGATGATGTTCTGAAATTTCCCTGGAAAGGCAATCTCTTGGGGGCATTTTCCCATTACAAATCCAATTATTGAAATCACAGCCTGCATTTCAGTGTACAGGGATGAACTGTTTCCGTATTATTGTAGGCGTATATGATGCCGTTGACAAATTAGTAAGACGTTTGTTGTTTTGTGAGTGAAAAGAAACTGAATATTTAGTGTCCCTTCCACTGCTCAGTAAACAAATGGAAACTGCCACTTCTTACTCCATTCCATAACCCCCGCCACACACACATACACACATAGACACCCCAGCACCTCACCAGAATAATTTTCCTATCTTGTGTTCTTGTGAAGGAACTAGCTGTAAAATCAAGTCTATAAAGTTCAGAGAGTTTCATTAATTCTCTAATGCAATTCTCATTAAGTTCTTTAGCCTTTCACATTATTTTTCTCAAAAACTGATTTAAACTTGGAAAACGAAGACTTTAAAAATATGGACTCTCTGCTGTGATTTTTCATGTGTGTAGCTATGAGAATGAATCTGAGTAATCCTGATTTTTTTATTGCCTCTCGTTTTGCCCATCTCATCATATGAGGAGACTTGCTTAAAAATCATCCACACTTCATTTCCTATGACTTTAATCTGCTCATTTGGCAATTTCTCTCAGACTGTAGTATGTGTCAAAACAAGCCCCATGCTTACCCTGCCTGACTCATCAACAAGGCGCCCCCTAGTGGTAGATAGTGGAATTGCCTTTCTTATGTTTTCAAGACATTTTCATGGTATGGTATGGTATGGTATGGTATGGTATGGTATGGTATGGTACGGTTTGGTGTGGTGTGGTACGGTTTGGTATGGTATCATAAGATATGGTATGATGTCGTGTGGTATGGTATCATGTGATATACTGTAATATGATAAAGCCAATTTTCTCACAATTTAAACACAGTACCCTTTTATAAAGAAACATTTTAAAGCCCCTCCTTAGTTTATTTCTTACTCCATATCTATACCATTGGTTACAAAGGAGACTCTTCTCCTTCCATGAGCGTCATAGAATATTTGTCTGCTCCATCTTAAATATGACTTTGTACCCAAATAAGTTTTAATTTCTCCCTTTTCATTTCCAGCTCCCAGTCAGCCACCAGGAAATGTTGTTTGGAACACCACAGAAACTAAAGTGTTGCTTAATTGGGAGCAAGTGAAAGCGATGGAGAACGAATCAGAAGTCACAGGCTATAAGGTCAGTAGGATGCATCTTTGCAAATGTGCTCCAAGCAAAGCTAAGTGGACTGTTTTTGAAATGTTGGTGATATGGTTTCTTATCTGCATGGCTCTGTCTGTTTTCTATCCTCATTGTAAGCATTGAACTGAGGCAGGAAGGATGGATTCTTACTGTCATTCTTAGCAGCCTGAGGAGCTCCCTAAATGTTTAGAGATGTTGGCACAAGTGAAACCATATTCATGATTCAAAGAATTTCAGTTCTATCTAACTTATGAAGCATAGTTGGGTTTCACATTGATATGTTAGATAGTCTTAAACTTTATAGTTAAAGCAAATACGGGTGCCCAGAAGGAAGATAAGATATACCCTAGAACATGAATGTGGGTTTCATTAAAAAAAAAAAAAAAAAGACTCACAGAAAATTATACATACCATGAGTGTGGCTACAATTCCCTCAAGGGAGGGTCATGCTCATTATTTGTAATCCTCAGGGAGTAACTGCTGAAAGGAATGAGACCCTATCCAAGTTCTTATACATTCCTCATTAAACCCGGTTGATTGTTACTTTATACAAACTATCAGAGACAGAATGTTAGCTTTATGTGGACAACCTTTACAACAAATATAAATGGCTCAAAATTGTTGCTTTGAGGTTGGGGAGAGGCTTTAATCAGACTCTGAAGCAAGGGTCCCCTTCACTTTTCACAAGCCCCATAATCTCCCTGTGGTTCTCTTCCACCCCGCTCATCAATAACCAATCTAACTAAGGTTTTCCATCAGAAAAGTTCAATATTCACCCATCCTCTTCAGTTTTGAGATCCTGATAATTTCACTATGTTAATCATGTTTAAAACCTATAGACCTGGCCCGGAGTGCACTTTATATTCTAGGGATATAGAACCCTAACGTCATTTTTGGAGTGACAAGGTTTGTGATGGACATAAGAGCTGACTGTATAAAAAGTGTGTTTGCTTATGTTCTCTAGGTTTTCTATAGGACTAGCAGTCAGAATAATGTGCAAGTGCTGAGCACGAATAAAACTTCAGCTGAACTTTTGCTGCCTATCAAAGAGGACTACATTATTGAAGTCAAGGCCACCACAGATGGAGGGGATGGCACCAGTAGTGAGCAGATCAGGATCCCAAGAATAACCAGTAAGTTGGTTAAACTCATTTTCCCCTTCACTTTCATTAGTGTCATTAAATCCTATAAGTCAGTGATTGATGCGCTGCCTATCCATTTCCCCAGCATGCATTTGGCATGCGTGGGGAATATAATATAAGGACAGAAGGAAAAACATTAGGATGGTGAAAACCTGGGAGAAGAAGAGGCAAAAAACATAACATTATGCACTCTTTAGCAGAATTTATTTAAACTCCTTATTTTGAGTTCTCCTGACAATTGCCATGGAATTATCTACTGAAGCCAAATTTTCTAAGTACTTCTCAAGGCTAACATTAAGCCACATGCAGGTTTTCTTTTATTATTTTAATTTTATTAATTTATTCAGATTACAACTCAGTTGTTATCCCATCACTTGTATCCTCCCATTCCTCGCTCTCTCCCACTTTCACCCTATTCCCCTCTCCTAGGTCTAAGACCAAGCAGGACCTCCTCCCCCACTATATGGTCATAGGATATCAAGTCTCATTGTAGTAGCCTGCCTATTCTTTCCTCGAGTGCCATCAGGCCTCCTCACCAAGGGGAGGTGGTCAAATATGGAGGACCAGAGTTCATGTCAGAGTCAGTCCCCACTCTCCACATAGCTGTGGAGAATGTCCTGTCCATTAGGTAGATCAGAGTAAGAGTTCAATGTTTACTACTTGTATTGTCCTTGGTTAGTGCAATAGTTTGAACAGACCCCACTGGGCCCCGATCCACCCATCACGATGTTCTTCTTGTAGGTTTCTAGGACCCTTTGGGTCCTTCTATTTCCCCATCTCCTATATTTCTCTTACCTAGAGTCTCAGTATGATGTCCTTACATCTATCCCAATCTCCTGGTAAGTGAAGACTTTCATGGGACATGCCTTTTGGGATAATGATTTCTAGGTGTGTGATGGTTCAAGCCAATAATCTCCAGACTCAAGAGTCCCAACCAGGAAAATCCTGAATTCCACACCAGCCTAGTTAGTTGAAGGACAGCCTAGGTTACATAGTGAGATTCTGTCTTTTTCCAGTTGTTCATCCCCTTCTAATTGCAGGCAATATATCAGCTATTTCAGTGAAAAAATTAAAATTTATAAGGTCATAATCTGCTTATGAATGCCGGACAGAGAGACAGGTTTTTTAAATACCTAGTTTTAATTTCACAGGTGCTTCACACTAACTTTTTCTCTGAAAATCCAATGAAATTTATTCTACTATGGAAATTTCAATTTCTGAGTTAAGGGAAACATACTCTTGCATACATATTTTCTCAGTGACAAAGCGACATAAATTGTATCTTTACTTTTAAATCCCGTCTGGAGTTCTCCAGCCTTAACTGATATACTGTAAAGCCCACCTTGTATTACTCTGTCCTGTATTTCTCAGTGACACAAATAGAATGGTCCCACCTTCCATGTGTTGGTCTTGGCTTTGTCCATAGTACTGGGCATGTAGCAAATTGTCTCTGTCATCTTCTCATTTGGAAAGCTGCTAGCCTGCAACCCCTGTATGCTCAGGTAATTAATTTTATTCCTTCTCAAGTCTCTGATGGGGTTGAACACCAGATAGTTTAGTCTTAAAATTAAGCTTAGTTATTTAGGGGTTAACATGTTTTAGGTCTATATAGATGTTTTAAGCTGATAATGATGAGATATAATAGATATTGATCCACATTCAGAATTTTAGATGCACCAAGATAGGGAAGATGTTTTCTTCAAGGCTGCTAAGTGCAAATAGCCAAAACACTAAGAATGTAACATTTATATAATTCCTGATTGTTTCATAGTTCTTTTTGCTGTAGGTAGTTCACTGTATATATGTGTAATAATATAAATATATATGAAACATAAAAATAATTATTAAAATAAATAAATAAAAGGAAGTGAGTGACATTATGACAAGATTAAAAACTTTAGTAATGTAGGAAAATTTTATTTTCTGTGAAAATATGTTGACTAAAGCACACAAACCAAACTATCCTAAGAAAATAGCTGATAGTTTTTTTTCATCACTTAACTATGAAAGTCTATAAAGGCCATTTTAGATTGGGGACTATCCTGAAAGTCTATGCAGATCAATAGACCAAAAGAGAAACTGATTTATTATGAGTATTTTAAGTTGTAATGAATATATTAAAAATTGTGTATGTGTGCACCTATATATACATGAGTGCAGTTGCCCCACAGGGCAAAAGCAGGTGTCATTCTGATTGTTTGCAGGTGGAATTACAGACAGTCATGAGGTTTTGAGCAACCTGACATGGGTGCTGTGAACTGAGCTCAGGTCCTCCCCAACAGCAGTACTCAATCTCTGAGCCAGCTCATCTCCTCAGCCCTGGCTCTTTTACCTTTTAAAATAAGGAGCACGTGCTTCTTATTCTCTAATAGTATGAGGTCTAGAGTGAAAATGACAGTATAGACAGTGGCACTGGTAACAGGACTAAGTGCTCTGTTTCTTTAGAGAAAATCAGGAGGCATTTTAGTTTGGGGACTATGTTTCTCTCTGCCTGCTTTCCCCCTTATATGTAAAATAAGAATTGTCTCCATACTTTAGCAGTACCCTTTTATGTCATTTTTTTTTTCATCCAGGGATGACTGCTTAATGTGGATAATCTGACCCTGCCTTGTTCCTGATCTTGTGAGGTCAGGTGACTACACAGGGTTGTCTTTGAAAGTGGAGTCTCTATTGATTCCTTTTACAAAAATGATAGCTCGTGTTATGAATAAAATGTATCTGCATAGAGACAAGCACATTTTCTAAATCTTTATCCTATGAATCTTTAATTAAACCATCAAATTATCTCACCAGTTGTTTGTAATCAAGTCTAATCATTTTCACAATGATGAAGTTGTTTTTGCAATTTCAATTAAAGTTAAAGTACATGAAATGAACAGACTGGAGTCATTTACTAGCACTTGGGCACATCAGTGACTTATGTGGACTCCTAGCAGCCAGAGTGATTCTAGATTAGGCTTGTGTTGTAATTTAACTTTGCTAGAACAGGCTTTACTTCCATTCTTCCGTGTCTTAGTTCATTCAAACTGCTTCATGGGGCAGGATGGGGAGAATGTGATTGAAACAGGATTTCTCTGTGCATCCTTGGCTGTCCTGAGACTTTCTCTGTACACCAGGCTGGCCTCAAACTCAGAGACTTGCCTGCCTCTGTCTCCTGAGAGCCGGGATTAAAGGTGTGCACCACCGCTGCCCAGGTCAGACTACATTAAAACAATATCATTACCTGACTGGTTTATAACTATATAATAGCTTACTCATGATGTCAGAAGCTGGAAAATCCAAGGTTGAGGTGCCTACAAATTCCTAAATGTTTTCAAAACATTCCATGTCCAAATTTTACCAAGGAAACTGGGTTCCCATTTTTGATAATTAGTCTAATTAACAAAATAAGTTAGAAATGGACTCAATAGTTTGCTTTGACTGCAGCTTTATTAGAGTTTTAGAGAAAAACAACAGGGCAGGCAAACTATAAATCTGGCAACTGTCTGGAGGAAAAAGATGGAGACCGGGAATAGGAAAAAGGCATGCCTTTGGCAATGGAGGCTAATAAGCAGCTTCATTACAAAAAAAAGAAGAAAGAAAAATAGAAAGGAAGAAAGGAGATTGGGAGCTTCAAAGCCTCAAAGAATGAGTGAGAAAGACCGGTGGGTATGGAAGTATTTGTTTAGGCTTTGGCCAATATCCAAAAAACATACAAAGAACAATAAAAAACTAACTAGGACTCAAACACAAAGAGGCCACATGGCTAGGCTCCATAGCACTTCCCATTGGAAGGTCTGCAAGTTCCTTCACTAAGGAGTTCCTGGAAAGGAAAAAAAAGTACATCATCTCATTCAGGGGATAATTATTCTTCCCATCTTAGCATAACTTCAGGGATTCAGATTTCCTAGGAGAGTGGACTGCTGGAGAGGTGTTGAAAAGGCCCAGGCATAGGGGTAGAATTTATAGTCTATTATTTTGACCAGGAGGAAGTAGGTCTGCCCTCAACACAGCCCCATTGCCTTGGCCATTTCACATGGTAATTTAAGTCTAAGGAGTGGCAAAGCTGATGCTTAAGATTCTTGAGTTACCAGGAAATCAGGGGTTGAGGTCCAAAGCCTTAAGGACCTGAAAGGCTACCACTGTAGCATTCACCACCACTGAAAATGGGATTTTAGCATGATTTTAGGGGAAGCAGAAACATTCAATCCCTAGTGTTCTGATTACAGCCCTTATTAATGAACCTTTTATTATCTTTGACAGGTATGGATGCAAGAGGATCCACATCAGCCATTTCTAACATCCACCCTGTGTCAGGTTATATCCCCGTCCTGCTGTTCTTTATTGTAAATGCTTTGTGGTGATAGGCCTTTTCTTATTATTTACTGGAAAGTTAATTGAAAAAGAGTGCTTTCTGAAACAGTGATTATGCATGTTTTTTTTTCAGTTATGTGTTTTTAAATTTCTACTCCATTATAGGTAAAATACGAATATAATAAAAACAGTAAATCCTTTTAGAGGAATCTGAAATGCCTTAATATTTGCCTGGTAAACCAAAGGAACTTGCAAATTACATACTGCAAACTTTTGATAGAAATATTCTTATGTTATGAGTTTAATCACTGCCTATGTGTGAGGCACATGCAAACATACGATACACAAAAACAAAACACACACATAACAAATAGAAACACATAGTACATATACAGCACACACACATGCACACATACACACACACACACAGAGTTTTCCTATATGACAAAGTCATTTATTCCAAATGTTCTTTTCCCATTATTACAACATTACCTGTCATACTAAAATTGCCAATTTGAATCCCTCAGATTAAAAATTCACTTAGACAGTTATTATGCTGGAAGGGTGTGGCCTGTGACTCCATAGAGTATTGTTAGAAAATGCTGTTCTGAGCTTGGGGAAGTGACATCTGTTTGTGACATGTGTTTGTGAGATTCCTTCAGTCACTTTGTTCTCTCATTTTTCAGATATTCGTTCTATAAAATAAGGTGACAATATTTCTCCTATTTGCCTTTATAGCAAGAATTCATTGTTAAAAACAAAGAAGGAAATATGAAAAGCATGGTTTCCTCCCCCACGCAGTGCCCTTGTGCAGAATGTTACAGGAAAAGGCTTTTTTTTTTTTTTTGAAGCTTGCCGGTATTGCATGTTCTCGATTGGATTATCTGTCTCGTTCAAAGGTGGAAATGGAACCTGAGTGAATATTGTAACATCTTTTCTTTTTGTTCATATTTACAAAGAAAAAGACGGAACATGGAAAGTAACACGTTTTATCCTTCCACAAAACTTAAAGTGAAATTAACTAAGGTGCATTCTTCTCCCATGTAAAAATAAGGTCTCAGCTTTGTTGAAACCCGGTAGAGAAAACCACTGTATGAAACAAAATGCATATAATTCTTCATTTTCAATTTCTGATTTCATTAACGGGCCCTCTCTCTCCGGATGGCAGAGATTTTTTTTTAAATGAAATCCCACTCTCTAGCTCATCTACTCAGGCAGGCTTCTCCATTCCCAAGTTAATTTTGTAATAGAACATGGTGGTGCTGCTGGCTTTGATACGGATGACTCAGTCTGTCAGTGTGTGCTTTTCAAAGGACTGAGGAAGCCATGACTTCACAGTAATATGTAAAAGGTACATGAAAATCAGCAGATTGAGTGCCAGACATTCAAAATCGTTTTCCTAACCTCTTACCTACCAATTTCACATTCTGCTGGGATATTTTTTTCATTTTTCCAAAGGTAGAAAAATTGGAAACTGGTGGTACAGCTCACAAGAAGCACTAAAATTAGCTGAATTCTGATACCATTTTAGTGAATCACCCTTCCTTCTAAGAGATTCCATTTAAGATAAGGTCACTATGTAAAAAGGAGAATGATTTTTTTTTAAGTTTCTCTGTAAGGTCTGTATATATTGTACATACTAAGAAGAAATATGAATGACTATTTGATTTCATATGACCATTGCTATTTCCACTAAAAAACTGGGGAAGTACTTTCTCCAATCCCTGTGTTTTATGGTACATGTGACAGAGCTATACCTTTTTATTATCCAATGACTCCTATAATTTGTTCCTATACTTTTCTTTTACAAGATGGTTATTCTCTTGTGTCCTGTTGTTTCTATTTGTATATCTCCATGAGATGTAGACACTGTTTCATATTGAAAAGTCTAAATTTTACTCTTTGAATTCCTGTGTGTGTATCCTATGGTTATCAGTATGTATTATTTTCTATTATTCTAATAAAATTTATAATAATCAAATAGTTCTGAATTATTCCTTGTGGTTTGGTGGAGGGAAACACCCACATAGGAAAGAGGGGATGCCATTAGAGTGACACTGTTGCAATCATCCTTACATTTTTCAACCAGTATTTGACTTTTATATCTTTTAGAAGAATATTTTAACATTTTTTGTTTATGCTCTACTAAGTCAGTAAAACCTGTAATTTTATACAATGACTTCTACAGTCAGCATAATTCATATGTGCATCATAGAAAGGGCTTGACAGAAGAAACAGAAAATGCTTCATAGACTTTTGATGCATAACTTCTCTCTTCATCTTGCTATCAATAGAATCACACACATTTTTGACAATAGGGTTTATTTGTCTTAGGAACAGTGTCAGTGTAGCACATTCTCCATAGATTGTCTTTGGTATCAGAGGTAGACTTTGCTGGAAATGATCACTGTGATATAGTACATTCTAAATACTTGTAAAACTTACTAATGATTCAGCTTTGAATTTGTAAACAATTTCAAATTTTAATGATAGTGTAAGGAAAATGAGAATAAGAGTAATCCACTAATCTCATAGTATACATAACATAGGGTTGTATAGGAAATTAAGGTAGAAACTCTGTAAAGATCTCTGGTGCACACTCTCTCTCTCTCTCTCTCTCTCTCTCTCTCTCTCTCTCTCTCTCTCTCCTTCCCTCCCTGCCTCCCTCCCTCCCTCTTCCCCTTCTTTCCCTCTCATCTCTCTCCCTCTCTCCTGTGTGTGTGATGTGCATGTGTGTCTATGCGTGTGTTATGTGTGTACGTGTGTAGTATTGAAATTTAAGCCCAGTTGAGATGGTTGTATTAATGTCTTCTAATAAAAGGCAAATACAATGAGAATGTGCAGAGCTCATACACATAGCATTCCTAATGGCAGGCATGGAGGAATCAGAGACCAGCTTTGCTTGATACCTATGCCAACTTCATAGCACCTCCACTAACTGCTGGTCATGGTCTCTTGCTCCAGTTCCAAGCCCCAGATTTTCTGCCTGAAGAATGCAAATATGGATAGTGGTTTCTTTTACTTCACCAACTACTGAGGCCCTGTTCTGTGAGCTGAAGCAGTTGACACTACCCACTTATGAGGCAGGAAGCTAGTAAGGTAAATGGCGTGTGTAACTCTTATGGAGTCACACACTGTTATCATTATCCCCCATAGGTAGGAAAGAAATCACCCTGGAGAACAAAAGACCTCAGGCGGAAGGTGATTTTTATGTCACTCCTTTAATTTCATTGTACTGGTGACTAGGCTATATGATTCTAAGAGCTGTTGGAAGAGAAGTGACTCTGGAATTCAGTTATTCTAAGCAGGAATGTAACACTGTTGATGTTCAAAGTTGCTCCTTTGCTCTCAGTGGCACGCTGGGCTAACCCTTACATCATCTCATCAGTCAGGATACGTGGAGCCCATTTCACAGATGAGCAGTTAGCAATTTGCACAAGGTCGTCCAGTGGCAGACACAGTGAAATGCAACTCCAAGTAGTTCAGCTTCAACCTTGAAACAGGAAGTGGGATCAAGGTCCCTGCCCCTCCTAACATTAGATACATCAGGCTGGAAGGTTCTGAGCACCTTCGGTTTGACTTCACAGTAGACTTAGTGCCTCCTTTATTGAGCATATAATTGGAGAGCCTGAAAATGCTTAATTAATGTTCATCATGTTTTTTTCTTTAATACTTTTGAAGATGGCACAAGGTAACTGTCAATCATCTTTGCCACATTCAGTGAAAACCAACCAGCATAAGTCAGTAAGATAGAGAAAATGTGAAGTTGTTAGAATGTTACAGATTCCTTTTTCCCAATTAAAAATCCCTCCTGCTGGTTCATATTTGCACAATGCCAGCTTCTTATTTAAAATTCATCTTAATTGGGTTCATTCTTTTCTAAATCATTTACCCTTTTTAAAAATGAAAAAAAATTGCATGGATATTCAGTGTAATTTGGATATACTTCAGTAAATATTGGAAGTAAAACCAACCCACAACAGTAATTATGAAATCAGCCATTAGTAAACTCTGCTATTCTCATGAATGGAAACATGTAAACAAATTGGACTGGGGTGCATCATTAGGTTGTTGTTGTTGTTGTTGTTGTTGTTGTTGTTGTTGTTTCTGTCTATACTCTAATTTAACATGCCTTGATTTACATGCAATTAATAATTATCTCTTGGACTTAACAGAGAATACACACACACTAATAAGAAAATTAAACTTGCAAAGGATGAGCTCTTTCCATACTTCTCAGCTTTTATTCTTATTTTTTTTTATTCCCACTCCACCCTTTTAAATTATCTGAGCTCCTTGTGAGTCTACCTTGATCATCCATACTGTGGGGAAGAGGAAGAATCAGGCCCTATGTAATGGGATATCACCTGAGAAAACTCAGAAAAGACAACAACAAATGATAAGGCTGGCAAATGAGCACATTTACTCTGGCCTCAGACAGTAGAAATTGACAGACACAAAGCTCTTGTAAAATGTACATCGCGTCTTGCTGATGAGGAACTGAAATGTCCCTGTCATTGTGATTCTTGCATCAGCATTTCCACATTTCCAGAACGTCCTCGTAGGCAAGGTTTTTGCTGGGCTGAAGTTTAAAGATGATGATGCGGAATCCCCAGTGGAATGTTAATCTCTCTACTGTGCTGTCCTAGTGAGGGCCTCCTCTTTCCTGTGCTCAGCACCAGCTTCAGGAAATAACCAGCCAATTTTCACCACTTCCACTTTCTCTCTCCTAGCTTACTTCTTTAATTTTTCCTCCTACATTGTCCTTGCAGATGATAAGTTATGACCATTAGGAAAATAACAGGTGTTACACAGTGTATATAGCTGACAGACACACTGTATTGAATATGTTAACAAATCTGTGAAGAAAGTTGACCCAGAAACTAAGAGCATTCTAGACAGGTTAGATTAGAATCCTAACCATGTACCTAAAATCAAAACAAAACACACTGCCTGGCCCTTGGAATGTAGGTTAATTCTTCCAAATATCTAAGGTCTCACACATGCGTGCACACACACACACACACACACACACACACACACACACACACACAGACACACACACAAAGGCTGTCTGTCTACTAGGTCTGTCATAGGAATTACTTCAGAAACCTTTTTTTTTTTCTTTTTTAAATCAGACTTTGGTTCATAGTTACTAAAAAACACTGTCTAGCAAATTATCTTCATTGCTCTATTTTTAGGCTTTAGATTCCAGATCATTCTTTAAGGTCAGCCAGTAGAGGCACACCAGAACAAGATGCAGGACAAGTTGTGATGCTTTCACTATTCAGTTTCACGTGAGTGATCTTCTGCCCTTTGAGTGCGAGGTAGGAAAGACCCTCCCCTGAGGAGCTGCTTCTCATGATGGAGCAGGGAAAGAGCAAGGGAAAACAGGAGAAGGGAAAGAAATTTAGCGTGCATCCTGGAGTGGTTATGAGCACCGAGATCTTGCTAATGGAGCTTCAGGAACCTTGCTGGGCACACAGGACAAGCTTAGCCTCTCCTGCTAAACCCTTAGTCATTCACAGCACCACGAAGATGTCACAGATGAAGGCCAGAGGAATTATCCACAAGATGCCATTCAGAAAGGTATGCAACCGGAGGTTGAAAGCTTGGCTTGTGTTTTAAGAGTATTTAGTGCTTTTCTGTAAATAAAGCCTGTATATCACTCAATATGTTTCTCAGGAATTATAGCAATGGAGTTGGAACAAGAGGCACTTGACCTTGCAAAGCTGCTCTGTGCTTCTGAGTACTTCTAGCTCGAGGCTTGAAAAGTCTGAGGCGCTGAGTAACATTCAGAGGACAGACTCAGGGTAAGCATGCTGAGCCAACAGAATTTCACCTCCAGAAGTCATGTAGGAAGGCTAAGCTCCCAGCCTCTTTGAGATGGCTATACAGTTTTGTATTCTTCCTGAAGACAATTCCTTCACACTTCCAAGTCCATTACTACCCCTGAGTGATAAAGGAGATCATGCTGGGACTTAAGTTCCAGAGTAAGTTCCCCTGCCTGTTGCTACAGAATGAAATACAGCCGTCTCCCCTCTGAATCTAAACACATTTATTTCTCTCTCTGTGCCACTTCTCCCTAGGCTTTTTTTCAATAGCAAAACCGAGCCAATCTTGTCTTGTCTTCAAAGTCTCTTCTCTTCTATTAAGGGATGATAGGAGATATGGAAAGAGCCTGGGGACAAAAACCTAGTCACTTGATTATACATATTGGGAAATATTAGTTACGCAGTAATGACATACATCTTAAAAAGGACCGGAGTGATGTTCAAGGTTTAATATTTGTGCCTACTAAAGAATTAACAGAGGCTATTATGGAAGAAAAGGGTCAAGAATAGGGAAGAAGAGTGAAAAGACAAGATAATAGGAATGAATATGATCAAAGTATGCGAGTGTGCACATATATATGTATATATAAATAATATATGTATATAAGTATAAAATGTACACACACATATATACATATACACAAATCCATTTTTAAAATCAATACAGAAGGATAATTATAAAACCAAAAAAAAGGAAAGAGAGGCAAAGAAAATGTAGGTGGTTGTCCTGGCTAGTCTTATGTCAGCTTGTTCAGCTTGTTACACAAACTAGAATTGTCGGAAAGGAGGGAACCTCAATTGGAAAATGTCTCAATACAATCCAGCTGCATGGCACATTCTTAGTTAGTGCTTGATGAGGGAGCATTGTGAGTGGTGCCATCCCTGGGTAGTGGGCTTGGGTTCTGTAAGAAAGGATGAGAGAGCCATGGGGGGCAAGCCAGTATACATACTCCCTTTTAAAAATCACTACAGATGGAGAATGGTGAAACAAATTTAAAAAAGGAAACATTGTGGCTTAATAGTGATATGTTTGTGTGTCGAGTTGACAAGGGGTCCGTTGTTCTGGCTAGTTTTATGTCAACTTGACACACAAACTAGAGTTATCTGAAAGGAAGGAGCTTCAACTGAGAGAGTGCTTCCATAAGATCCAGCTGTAAGGCATAATTAATAATTGATGGGGGAGGGTCCAGCCCATTGTTGATGGTGCTATCCCTGGGCTGATGCTCCTGGGTTCTATAAGAACCCAGGCTGATCAAACCTTGGGAAGCAAGCCAGTAAGCTGCATCTCTCCATGGCCTCTGCAACAGTTTCTGCCTCCAGGTGAGTTCCTTCCTTATTTCCTTTGGAGATAAACAACAATGTGGAAATGTAGGCTGAACAAACCCTATCCTCCTCAACCTGTTGGTTTTGTTTTGTTTTGTTTTGTCATAGTGTTTTCTTGCAGCAAGGGAAACCCCAGATAATATAATGGTTATGTATAGTTTCCAGTGAAATAATGATTTAAAATAATTCTCACACAGGACAGCACACATCTGCCTTTCACATAAGTCAGCTAAAGACAGTCTCCTTTAAGACTGAGTGGCACAGCCCTCCCATGAATGAGTTGAGTTTTCAAAGACAATCCTTTTTACTCCTTGACAAGCAGCTAGCAAGCCACAGGTGTTGCTGGAGCTGGCTCAGCCCCAGCTGCCCAGCCAGGAGTCAGGGAACTCCTGTCCTTCCCAACCTGGAAGTGGGTAGCTGCAGATGGTAACTTTCCTGGAGGAAGCTTTGCCTGATCTAAGCAACAGGTTAGTGGGAAAGAAATTATGCAGAGCTGCAACCTCAGCAATCTGCTCTCGGTAGTTACACATAAATTGTATTTTCGAAGTGATGATGGAGGACATTTTGAGAAATCATTAAGATTATGTGCTTTGGAGTGAGCCAACCAGCAAGCTGCCATTCGGTGTTTAGTGCTTGCAAAGGCACTAACCTAACAACTCTAAATTTCTCTTTTTTTCCTCCATTTTTTGTACTATAAATCTCTTTGATTGTTTTGAACATCAACACACAGATTAAATAAATTAAGAACCTACGAGACACAGGTGATTTCTAGTAATCAGAGTAAATGTAGTTTTCATAGCCTGTTTTTGCTATTTTAAAAGTTATTTTTAATACAACAGAAAACTTCTGTATAGTCATGAGACACTATGCAATGTTACAATACACTATATATTCCCTTATGGCAGGAATGTTTAAAATCCCCTTTCCAGCTGTTTGAAAAGTAAAAGGCATTGCTGTAGCTCCAAGCAGCACAGCTCCAAGCACCACAGTGGCCTTCTCCCACCCAACTGTGACTTAGTGAGCTTTAAACAGCCTTTCCCTGATTCTTTTTCTTCCTTCCTTCAGCCTTTGGTAACCTTTTGGGTCTTGATTCTTGAGATATTGTAATTTTCACAAATGTCTTAGCTAAGGCTGCATGTCAGTTTCTCAGCCTGGTTTATTTCACTTACAATTATTTCCAGACACGTGTGTGTTATAGAAAAACAAACAAACAAACAAACAAAGGGGGGATTTTATTTGAAAAGCTGAGTGCTATTCTGCTGTGTGTTTTTTAATTCCTTCATAATGAATATTCTCACTGTAATGTAATATTATGGTTTGGATTTAGATTCCAGTCTTGAGCACCAATATTGACTGTTTTTATATACATGACAATAATTTATCTTTTAAGTAGCGTGTGGCAACGTATATATCACTTAGCTACCTTTCTTTTGCTGTGAAAAGACATTATGACTAAGACAACTTATAAAAGAAAATGTTTATTGGGGATCATGGTTCCATCCAGAGGGGCAAGGCCATGACCATCATGGCAGGGTATGGCAGCAGGCAGGTGGGAGTGCCTGATGCTGGAGCAGTAGCTGAGAACTTACATGCTACGGCAGCTGCAAGGCAAAGAGGAAAGTAAGTGGGAATGGCCTGGATTTTTAAGACCTCAAAGCCCGCCCCTAGTGGTACACCTCCCCCAGCAAGACATGCCTCCTACCATTTACAGCAAGTGTGGAACAAGCATTCAAATAGATGAGCCTGGGGGGTGGGGCATTCCCATTCATTATACAACTCATTTCATACCAGGTTATTGTTGTTTGCAACATATTTTTTATATTCTTATACATTATGCATATCAACACTTGTCAGTTATGATTTTGCCAATTATTATCTCCAATTCTATAGGTTTTCTCCTCATTCTGTTGTTTCTCTTGATGGATTCAAGACTCCTGATTTGATATAATCCATTTTTTCCTTTGTTTTCTGTGCTTTGAGGGGTATTGCTCAAAGAACAATCTACCATTCCAGTATTCTAAAGTGTTTCCACTTACGTTTTCTTCTAGAAGTTTCATAGTTTCCAGTCTTCCACTTAAGGCATTAAGCCATTTTGAGTTGATGTTAGTAATTAGAGAAAAAATGCTAATCTAATCATTCTTCTTCATGTGCATATGCAGTTTCCCAACACTGCTTACTGAGAAGCTTGTCCTTTCCCCAGTACATGTTCATAGCACTCTTGTGGATAATCGGTGCATACAGATCGCTGGGTTTACCTCTGGGCTCTGTGTGATGATGGTTAATCTTGTGATCTTGACCAGAGTGGGAGATGCCTAAGAGATTAGTTAAGTATGCCTCCAGGTGTGTAGGTGAGAGTACTTCCAGGTATGAATGACATGTTGGTGAGGACTGAGGGGGAAAGCACCCCATACATGCATGTAGTGTGAGCTGATGGCCCCTGATGGGATAAAAAGGAGAAAGGAGACAGCCTGCTAACACAGACCTTCCTTTATCATGCTTCCTGACTGCTGCAAAGCAAGAAAGTCTGAGGTGCCGTGCCCTTCCACAATGACAGACTGAAATTTACAAAAACTGTGAGCTGAAATACACCTTTTTCTCCCATATGCTGAATATCAAATATTTTATCAGGGAGGGAAAGATAACATACTGTCCAATCTATTCCACTGGGTTTTTTAAAATGTCAAACATCAAACTATTTTGATTTCTGCAGCTTTGTAGTATGTTTGGAAGTCAAGAAGTAAAATGCCTCTTACGTTTTTCTCTGTATTCATGGTGGCTTTGAGTATTCAATTTTGACAGAGGATTCCATGTTCATTTAATGAGATGGCTTCTTTCTCCTTACATATAAACTAGAGATGAGAAGTCTCTGTCTCTATTTGGTGAGAATTAGAAATTATACAGTGCCTAGCACTCTAGAGACTGAACACAGGCTTTGCACAGGCTAGGGAAGTGCTCCATCTCTAGCCCTGACACATGTAAAGTGTTTATTCAGCAATCAAGGCAGAAGTCTCAGTGTCTCATCCTTATGTCTGACTTCTCCTTTCCTCCCATTCAGACTCTTGTAAGAACAAGAAACCTGACATGAGTATTTAAGAATACTTAAAATGCTTTGTGCATTTTAATCTGTGTGTTATATTACTTTCATTGATCCCATTTGCCAAAGTAAAAACTAAGTGAACAAATTCCTCATTGGAAGAAAATGGCCTCAGCCCTTTGTGAGATTCAAAGTGACATCAGAAGGGAGAAACTGCCTTCTGGGGTGTTCATGACCCTTTCACCAAAATGATCATATGTGAATAATTTCATGCCATGAATCATAAAGCACTCAAAACTACTCTTAATTGAGATTAAATATTTCTATAGCATTCTTGGCCTCAGTGCAGTGTGCTTGTTATCATAAGTCTTTTGTATATGCAGGTAGAGTAACCGGGACTCTCAGGACAGGAATAAACTTTCATGACATCTTAGCACAGCATTAGTCTTCTCCAGCAGGGGGGAGGGGGCAGAGTTTTGAGAATTCAGCTCAATTCTTATATGGCAACAGAATTTCATCTTGACACTTTGACTTGAAGTAGAGTTCCTTAATTAAACATACAGATAAACTTAAGATCCCTTGTCACATCCTAAAAGATCAGTCGTTTTCCCCCTGAAGCAGAAAAATCCCAGAAAGCTATTTAGCCATTAAACTAAATGGGAATAAGATGGCTTTGAAGTCTTTTCTTGGCAGTTTCTGGTAAAAAAAAAAAAAAAAGCTTTGTCTTTAATTGACAGATATAATGTATATATGCTCATGGGCTACAAAATGACTTGTGATACATGCATATTTTTATTAGTTTACTTATTCACTCTACATCCTGGTCATAGCCCCTCCCTTCTCTCCTGCCAGGCCCACCCTCCCTCCCCCTTCTACCCTTCTATTCTTCAGAAAAAGTGAGCCCTGCCCCAACCCACCCACCCCGGCTTATCAAGTTGCATCAGGACTGAGTTCATCCTCTTCCTCTGTGGCCTTGCTAGGTAGTCCAGTCAGAGCCAACTAATCAAAAAGCAGGCAACAAAATCCATGTCAGAGACTAGTGGACCCACATGAAGCCTGAGCTGCCATCAGCTACATCTAAGTAGGGGATCTAGGCTCAGTCTATGCATGGTCCTTGGTTGGTGCTCAGACTCTACAGGTCCCTTCAGGCCCTGGTTAGTTGGCTCTGTTGTTCTTTTTATAGAGCTCTGTTACCTCTAGTTCTTCTTATCCTTTCACTTTTCCTTATCCCAGACTCCTGTGCTTTGCCCAGTGTTTGGCTGCGGGTCTTGGCATCAGCTTGGGAACTGCTTCTGAGTGGAACCTATCAGGGGAATCTCTGCTAGGCTCCTTTCTGCAAGTGTAGCCAACTATTGTCAATAGTGTCGATGGTTGGCTCTCTCCCACGGGTGGGTCTTGGGTTGGCCCAAGCATTAGTTGGACATTCTTTTAACTTATGTTTTATCTTTTCTATGTCCCTGCACATCTCGTAGGCAGGGTAAGTCTTGGAATAAAGTTTTTGTGTGTGTGTGTGTGGGTGTGGGTTGGTTTTCTCCTCCCTTCTCTAGGAGCCTTATCTAGTTAGAGTGTGTCCTCTTCAGTATCCATGAACCCTGCTGCTAGGAATCTCAGCTGTATTCCTCCTCATGTCCTCCTAGACTCCTATTATTGTCAGAGACATGCCCCCATGCACAGTTTCTCTTTTCTCTGCAGGCCTTCTCTCCCCTTTCCCCTGATCCCCCCAGGTCTGATCTTCACTCTTACTACTCTCTATGCTCCCTCTCCTACCTTGTACCCTCTGTTAAACGACTACTATCCCCTGTCTATTCCATTTTCCCTTCTGTATGAGATTTAAGAATCCTTCCATGGGTCCTCCTTGTTACTTATCTTCTTTGGATCTATGCATTATAGTGTGTTTATCCTGTACCAAATGGCTAAAATCTGCTTATAAGTGAGTATATACCATTATTGTCTTTCTGAGTCTGGATTACCTCACTCAGGATGATCTTTTCTACCACAACACCCAGCTATACTGATCCTGGGCATACACCCAAAAGATGCTCCTCCATACAACAATGACATTTGCTCAACTATGTTCATAGCAGCTTTATTCATAATAGCCAGAATCTGGAAACAACTTAGATGTCCCTCAACTGAAGAATTGATAAAGAAACTGTGGTACATTTGCATAATGGAATACTACTCAGCTTTTAAAAAACAAGGAAATCTTGAAAATTTTCAGGCAAATGGATGGAACTTGTATATATTTTGTATCAAGTCTAGCAAATATATGAATATATTTTTGTGAAAAAAAATCAAGAAGATTGATACCCATCATCTCTCATGCTCAATTGCTTTATCATATGAAATCTCAGTTTTGGAATACGGTATACAGCACCACATTAACTATAGTAACCATGAGATAAAATAGGCACAGAGTAGTTACCTTCCCTGAAACCTCATGCTCTTTGACTTTTATCTCTCTCTAACTCTGAGAATTTCTTCAGTCCTATGATTCTCATTATTTCTATAACATATAGAAGATCTCTACTATCATGAGGCCTCAGAAATAACAACATTTTACACAACTTCCTGCCTCAGAGCATCCCAGGTGATGAGCCAAACCTGTAAATGGCTTGGGCTTCAGACTTGCTTATCAGAAAGGTAAGAAAGAACAACAAAGACCAATTCAAGCTGTGTATGCAGGGATTGGGTTTCTCCACAGCCATTTTGTATCAGAATCACAAAGAAGTCAAGAATCTACAGGTTTTCAGCTGCCAAAGCGTCCAGAGGGAAAACATGTGATGAGATGCAAACACTTCTAAACATGACAAATGATATATAAAGATACATTGGGTGCTTTCATGAAAGATATTTATAGACTATTATATTTCCTTTCTTACTCTCTTGGGTTCAACATTCTTTTCTTCTTTCACAACCAGTGGGCAACAATTACTATATAGGCCCACATTTTATATAGATATGTGTTTATGAGTGTGGGCATGTACACACACAGACATGCATGTGTGTGTGTGTGCGTATGTATGTATGTATGTGTGTGTGTGTGTGTGTGTGTATGTATATATGTGTGAGAGAGAGTGTGTGTCAGAGGACAGTAATCATCTCTCATGCTCAATTGCTTTATCATATGAAATCTCAATTTTGGAATACTGTATACAGCACCACATTAACTATAGTAACCATGAGATAAAATAGGTTACTTCTTTTTGCTTGTGATAAGAACTCCCAGTTCTCCATGTAGGCTTGAATGTATGCTTGAGTAGCTAGCCAGGTAGCTCTGGGGTTCCAATGATCTCTGCCTCCCATCTCAGGATCCATAAGGTTGCAGGCTTCCGCCACCACACTTACCAATTGAAACTATTACTTAGATTATAATACAATGGACATACAAGTGTATATTATAAATATGTTGTCCTTTTCTTAGCTGTGCAGTCTACTGGATACATTCATACTTAAGATTTATTGAAAAATAAATTTAAAAGTTGCCTAAAAGAAGGAAATCTTGTCTCTCTATTGTGAGAATTCATAAAGTTGAAACTATCCATCAGGCAGTGACTTAGGAATTAACTTTTGACAACAAGGAAGAAAGTTGTGTTAGGCAGGATGAATTAATCCAGGAGATTTGTGTCTGAAATAACAAGGTAACCTGAGTAAGAGAAGCAGATAGCTTTGTAAGCAGCAAACTCTTTATAAAATAGATTTTGTTTCACAATTTTAGATATACAATTTTCCTTGTTTGTTTTTTATGATTATTTTTCATATGTGTTTATATTATTACACACACCTATATATAATAAGCTACCTACAACAAGAAAAACCATGAAACACTCAGGAATTATTTAAATGTTACAGTCATAGTGTTTTGGCTATTTGTATTTGGCAACCTTGAAGAACACATCGTTTCTCTATGAATACAATCAATAATAACTTATAACCAATTCCCAATGAAAATTACAAATGCTTTAGAAAATAGATTTTGTTTCACTATTTTATATATACATATTTATACACACACATATACCCAACTGGAAAAATTTTCTGTGCACACATATGTATATATCAAGACCTCTCATAAGATTGTTAGGATTTTATTTGTTTAATAAAGTAATAAACCTTTGACTTTTTTTGATACTGGCTTGACAGCATCTGATTCTAGTGTATTATGACCCACTTATTTGCTTGGAATTTAAGTGTATATTGAACTATTGAATAGCTTTCCTTTAACTGTATATTTTATGAAAGTCATGAGTATTTTTTACTAATTATTTCCTTGCTTACTCAGATGTGATAAAGTCTCTAAGACAGGGAATACCGTGAGATCATTTTATATTTCTAACATGTAACGTACTTCTTAATAACTGGATGATGCACTGCTCTATGGGTAAAGCACTATGTCATAAGGAGTCATTTATTGCTGTGTTTCTTTAGCAGGATAATAGTAGTGGGTTTTCCAGTCAGCCTAACATCTGTCTAATCTCAGGGATAGCAGTGTAAAGTATGAGATCTATATCAAGGAATAGGGCTGAAATCCAATTTTTTAAAAAAAAAAGTTGGTTACTCCCATAGCATTTGTCCTACCATTGCACCAGTACATCTTACAGGCAGGTCTCTTCTTTAATATACAAATAAGTCTTCCTATAACTGCTTGTCCTGTAGGATTGTGTGGTATGCCTGTAATATGCTTTATATTGTAATATACAAATAAAACTGTTTCATTTTACTAGAGACATATGCTAGAACACTGTCAGTCTTAATTTGCAAAGGTATGCCCATAATAGCCATAACTTTTAATAAAAGTGTAACTACACAATTAAAAGCAGTTGTCTATTGAAATCTTGAACATGTATCTATGGTATAGTGCACATACTTTAATTTTCCAAACTTTGATAAATAAAACACATCCATTTACCAAATTTTATTTCTTTGGGTAACTTTTGGCTACTTCCTGAGGATAATAGAGTTTGGTTATATAAAGAACAAGTAGAACATTTCCTTATAATTGCCTTGGCTTGTTGACAAGTGATAAAGAAATCTTTCTTCAAACATTTGCTCTTAACATGGTGTTTCTTAGGAAATTCTGAGGCTTCTAATACATCTCTTAATAACTGATCAATTTCTTCATCCCTTGTGCTAGAGGGCCTGGAAGACCCATATGGGATCTGAAATGTATATTATACAATGGATGATTTCTATTTCTGACTAGTTTTTGTACTTAAACAAATAGTAAAGTTTATTCTGAATCATGCAGAGTAAGTTCAGTGCTTACAATACATAAAACAACTCTTTCTCCACATTAAGAGTAAGTAACTATTAAAATATTCAGGTAAATCTAGTAATACCATAAAAATGTCACACAGATCTGATTTTTAAACTAAATCATAAGGGCTCCAAGCCATTTACTTATATTTCTTAATTTAATATCTATGTTTCTGGATTTATTTGTATCAGCATAGAACATTGGGACTCCACAAATTAGTGTTGCTTTTACTATAATGAGGGAAAATCCAATTAATTCTTTTTATAAACTGAAGTCTCTTAGTTTGGGGATATTTGCTGTTAATCTCTCCCAAAAATTACTGTAAGCTCTTTTCCAATGTTCATTTTTTGCCCATTATGAGTCAGTTTCAGCATTAGTAAAAGGCACAATAGTCTTTGCTGTGTCTATTCTTGCTAATTGACAAAGTTTCATTTTTTTCTTCAGAATCAACTCAGAAAACTTTTCTGTATATGTGTTTAATTTTTTACTTTGTTTCTGTGCTAAAAATATCCATTCTAAGATATCATCGTCTCTCTGCATAGGAATTTCTCAAGGAGAATGAATAGAAGGCAAAATACCTAAAATACAATCCAGCTTTGTATCCAAATGGTCCACATATGTATCCTGTAATGTCTTTTCTACCACAACCAATTCTTTTTCAGTTTAAGCTGATAATTTTCTTGGACTATTTAAGTCCTTATTATCTTGTAAGGTTTGAAATAAATTACTTAGATCTTGAGTAGTCAATACAATTATGGTTCTTAGCCAATTAATATCTCCCAACAACTTTTGAAAATCATTAAGAGTCTGAAATTGATCTCTCCTGATTTGTACTTTCTGTGGTATAAATTTCCATAAATGTATCTTATTGCCTAGATAATTAATAGATTATCCTCTTTGTAATTGTAGGAGCAGTTTATAATCCCTAGGAAGAAAAATTTCTCTTTATTTCATCAAATATTTTTAAGGTATCTCTGTCTGAATCAGCCAGTAAGATATTATCCATATCGTGATAAATTATAGGTTGAGGAAACTGTCTAAAAATTATTTTAATGGCTGTTATATATAAAAATGACATAAAGTAGAACTGTTTTCCTTGTGGTAAGTCTTTCCAATGATATTTCTTTACTGGACAACTATTAAGTAGGGACTTAGAAAGAAAACCTTTTCCTATCTTGCTCATGCAAAGACATTGTGAAAAAGCAATCCTTTAAATCAGTCAGTACAAGAGGCTTAGGTAATAAAGAAGACGGTGGGATTCCAGTCTGTAAAGAGCCTATTGGCTGAATCACCTTATTTATGGATCTTAAATTTGTTAACATTCTCCACTTTACAGATTCTTTTTAATTACAAATATAGGTAAATTTTAAAAACTGGTAGATTCTTCAATGTGTTGATAATTTAGCTGTTATTATACCAACCATTTTCTTACCTATAATTTTTCATTTGTCATAGGCTATTGTTCCATCCATACAGGTTTGTCAGCCATTTTAAAAGCAGGGTAGTTGGTACATTTGAAAGTCCAACACCAGTTGTATCCTGTTTATGCATAATGTGGGCAGTCTGTGGCTGTTCTTGATAAAACTTTTCAATATTTTTCTAAGAAGTACTTTTTTATATTATGGTTTATTTCTGAGATTAAAGGAATGCTAACCTATGTCTTCCATTGCTGCAACAAATCATGACCCCATAAATCCATGACTATATTAGCCATGATTGGATTTTTATTTTTCCTATTTGACCTTTTGGCCCTATACATTTAAGCCATCTCATACTTTGTTTTACCTGAGATACAGTGCCAACCCCTAGAAACTAAATATTTACCTCCTGAAGTACCTAATCCAGGAGAAGAAGATGTAACAATTTCACCAGTGTTGGCCATGTCTATCAAACCTTCAATTTCAATATAATTTATAAATACTTTTAGTTTTGACCTCTGATCATATCTAGCAGCTTGCCAAAATACTTTTTTGTTTGTTTGTTTGTTTGGTTTGGTTTGGTTGTTGTTTGTTTTTGTTTTGTTTTGTTTTGTTTTTGGTCTCTCCTCAATTTTCTGTTTTATGTACTTTGATATCTGGGGTTTTAAGGGCTATATCCAGATGAGTGATGTTTAATTGCTCTGTGGATAAGTTTCTCCACTGCTGACCTGAATTAGCTGAATTGAATTTGATATATAAGTTGCCTTATTTGCCCCTTGTTGATATGTATTCATTACTCCAATGTCAGCCTTTGATACACCTTGTGAATATTCCAGAAAGCTCAGTCCTTTCTTTCAGAATTAGCTTGGCTCTACCCACAATCCCTTTTGAAATGATCTTGCTTGCCACAGACAAAGCATTTGACAATTTGATTTTTCTTAAATCCTTTAGATACTACTCCTACTATTAAAGTTGCACCATAAGTATGAGATCCAGTATCAGCCATACTTTTAATCTATTCAACTATTGTTACTGATCTTGCATTTTAGAGGCCTAATCACATTTTTTGCATGAAGAATTAGCATTTTTGAAAGCCAAAGATTTGATCAATTTTTGTCTAGATTCTGAATCTGATTCTCTTCTATTTACAACTGAAGTCAATCTTTGTTTAAAAAATGAAATACAAAAAAATGGTCTTTTGGACCTTGTATGATTTTAGTAAATTATTCAGACTTTTTTCCTATTTCTTCAACCTTATCCTAAGCACGTAAAGCTGCCATATGACATATCACCAACTGGCATCATCATATTCAACCTGCGTTTGTACCTCAGTATATTGACCTTCACCAAACAACTGATCTTGAGAAATATTGATACTACTAGTCCTATTTCTCTGATTTATCTCCTTAGCTGCTTCTTTCTACCATGATAACAATTGTCAGTAAGGGCCAGCTTCTAACACTGCTTTTGTAATATATTTCCAATCTTGGGGGATTACTATATTTTGAATTGCCTATGACTTTAATATCTGTTTTACATATGGTGGATGCATACAATATAAAGTGCCAACATCTTTAAATTTTGCTTATATCTATGATTTCTATGAGATGCCCAGGTATCTTACCAAGTCTGATGACTTCTGAGCTTCTCCCACAGTTTCCACACTTCTCTGTAGCTAGTGTGATTTTTCTGCCTAATTTCTGTTCATGTCAAGTGCATACTGCTTGGCAATTTTCTGCTTGTTTTCTCTCTTCATGTACTTTTGCTGGTGTGTCTTCTCCTGAGGCAAGCTTCTCCACATTGCCACCCTCTCCATAGGTGCAGGCTTTTTCCTTGACTCTGCTAGCACATGACTCTGGGTGCTGGCTCAGCCCCGGAAACCCTCTTCAGCTGCTCAGCATCCACAGCACCTGCCTGGAGAAACTGCTGTTTCCGTGCAAAGACCTATTCCACCTACTGTGCTGCCAGCTCATGAGTTTCCTCTACTACCCAACTCTGTCTTCCACCCAACTCTGGCTATAGCCAGTGTCTGTCTTTTAATCCTGTAGCAGCCTTCATTGGGCTGGCATGCATTCATGTAGTCCTTTTCTTGTCCTGGGCCCACATGTCACCCTGGGCTGCATGGTTGTTTGTCCTCCTGTGAGAGCTGAGCCTCACATTCTGGGAAGTTGCTGGTCTGGTGCTGCTGCAGGCATTTCTTTGGCAGACATATGCTTCTATGAGCCACAGCCTATGAATTTGCTCTCTTGCAGGGCCATGAACTGAGGCTCCACTTCTCTGCTCTTTCTTAGTCTTCGGCTTAGCTAGGAAACCCTGTCCAGCTCTGGGAAATGCTTCTTCCCTGCCTTCCAACTTGGAATTCTTGTCTAACACCTGAATCTATTGCCTGAGTTTGGATTTCTGCCCTAACCCACATTCAGTATATCATCGAACTCTGCCTAAGTTTGGATCACATGTCACGTTGGACAACAATTATCACCAGACTGTCTCCACCTGCAAGCAGCCCAAGTAATGACATGGAGATATTTACTAATATATGAAAGCTTGGCCTTAACTTAGGTTTGTTCCCAACCAGCTCATATCCCTTAATTAGACAGTTTAAACTAATCTACATTCTGTCATGTGGCTCCTTATCTCTTGGTCTCTTAGTCCCAGCCTTATTTGTTTCTTCCTTTGCCTCTGGCTAATGAGTATCTCTCCTGATTCTTTCCCAGTGTTCCTATCTGCCTGATGTCCCACCTCTTCTCTTTTCCTTTGCTACAGAACCTTGAGCTCTTTATTAAACCAACAGAAGGTGATGGAGAACATGTTTTTAAAGCACTGAGACAGGTGATGCTTCATAAAAATAACAATACCAACATTTCTGCTGGTACAGAAATCAGCACTTGAACCACACACAACCTCTACACAATGCTCAAGAGATCATCCACAAAATGTGCCTCAGCTGAAAGTGCCTCACCAAAACATAGGGACCTGAGTTCAGGGAACTAGCATCCATGTCAGGTCCAGGAGAGCACATTTATAGCCTCAGAGCAGGGCTTGGGGACACTTGGATCCCTGGAACTTGGTGGCCAGATAGCCAAACTAAATGAGTTAGTTCTGAGTGCCTTGAGAGACATTATCTCAAAAACCAAAGTAGAAAATGGATGAAAATGATAGCTAGTATAAATCTCTGGCCTCCATAGCAAGAATTCCCTAGTGTGTGTCTCAATGCACATATTCACTTCACATGTGTACATGCACATATGTGGCTTGCTTGGTGGAAAGCTGGGGTAGCATGTGTAAAATTCTGAGTTTGATCCCTAGTCCTGCATGGAATCAGATCGCTAATGCACATTTTTTACTCAGCTTACTCTGGAGGTGGAGGCATGAGGTTCAAAAGTCCAGTGTTACATGGCAAGCTTGAGGTCAGCCTGGGACACATGAATCCCTGATTGAAACACAAAATTCTCCATGGGATGATTTTGGAAATCCAGAGGTGTCATTGACTGTGCAGTGGTTCTGAGAGAGGCATGGTTTGTTAACACATCAATGCTTTGTGTGTGTGTGTGTGTGTGTGTGTGTGTGTAGAGGGTAGAGGGTAGATAGAGGCAGGCAGTCCTGTAAAACTTTAGAAACATTAAAAATTCTAATTGGTCTTCACATATTTTGTTCTATAAGATAAATAAGCTCAGTTAAATTGATACCAGCACCTATTGTAAGTAACAGAGTGCTGATAGACATATCAGGTGCTTGGAGTTTCAATGTAACCCTGTCAGGATACTTTCACATGTACTACACTCTCCATTGGTGACTGAGTCATTCAATACTTGGCAAATGCTACCCTATGTCAATTTATTCTGGCAAAGTGATGAGCTACCTCTAATATACCTATTTGCATGAATACTTAATATTTTAAATCTTATGTGGTTAAAAAACAAGTGCTTGATGACATTGATATCCTATCAGTTTGATCTGATGATGTCTAAAACTGAGGCTGCATTGCATTGAAGCAGTATCTTGTTTTCACTTGTTTAAATATCAGAAAAATTATACAATCCAACATCATGAGTTAAAACTATAGCTTGATGCCCTTTTACACTTGTACAACACAATATCAAAAACATTTTATCTGCCAATATGTGATTTCTCTGGTGCCCTTTGACATTTTGAGCGTACATTCTCATGCATCATTAGAGGCTCCATGTTGAGTCAATATCACACTTCTCTGTTGTTTTCAGATGCCTCCTAAAGCAAAAGGTTAATGATCAATAAAGTGCACTGAAATGGTGCTTGCTGCTGCCATAGCTCATATGTTTCTCTTTTCACTCACTCTCCACTTGCTCTTAATATTTCCTGAGCAGCTTTTGTTTTTTCATTTAATGAAGAGTAACTAATGTGGTATTTTCTCTTTATAAAGTAGAAATCGTTCTAATAGAACTCTATCCACGGGGACCAATGATGCTCAAGATGACTTTCATCTGCCCTGTGACAGTGGTTAGCTCACCATTTGACAATTGTATGCTTTTAAAAATTAAAGGTCGTGCATAAAATCTCTCATTTGCATGAGTTTGCATAGGTTATAAAATTAATGTAAATGCTGTCTGGCTTAGGGAGCCATGACATTAGTAGTATCGAATGAGAAGAACTGAAACAAAAAGGTCTCAGGCAACTATCCTTATTTTCAGAGGACATATTTTTATGCTTAAAAGACCCTGTAGAATCTATTAGATAACTCTTAAATCTAATAAATATACACAGTAATGTCAAAGGATAAAAAATCAATACAAAAACAGTAGTCTGGATATATACCAACAATGTGCTCTCAGAGAAATAAATTAAGGAAAATATTTCATTTGCAGTAGCTCAAAAAAGTAACTCCCTGGGACTAACATAACCAAAGAAGTTGAAGAACTCTTTAATAAAAACTTTAATCAAACATTGAAAAAGGAAATCAAAGACGACATTAGATGATAGAAACGGCTTCCATGCTCTTAGATGGGCAGAATTAATATCATGAAAATGGCTATCCTGCCAAAATTAATATACAGATTTAATGAAATGACCATCAAAACTCTAACGTTGTTCACAGATCTAGAAAACACAATCAGAGAATTCACATGGAACCAGAGAAGACCAGGAACACCTAAAGCAGCTCTGAAAATGGATCACCTCAAATTACACTACAGACCTCTGTAACAAAAATATCCTGGTACACATAAAGGGATCTTTTACTTGCCTTTTTCAGAAGTTGTCCCATCTGCTTAGGTAGGCCTAGTCCTGGAAGCATCAAGCCTCCATACTATGTAATCTAGGCCTAGAATGTTATCAGCCACTGAGATTTACTGATGAATAAGCTCACCCTTCCTTCTTCTCTCTGAGCTCTGGGCTGCCTTGTTTAACTCAGCTGTTCTGGCTCAAACTCCTCTCCCAGGTAACTCATTCAGTCTGGCTTTTCTCTTGGGTTCTGATTTCTCTGCTTGGGCTCAAACTAACTCCAGCAATCTTTTCTAATCTTCTGGCTCCTTCTCATTCCTAGCTTGTTCTGTCTTTATGTGTTCTTTCTCTGCAAACTATTACTGTCGCAGTAATACTGCCTCCTCTTCTCTCTGCATTATCCTTTAAGTAGCTTTCTTTCCCTCTCTCTTCTTGTAAGAGTTGGACACATCTACTCTGTCAAATCTTTCTCTGATTCATCACTTTTTCAGCCACACAAACATCACTTCCAAACATGGGTGCTTCCTTCTATAATTAACTTATCTTTATTATTTGGGATTAAAGGCATGAACCACCAAGCCTGAACATAGCTTTTCTTTCCCTGAAACTTGCTCTATACCAATCTGGCCTTGAACCCAGATCTGCTTTCCTCTGTCTCCTGGATTAAAGGTGTGGTGTATTCCAGCCAGAACACACAGACCTAGAAGGTCTTTTGATGTGATCTCTTGCCAGAGCAGCTATGTTCTGAGATAAAATTCCTCTACAGGTACAGGTACAAAACAAACAGAAGAATGGGAAAATGTTGAGGACCTGTATACAAACAAAATACAAAGGTATGGCTGCCTATTCTTAAAAACATATATTGGGGAAAAGGTAGTCAATTTATCAAGTGCTCCGGTCAAGTCTAAATATTTACATACAGAAGAATGAATTTGATTAATATCTTTTCTTTTTTACAAAAGTCAATCTGCAATGGATTAGGGACCTTAATTTAAAACATGAACTGATGACACTAAAGGACAACTCAGATAACAGTCTTTAATACGTTGGAGTGGCTAAGAACTTGCATCTCAGAACTTCAGTAACACAGAATTTATCTGCAAGTATCAAAAGATAGGACTACATGAAATTAAAAGTTTCTGTACTACAAAAGAAGTTATCAGGAGAGCAAACATCCCACAGAATGTAAGAAAATATTTATCATCTATACCTCATATAGAATTCACAGAGAACTACAGAAATTAGACAACAAAACAGTAAAATTGCTGACAGAAATTGCTAGGTGACATGTGGGCTAATGAAGTAACAGCTTTCAAAAGAAGAAACACAAATAGCCAATGGCCATTTTATAGGTTTTCATTGGTAACTAGAGAAATGTTTTAATAGTTTAGAGTACTTGCTGCTCTTGCAGAGGACTTCAGTTTGATTCTTAGCACCTACATGTTTGCTCACAACTACCTATAACTCCAATTCCTGGGAACTCAATAATTCTACTGATCTCATTGGAAACAGGCATGCAAGTTGTGTGCATATATACATACATTCAAGCAACACATTTATATACATAATATTTAATTAAGTTTTTAACATCCCTATTTATCAGGGCAGTGCAATGTTGCTTTGAGAGACCATCTCACCTCAGTCTGATGACAATCATCAAGAAATCTAATAGCTTTTCCTTTATCTTCTATTCATAGACTTGGAGATAGAGATTGAAAAGAAAAAAGGGGTAATATAGAAATATATAGGGAAGATAGAATAAAAAGTAAACTAGTGAATCTACTCAACGTAATGCCATAATTGCCATTCACAACGTTATTTTTAATTCAATGGTACAGAATTTTATATATAGATACAAAATAAGTTTAAGTCTAGATACAGTGGTATAGAATTCAAATGAAAGTTTATTCTTTACATAATATATATATACATATATATATATTTCTACTCTAATATTGTACCCATATAACTCAATTATAATACAAGGTTTAATTCCAATGCTTTGAAAGTGCTATTACAAGCTGCTTAGGATAAATACGTTATACAAGAAAATTGTTAGTTGATCAAATCATGGTCATGCCAGTCACTAGTCTATTTTATCAGAAAAATAGACATCTTAGGTGCAACAGATAGATACTGGTTCTATGGAAAGATAAGGTAAAATAGTTAGATAAGTTCTGCAAAATCCTCAGAGAATGTTTTTATTATTGTAAAGATTCATTGACAAGGAGACAGGTTAACTACTGGCAACACCCAGCCTACCTCAAAGAGGATGATGAGATAGATAAAGAACCTCCTTATGGAGATGGCTTCACATGTGGCAATCAAGTCACTTGAAAAAAATGCCCGTATTTCTACCACAGACAGAATTCGTCCTAAAAAAGAGTAAGCTTGGATGCAGGCAAAGTGGGTTGCCAAACCCTGCAAAGACATTGTAAGCAAATCCTTAATAGTTCCTGCCTCACAATTACGTCTGTTTACTGCTCCCCAAGACCAGCTCTGGGAACAGCAAAGAGGAGAGAAGAGAGGAGGATCTGCAGTAGGGAGAATTGAGCAGGCAGTAAACAGCTGGTTAAGGGAAAGCAAGCATAGGTTGAACAACTATATGAAGGGACTAGTTGTTGAGGAGAAGTTGAGGAACAAAGGAAAAAAAAATACTCTGAGACTCAGGCATGCGCAGTACAAGCTGAAGGTGTTAAGCCCAGGAGAACTATTCTATCTGGCTCTCTATCTGTCTTTGTCTTGATTGCTATCTGACTGACTCATTGCTCACTTAATAGCTTACTAGTTCCCTGTCTGTCTGTCTGTCTATCTATCTATCTATCTAATCTATCTATCTATCTATCTATCTATCTATCTATCTATCTATCTACCTACCTATTGCTTGTTGTTACCCATCTTTCTCTCCTTGCTTGCTTATTCCTCATTTATCTATTTCTCTTCCCACTCTTCCCCATCTCTTTATCTTGCTTGTTGTTCCCCATTCTCACTCTAGCTCTTTTGCTGTATCTCACTCCAGCTTACCCTCTCACATATGTTACTTGTTTGCCCCTGTCCTCTATCTAATTAACTAACTTTTGCTTGCTTGCTTGCTGTTCGTCCAACTCTCTCCATGGACCAACCACAGTATTTTATTAAAGTGGAGTTTAATTTTTTCATTACAGGCTACATCATGATTTTTCTCATCTTTTACAATCAATAGGGCTACACCAGAGGAGGTCTTGTGCTCTAGGCTATCCTTGGAATATTTACCTTTGAAAGAAGTAGGGAAGTCCCAATGTGGAACCACCCAAAGAATCAAGGAAGTTCTTACAGGGAACTACTCAGAGAAAAAAGGAAGTTCTTACAGGGAGAGATTCAGGCTATTGTATTGTTGCCTGGGGACTAGGGAGAATAGGATTAGAATAGATACTATTGACCTTGCTCTCTCTATATATCCTTACTAGTTGGCATTAAAGGGGGCCTTGATGAGAAATTCCCAGACTTGACTCATTATTTCTCACATCTCTGTACACCACTTTCAATCCCCATTCCCTCTTTCAGGTGAACCCTGGTTCGATTTGTCCCATGGGCCGGGACATGTCATAGGGCATTCAAATGAACAAAACAATAGAACAATCTAACAAGGAAACACAAACAGTTCTGTATAACCTACAATAAAGCATACAGCAAACATCAATCAATTTCTAAGCAATGGTCAGTATAAACTTATTTTATTTCTTAAACAATACTTGAGAGAGTTTAATCATAAATTCCCCTGGATTAAAGCCATTGTGTTTACATGATTGTCATAGCAAAATAGCTTGAGCTAAATGTTCTCTAATAAAGAAAAAACTTGACCTACTTCCAGTCTCAGACTGTGTTATCTAAGCTTAAGATAACTGCCATGGGGTGCTCTATTGTTAACTATCTTTAAAGCATAACATTCCAAGCCTGCCTTCTATTGCTCTCAAAGCTGACTGTAGGAAACAGTTCTACAGGTAACAGTATCTATCCAGTTACTGCTATGTCTAGGCCTTTTTTTTTTAATGTGTTTTTTTTCTCCTTTATTAATTTATTCTTGTTACATCTCAATGGTTATCCCATCCCTTGTATCCTCCCATTCTTCCCTCCCTCCCATTTTCCCCTTATTCCCCTCCCCTATGACTGTTCCTGAGGGGGATTACCTCCCCCTGTATATGTTCATAGGGTATCAAGTCTCTTCTTGGTAACCTGCTGTCCTTCCTCTGAGTGCCACCAGGTCTTCCCCTCCAGGGGACATGGTCAAAGGTGAGGCACCAGAGTATGTGAGAAAGTAATATCCCACTCTCCACTCTACTGTGGAGAATGTTCTGTCCATTGGCTAGATCTGGGTAGGAGTTAAGATTTACTACCTGTATTGTCCTTGGCTGTGCCTTAGTTTGAGCGGGACCCCTGAGCCCAAATCTGCCTATCATAATGTTCTACTTGTAGGCTTCTAGGACCCTCTGGATCCTTCTACTTTGCCATTCTCCCATGCTTCTCTCATCTAGAGTCCCACTAGAATGTCCTCCCCTCTGTCTCAGTTTCCTGGTAAGTGAAGGCTTTCGTAGGACATGCCCCTTGGGCTAATATGCAGATATAAGTGAGTATATACCATTTGAGTCTTTCTGCTTCTGGCTTAACTCACTCATTATGATCATTTCTAGCTCAATCCATTTATCCACAAATTTCAGGAATTCCTTGTTTTTAATAGCTGAATAGTATTCCATAGTGTATATGTACCACAGTTTCTTTATCCATTCTTCTACTGATGGACACTTAGGCTGTTTCCATGTTCTGGCTATTATGAATAAGGCTGCTATGAACATGGTTGAGCAAATTTTCTTGTTGTGTGCTGGAGCATCTTCTGGGTATATTCCAAGGAGTGGAATAGCTGGGTCTTGAGGAAGCCCTATTCCCATTTTTCTGAGATAGCACCAGATAGATTTCCAAAGTGGTTGTACTAGTTTGCATTCCTACCAGCAATGAAGGAGTGTTCCTCTCTCCCCACATCCTCGCCAGCATGTGGTGTGGCTTGAATTTTTGATCTTAGCCATTCTGATGGGTGTAAGATGGAATCTCAGAATTGTTTTGATTTGCATTTCCCTGATGATTAAGGAGGTTGAACATTTCTTTAAGTGTTTCTCAGCCATTTGATATTCCTCTGTTGGGAATTCTTCGTTTAGTTCCAAGCCCCATTTCTCAATTGGATTATTTGGTTTGGTGGTGTTTAATTTCTTGAGTTGTTTATATATTTTGGATATTAGACCTTTGTCAGATGTAGGGTTGGTGAAGATCTTTTCCCAGTCTGTAGGCTGTCGCTTTGTTCTCTTGACAGTGTCTCCTGCCTTACAGAAGCTTCTCAGCCTCATGAGGTCCCATTTATTAATTGTTGACATTATTGTCTGGGCTGTTGGTGTTCTGTTCAGGAAGTTGTCTCCTGTGCCAATATGTTCCAGGCTCTACCCCACTTTTTCTTCTAAGTGACTTAGTGTCTCTGGCTTTATGTTGAGGTCTTTAATCCACTTGGATTTGAGTTTTGTACAAGGTGACAAATATGGGTCCAGTTGCATTTTTTTACACATAGACATCCAGTTGGACCAGCACCATTTGTTGAAGATGCTATCCTTTTTCCATCGAATGGTTTTTGCTTCTTTGTCGAAAATCAAGTGACCATATGTGTGTGGATTCATATCTGGGTCTTCGATTTGATTCCACTGATCAACCAGCCTGTTGCTGTGGCAGTACCATGCTGTTTTAATTACTATTGCTTTATAGTACAGTTTGAGATCAGGTATGGAGATTCCTCCGGAGCACCTTTTATTGTACAAGATTGTTTTAGCTTTTCTGGGTTTTTTGTTTTTCCATATGAAGTTCAGAATTGAACTTTCAGTGTCTTTAAAAAATTGTGTAGGTATTTTAATAGGGATTGCATTGAATCTGTAGATTGCTTTTGGTAGGATGGCCATTTTTATTATGTTAATTCTCCCGATCCATGAACAAGGAAGATCATTCCATCTTCTCATGTCATCTTCAATCTCTTTCTTTAGAGTTTTGAAATTTTTTCCAAACAAGTCCTTCACTTGCTTAGTTAGAGTAACTCCTAAGTAATTTATATTGCTTGTGGCTAATGTGAAGGGTGTAGTTTTCCTAATTTCTTCCTCTGCAAGCTTGTCATTTGTGTATAGGAAGGCTACAGACATTTTGGAGTTAATTTTGTATCCAGCCAATTTGCTGAAGGTGTTTATCAGCTGTAGGAGTTCTCTGGTGGAATTTTGAGGGTCACTTATGTAGACTATCATATCATCTGCAAATAGGAATAATTTGACTTCCTCCTTTCCCATCTGAATACCCTTGATCTCCTTTTGTTGTCTTATTGCTCTGGCTAGAACTTCGAGTACTATATTGAAGAGATATGGAGAGAGTGGGCAGCCTTGCCTTGTTCCTGATTTTAGAGGAATTTCCTTGAGTATCTCACCATTTACTTTGATTTTGGCTGTTGGCTTCCTATATATAGCCTTTATTATGTTGAGGAAAGTGCCTTGTATTCCCGATCTCTCTAAAACTTTAAACATGAATGGGTGTTGGATTTTATCAAATGCTTTCTCTGTATCTAAAGAGATGATCATGTGGTTTTTTATTTTCAGTTTGTTTATATGGTGGATTACATTGATGGATTTCCATATATTAAACCATCCCTGCATGCCTGGAATGAAGCCTACTTGGTCATGATGAATGATATCTTTGATGTGCTCTTGTATTCGTTTTGCAAGTATTTTATTTAGTATTTTTGCATCGATGTTCATAAGAGAAATTGGTCTGAAATTCTCTTTCTTTGTTGAGTATTTGTGAGGTTTAGGTATCAATGAGACTATGGCCTCATAGAATGAATTTGGTAATGTTCCATCCCTTTCTATCTTTTGGAGTAGCTTGAAGAGTATCGGTATTAGCTCGCCCTTGAAGGTCTGGTAGAATTCTGCACTGAAACCATCTGGCCCTGGGCTTTTTTTTGGTTGGGAGACTATCAATGATTGCTTCAATTTCTGTAGGGGAAATGGGACTATTTAGCTTGTTTATCTGTTCTTCACTCAACTTTGGCAAGTGAAATTGATCAAGAAAATCGTCCATTTTTCTTAGATTTTCAAATTTTGTGGCATATATGCCTTTAAAGCAGGATTTTATGATTCTTTGTATTTCTTCAGTATCTGTTGTTATGTCTCCCTTTTCATTTCTGATTTTGTTGATTTCAATAGTGTCTCTCTGTCTTTTAGTTAGTTTGGCTAATAGTTTTTCTATCTTGTTGAATTTTTCAAAGAACCAGCTCCTGGTTTTGTTGATTCTGTGAATTGTTCTCTTCATTTCTAATTTATTGCTTTCAGCCCTGAGTTTGATTATTTCCAGATGTCTACTCCTCTTGTTGTTTCTGCTTCATTTTTTCAAGGGCTTCCAAATGTGTTGTCAAGTTGCTTATGTGGGATGTTTCCAATTTCTTTATAAAAGCACTTAGTGCTATGAGTTTTCCTCTTAGCTCTGCTTTCATTGTGTCCCACAAATTTGGGTATTTTGTTCCTTCATTTTCATTGAGTTTCAGGAAGTCCTTTATTTCTTCCTTTATTTTTTCCCTAACCCAGGTGTCATTAAGTAGAGAGTTGTTTAGTTTCCATGTGTGTATAGGTTTTTGTTACTTCTGTTGTTGTTGAAGTCCAGCCTTAGACCATGGTGATCTGATAGGATACAAGGTATTATTTCAATCTTCTTATATCTGTTGAGGCTTGCTTTGTGACCTACTATGTGATCAATTTTGGAGGAGGTTCCATGGGGTTCTGAGAAGAAGGTATAATCCTTTGTGTTTGGGTGAAAAGTTCTGTAAATATTTGTTAGATCCATTTGATTCATGACGTTGGTTAATGATGTTATTTCTCAGCTTAGTTTCTGTTTCAAGGACCTATCCTTCAGTGAAAGTGGGGTGTTGAAGTCTCCCAATATTAATGTATGGGGATCAATGAGTAGTTTAAGTTTTGTTAATAGTTCTTTTACAAATATGGGCACCCTTGTATTTGGAGCATAGATGCTCAGAATTGTGATATCATCTTGGTTGATTTTACCCTTGATAAGTATGAAGTGTCCTACCTCGCTCCTTTTGATTAATTTTGATTGAAAATCTATTTTATTAGATATTAGAATGGCTATACCAGCTTGCTTCTGGTTACCATTTGCATGGATTATTTTTTCCCAGCCTTTTACCCACAGGTAATGTCTGTCTTTGGGGGTGAGATATGTTTCTTGAATGTAGAAGAATGTTGGGTCATGTTTATGCACCCACTGGGTTAGTCTGTGTCTTTTTATTGGAGAATTGAGACCATTGATGTTGAGAGAGATTAATGACCAATGTCTGTTAAGTCCTTTCATTTTTGCTGTTTGTTACAGTTAAGCATTTGTGAGGTTATGATTTTGCAGTGCTGTAGTTATCTATTTCCTGTGTAGTTTTGGTTGTAACTCATCCCTGTGCGGTAGAGTTTTCCTTCTCATAACTTCTGTAAAGCTGTATTTGTGGATAGGTACTGTTTGAATTTGTTTCTGTCATGGAATATTTTGTTTTTTCCATCAATGGTTATTGATACTTTTGCTAGTTATAGTAGTCTGGCCTGGCATCTGTGGTGTCTTAGGGTTTGCCAGACCTCTGTCCAGGCTGATCTGGCTTTCATCTTCTCTGTTGAGAAGTAAGGTATAATTCTGATAGGTTTGCCATCGTATGTTACTCTGCCTTTTTCTCTTGCCACTTTTAATATTTTTTCTTTTCTCTCTCTCTCTCTCTCTCTCTCTCTCTCTCTCTCTCTCTCTCTCTCTCTGTGTGTGTGTGTGTGTGTGTGTGTTTATTATGTGGCAGGAATATTTTCTTTTCTGGTCTATTCTATTTGGTATTCTGTAGACCTCTTGTATGTTCACATGCATCTCCTTCTTCAGATTGGGGAAATTTTCTTCTATGATTTTGTTGAAGATATTTTCTTGGCCCTGGAGTCTGGTGTCTTCTCTTTCCTCAATGCCTATTATTCTCAGGTTTTGTCTTTTCATGGTGTCCTTCATTTCTTGAACGTTCTATATCAGGACCTTTTCATATTTAACATTTTCTTTGATGGTTGTTCCAAGTGCTACAATTGTATCTTCGTGTCCCAAGATTTGGTCCTCCATTTCTTGTATTCTGTTAGAGAAGTTCATCTCTGTGTTACTTGCTTTCTTCTCTAAGGCATTTTGATCACTTTTTTCTTGGGTGTGTTCCTTAGTCATTGATTCCATTTTCATCTTCAGATCTTGAAGTGTTTTATTGATTTCCTCATCTGTTTGTTGTGTTTTCCTGAAATTCTTCTAGTGCCTCTCTATATGTCTTTTTTATGTCTTCAACATGTTTGGTTATATCCTCCTGCAGTTATTTACAGATTTTATTTGTTTCTTCCATTATCATCATCCTTACTAAGGACTTGAGGCTATTTTCTTGTATTTCTTTTGTGTTTGGGTTCTCATGGTTACTTTCTTTGGGATAGCTGGGATCTGGAGATGCTGAACTGTTTTGGATTTTGTTGTTTGCATTCTTACACTGTCTTTTGGTCATTTTACTGTTTCTGATGATGGGATATTGCTTCTGGTGTCCTTCACTGGTTGTTGAGAGTAGATAACTGGTGAATGATTATAGGTTGTGTGCCCTTGACTGTGGGGAGCAGGGAGTTCTTCCCTGGAACAGACAAGTGACCTGGTTTCCACTTCTGGCACTGCTCTACACCTTAGGCTCCAGGCTGGGTCAGAAGAGGTAGGCTTCTGCCTGGTCCCTTTCACATTAGTGCTGTGACTCCGGCCAGGTGTTTGGGGCTCAGAACACTGGCGGCTAGCTACAGCTAAGCAGGTTGCTCCAAGCTGCCTGCACTTCCTGTGGCCCTATAGCCTAGATTCTGCTCAGGTCAGACCCTCTGAGCTGTTGTTACCTCTTAGACCAGTGTATAGACACTCAGTGGTGTCCATCCTCTCACAAGAACATGGGAGATCCTGCCCAGGCTTTGGGAACTTTCCTGGTTGCCTTCTAACTGTTTGATTCTGCAGGCTATGTCCCCTGCATCTGGCTCCAATATGAGCCTGTTCTTCCCAGCGGGCTATGTGTGCTCTCACTGGAGCTAGGTGGACCCAGCCGCACGATAGATCCTGCCAGGACTATGGGAACTGTCCAAGCTGTGTTCTAACTGCTATGATCTGCGGGCTCGGTCCCCTGCATCTGGCTTCAATTTAGGCAGCTTCTCGCTGGGGCTAGGTGGACCCAGCCATGTGGGAGATCCTGGCGGGGCTATGGGAACTGGCCGAGCTGGGTTCTAACTGCTCGGATCTGTGCCCTCCATCCCCTGCATCCAGCTCCAGTTTGGACCCGTTCTACCCGCACTAGCTGCTCATGCTCCCTCTGGACTAGGTGGACCCGGCTGCCTGTGTTTCCATAGGTTCTGGGGACCTCTGCAACTTGGTGTGAGGCAAGTGGAGGGGGACAAAGGCAGATTACCCTGTTTCCCTGAGACTTCCCCAAGCCAGGGGCTTCGGTGTACCACCATCCCACACACTGAATATATATACTGGCTCCAACCAGCAGGTGGGTTCCATTCAAACATCTGGAGAGTGGGTTCAGGACCACTGTGGTCTGTTGCTTGACCCAGGGCCAGGCCCACTGGTGGTCTGCGCTCTGCAGGACCCTACTTACCTAAAGTTCTCTAGATCTAGAAGTCTGTGGTTCCATTCAAGTCCCTGGTTTCCATGCAGTAGATCAGATACAGTGCGTGCTAGGCACCACCATCTTGGAACTTGGTCTTAACATTCTTTCATGCAGTTTCTGCTTAGGTGATCACAGTCAGAGCAAAAAACTCTATCATTGTCTCAAGCCTTTGGCCAGATGCCCTCTTTCAACATTCTTTGTGAGAAAAAGTTTTTCCCTGTGTGATTTTCATAATGGCTGAGAAATAAAGAGGAAAAAACAGTTTAAGGATAAATAGCAGATATCTAAACATCATTACACCTGGACCATGCATAATATTTGGGGGCAGTGGTGATCAGCCAGAGATCTTTGGAATTTTGACAAGCAAAGCCACAACAGCTGCTCTAGATGTCTAGAGATCATGCTGGACAGTCAGAGGTCTCTGGAACTTTGTCAAGGAAAGCCTCTATGTCTTATCCCCATGTCTGCGACATCTGTCAGATATATTGGGCCAGAAGGCTGAAGATGATGCTCCAAAGTTATAGAGAGTTTTGGGTGACTATTCAGTTGGCAAACTGTCTCCACCATCTTCTCATTTGGAAACCTTAACTCCCTGTATACACAGGTAATTGATTTTATTCCTTTTCAAGTCTCTGATGGGATTCAAGACCAGATAGTTTAGTTTTACAATTAAGCTTAGTTGTTTAGGGGTTAAGATGTTTTTAGGTCTAGATTGATGTTTTAAGTCCATAATGATGAGATATAATAGATATTTATTTACATTCAGAATTTTAGATGCACCAATATAGGAAGGATGTTTTCTTCAAGGCTGTCAAATACAAATAGGCAAAACACTAAGAATGTAACATTTATATAATTCCTGATTGTGTCATGATTCATCTTTCTGTAGGTAGTTTATTGTATATATGTGTAATAATATAAATGTATATGTAAAAAAATTAAAACTTTAAAAATTTAATAAAAAATAAAATAAAGAAATCTAATAATAAAAGTTAATGAGAATTTGAAAATAAGAGGAGACCTTATTTACTACTTGTAGGAATGAAAATTAATACAGCTATAAAGAAATGTTGAAGATTTCTAAAGCAACTAAATATAGAACTACCATATGTCCCAGCTATTCCACACCTGGGCTTTAAAAGGATACAACATCCTCAAATACAGGTATTTGAACATTCATGATTATTGATTTTCTACTTACTATACTTAGTACTTACTATAACAAAGAAAATGGAACCAACCTAAATGTCCATAATAAATGAATAGATAAATGAAAATATGATAGAGAAATAAAATGAAATGTGTTTTAGCTCTAAAGAAAACTGAAATTATAAAATGTGCATTATAATGGATAGATATTAGACTATGTGATATTAAAGGATACCATCAAAACTATGAAAGAAAAATTTGAAACAACATTTTCTTCTTCATGGGCATTGGCTTATAATATATGCATGTGTGTGTGTGTGTGTGTGTGTGTGTGTGTGTGTGTGTGTGTGTAAACAGATGTAAGATTTTATATATAATATAACATTTAGAAAAGAAACAAAGAAATGGTAATATTAGATGATGATGAAGGATTGAATGCAAGCAAAGAAACAAATGACTCGTGAAAAAGGACATAAAGATGATTAGTTTTCTAGGTTCAATTCTGTTGTAGCTTTTTTATTTTTTTGTGATTGGTAAATCCATAAAATTGTAATTTATAATGGAAATATAAAACTCTAAGCTGGCACTCAGTAACCTCAGAGGGACCATTCTAACTATGTAGAAGTTTGATATGATATATGAAGTCAATTAGAATAAATTTATTTTAAATAATGGTAAAATTAAATTTAAAAATATGATATTAAAAATATTTTCAACCTATTATACTATAATCAATAGATATATCTTTTTTAAGGCAAGAGACATTTTCAGACAAGAAAAAAGAATCTACAAACCTTTCACAAATATGGCCCATAATTGGTTTTGTAAATAAAGTTTTGTTGTGACATACCCAAGTCCATTTGTGCATATATCCTCTATGACTATTCTCATTCTCCAGTGAGAGAACTAAGTAGCTACTATATGTCCAATATGTATTTTCATATTCTGGGTAGAAACACTACTAGCTCAAATAAAATTAGTTGTAATCTTCTTTTAAGAAAAAAAATATGACATGATATATAACGTATTTGTTTTGACAAGATCTATACAATTGAGAGGCCACAAACATTTCACCTTGAAGAGCAAAACAAGAACTTTTCTGTCTTTTTAAATTTTACTGCTAAAGTTGAGTCAGTGGTTGAACATGCCTCAAGCCAATATCCAATGTAAACATGTTTATCCTTGGAAATGAAAGAACTTTTGTGTAATTCTGGAATGTGCTACTGTAGGCATGTGCTATAGGAATACGTTTTTCTTTTAAGCATACTGGTTGTTGGCAGACTATATCATTCTTTAACCTGTTGCAACCTGTTGCAGAGTCAGTAATATTTAATTTGATTTGTGATTCTCTTAAAATGATGTCTTGTTCACTGTGAAATACAAGGACTCTCAGAGTCATAACTCTTTCAGGCTCCATTCTAACACAATGTAATGGACCCTATAATTTTTCCTGTACAGCAATGGTGTTTCCATGTCAGTCTTGTGTATTTATACTATCTCTGATGATAAAGAAATTGCTTAAAAGAGTTCAGGGAGCTTGCTTCTGTCATCCCTGGTTAAAATAAGAAGAAGAAAAAAATAAACAAAAGGATAAAATAGGGAAGAAAATGCTTAAGTTTTAGAGTCCATGTAAGTTTTTTTCATTTGTTGCATTGATCACAGATACCTTCGATCATGACAGTATAGTGCTTTCTAGTAGTATGAGAGCACTGTGCTGGAATGAATTGATCAAGAATGCTTGCTTAAGATATATCTATATATGTGTAAAAGATATTTCTGTGCATTTGCATAATCAGTAAAATTGATCTTTCTGTGCACTTCCTATATATAAGTCCCACCTTAGGCACATGTTTTTTCACTTGATTTTAGCAAAAGGCTGAGAAGCAATAGAGAACATGCTTCTACCTCCCTTCCAAACCACTGTCCATAGGTAGAGGAGAAAGTAGCTTAATATGAGAAGGGAGCATTGGACCTGTTTAGAAGTAGTTTCTTGAGCCAATTCCACTCTGAATTGCCAGGATATCACCAGTCCAGTTCAATGGCAAACACCAAACAGCAACATGAATCAGTAGCAGCAACAGGGTCCAACAGAAACAGCAAGGGTCCTGCAAATTAGCACTAGTCAGAGGAAGTGGCCAAAATAAGCCAGAGTGCCATGAAAAGTTCTCTGGCGCATTTCTCTCTATGAAGTGAAGCCCAGTGAAGCCCAGCAAAGCCTTGCACAGCATAGTAATGCAAAAATATCATCTCACTGTCTGTGGGGTTCAAATTATGTTCTTTCTAACATCATGTGCCTTCTCACATTTCTGTTTTCAGGGGGAAAAAAAGCATGCCCTCTCATAAGTCAGTTTCCAGAAAAGATATCACATGACACAACTGACTTTTTAAAGAAACCAGAAACTTCCATTTCAGAAGCTCATCATACCTAAGAAGTTCACAAGGTTACATGGTTTTTGGAGCTCAGAAAGTTTTAAGATCCACTGTGTCCCTCCTCAATATTACACAATCAGTAAAGGACTGCAAGGGCATAGACTATCCTCCTACGGAGCTGCCATCAGGGAAGTAGGAAGCTCTGAAATGCATCTCTTATAAGTCCTCAACCACATTGTAGTAGACCTTCTCATGATGCAGCTTCCTTTGTGTCACCCAGGCATCCTTATGTGTCACAAATAAAGTAGAGGGTTCGTCAACACATAGTATAATATTTTTAAAAGTACATTTTATAGCATAATCACCTTGGTCTGTTGTTTGTGTTCTTTCTGAAGTTGATACATGTTTGTTAATATCTGCCAGAGACAACATCACAAAACATCCAAAAAAATTAGAATGCTAGTTCACAAGATAGACATATGTAACATTGAAATATAGTACTGATTGACCCTCAGAAGTTATTATTATGAAATATAGCCAAAATACAATATTTTATTAGAAGAGTCACTTCTCCCATGTGGTTTTTATTAGAGCATGATGTCATTATAAACAATAAAGTTCTTGTTAATTAATATTTCACAGCATAATGCACAAGTCCTGCCTTTTATTTCTGTGAAGATGTTAGTACCTACATCTTTTTCTAAGAACTAAAATGTAGCTTTAAAGTAAATACAGCTAACATTTATGACTTTCTGAGAGAACTGGGCCTGTGTACATGGAAGCCCACCTGAGCTATCTTTCTGGAGAGATGGGTGCCCTAACTTTTGAGTTCTTGTCTTCTTTCTTTCCTTTGAATAGCTGGTTATTTAGGCATTAATTAGGCTGTGTGTGTGTGTGTGTGTGTGTGTGTGTGTGTGTGTGTGTGTGGTGTTTACATTCACTTTCAGAAATCCATTATTGAATTAGACTACCCACATGCCTTACAACTTTCAGTTTATCTTAGCTTGTAACTTTGGATATTAGATATACTCAACCATGTGTTACTTACTCCCAACTGTGGATTTTGGTTTTATAGGTTTTTAAAATAATTTTGATTTACTCCTTTTGTTAAAAAATGCAGAGAACAGGTCTGGTCTCTCCATTGTCTTCTGCTCAAGTAATGACAGCTCTGATGCTGTCTGTCTTCTTCACTGACATGTTATAATCACAGCAAAAGCTGTTTGTGGTGGGAGAATAAAATCAGCAAGGTGCTCCATTTTGCATGTGGAAACATTCAATAGCGCAAACCAGACTGTCATTTAAGTATTGATTTCAAACCTAAGCACATTGCAGATGTGATAAATGCAGAATTACCTAAGCAAGGATCCTCCCAGTTTTAACCATACACCAAGCTAAGTTTTAAAGAGAGAGGGGTACATTTCTTAAAAGTAGCCTCAGATATTTCTGAATTTAGTTGCAATGACAGACTAATTCAGTTGGGAGACACAAATTAAGTTGGTATTTTAGGATGTTTGAATCTACTGCCTCACTAAATGTATACTAAATGACTAAGCCACTGATAAACAGCAAATAAATTGCTCTCCAGATCTCTAATTTTTTAGCTGTTGACATAAAAATAAAAATGTTGACTCAAGCATTTTTTTTTTACTCAACAGAATTTGAGTATTAAAGTAGTAGACACAATAAAAGGACTAGTTTTCAAGTTTTAATACCTGCAGGGACTTTGGACTTTGAAAACCAGAGCTGGAATAAGAGGCAGGACATGTCAAGCCCTATTATATTATGAAGAGCAGGACTGAATAAGAATGCATTGATTGCTTTGAGATCCTGGGACTTTGTTCTCCCAAGTATCTTTTATCAATTTTTCTAATTAGTAAAAGACATTTACAGAAATACTTTGATCCCAAATAACAAAAGAGATTTTGCTTAAGATACTGAGTGATATTTAACCTTTGTTTATCCCTGATGCTTTAATGATCTGTGGAAACACAGTTCTTTCTTCAGGTGGTAAAAATTAAATTGGAGCCAATTAATTTTATGCATTTCTCAAGGTATGCAGACCTGTTCCAGTCCATTCAGAGCAGAATTTGTGCGCTGACCTGGCTGGGACAGGAAGAACTGTCAGGATCTATAGTAGTTGCTGTGATGTTAGGTTGTAAGGGTAATACTTTAAAACTATAGACCCATACCAGTATTTATACATTCATTGCTTGCTCTATCCCCTATATACTTAACCTGTCATTACTTCTTTTAGATGCCAGTCAATACAATATTCTCAAATACATTTTGTAGGATTATTTAATATGTGAAGTTTTTCTCACAGAAGGGCCCCTTTGACTATTTTCAGTTACATAAAAGTCAGAGTTAAACATTTAGTCATATGCTGGTATACAAGGTATCTAGTTTAAATCAGGGTTTTGCTAAACTAGCGGAAATTATGGTTTTTTTTTTCGGGGGGGGTCAGGGCTGTAACAAGAATATTCAATTCGATTATTATTTAAAACCTTACATTTAAGATAAAACAAACAGAAATAAAATTAAGCTCTGGGGTTACTATTGGTACTCTACAGGGAGTTTCTTTTGTAAGTTGAATGGTCACACATGACCCTGAAAGGAGAAGCTGTTCCACTCACTGAACTGAAGAGACAAATAATTGAGTCCCATGCATGCCTGTAACTGTAATAGTCTGGAGTGCCATATGAAGTAGCAAATGATTAAATAAACCAATTTTAATTTTTCCAAGTTGCAATAGCAAGTTTTACTGTAATTAGCATCACCAACTTTAGTTCAACTTGAAGGACAAAATAACACTGGAGTCCAAAGAGAAGGTTCTACTATGAAGCCATCACTGATTTCAAATCAGTGTATTCTGCAGTCTGGCGCTTACAAATGAGATGTTAGTCCTGAAATTTCCTCTTTATTCCCACATAATCTTTACTTCCATGAATCACTCCTATCTATTAGTAAGGGTTATAAGAAATGCAAAACTTTCCCTTGGGGCATTATTAACTTTTTGTAACTGAGGTCCAGAGAGATGATGTGACTTGCTAAGTCTGTGACATTTTTAACATTCAAGAAAATAACTGAATTCCCTTTTCCACCTGGTCATTCTCAGAAAAAAACCAAGTATGCCAACTTCACATCAGAAAGCAAGGGTGCCAGCAGAGAAAATACCTCCATAAGATCACACTGTAGGCAAGCCTGTGTAGCATATACATAATTAGTGCTTGATGTATAAGTAAGTTTCCAGGGTGGTGCCGTGCCTAATCTTCTGGTCCTACATTGGATAATAAAGCAAGCTCTGAAAGCCATAACAAGTAAGCATGTAGCACTGGACTTCAGTGTCTGGCTCCAGGTTCCAGCTCTGTTTGAGTTCTTGACCTGACTTTCTTCAATGATGAACTGTGACATGGAAATAGTAAATAATAAACCCTTTATTCCCCAAGTGGCTGGTCATCATGGGGTTTTAGTGCAGCAATAGAAACCCTAACTAAGACACCAAGTATTCACAGAGGTGAAAATGTAGAGAACAGTGGGAACAGTCGTAGAGACATTAAGCTTAACCCTGATTCTACTTAGTTCCTTGTGACTATCTCCCATGTGAACTTCCTCCATTCTTTTTCTGGGTGCTTATGCCCCACACTAGGCAGCTCCCCAGCTCTCTACTGAATGCTGACAGTGCACAGTTGGCTGCCTTTTGTCCTCTTTCCCTTAATTACACAGAAAGTCACCCTCGTTTTCCTTCCCTAGTCACCATAGTGTCTTTCCTGACACTACCCCGGCATGGACATCTACCCTTTTCACTGACATCTTCAGATTGGTTTACTTATGATGCGATGAAGAAGAGCCACAACATGTTAAGTTTACTCACAGAAAATGTGTAGCCAGGCCATGAATCTTGAAGCAGACTTCTTTGATCTTTATATCACTCATTCTCAAATGCACTATTTCTCCTCTTCTTGTTCGTCCAGGTCCTGTACAAAACATAAAGCCACCTTTGTTCTAAGGATAAAACTGTGACCCAGAAGCTAGAAAGAATGGGTCTAATAGATGAATACATTATTTCATTTACAAAAGGCAATATATCACTCTTAAGAATAATACTACCTTTTTGCAAAGCAGTTTTCACTTCAGTGATGTCAATCAGATGATTTGTTATGAGATGAGACTATGGGATTGGACATCAAGGTACCCTGACAGGAGCTGATATTGAAACTTGTGGGCTGACTTATCTCAAGTGATTACTCCTTGTCAATTTCTACTTGGCAAATTTTCAGAAATATAAACGTGTAAGTAATAGAATGTCTTAGAAACCAGCACACAAAGGCCTCCTGAATCTTTTGAGGATCTTTAAACTTGGCTGGAATATATTCTCTCAGTTTAAATATAAACAGATATTTAAAGGATTTCGGGATGCTAGGTTTGGTTTTGATGGATAATGACTAAGACAAATGCTAGACGAGGATTTGATAAGAGATGGAGTTATTAGTCCCTGTGGGTTTGGCCAAATGAACAATGTCAATGCCTGTTCTGTGTTTGTTTGTTTGTTTGGTTGGTTGGTTGGTTGATTGGTTGGTTGATTTGTTGATTTGTCAGTTGGTTGCTTGCTTGGTTGTTGCTTGGTTGGTTGATTGGTTGGTTAGTTGATGAGGAAATGTGCCCAATCATCTTAGTATATCCACATGTTAAGGCACCAGTCTGACTGACATATCATCTTCTACCTCTCCATGCTTCTTCGGAGAAAAGCATTTTAAACTTGGCTGTATTTCTCTGAAACTTTCATTTATAGCTGAGGCTGTTCAGCTCTGATATAGGTGCTGTTAATATCTATGGTTCCCCTGAATTACACATTTCATCTTCTGGATGGAAGAGAACTTTATGCAAGTCCACTTCATTACATTACATACTTCCATGCAGAAGTATAATTCTTTTTTTTATTACTCAGAATCATTATGGAAGAGATGTACATTAAAACATTGCACACACAATGAGTGAGGAGAGTGGTTTTCAAGTTTCAGCTTTGTACTCTTCTCTGCCACCAAGTTAACATTCCCATTGGCTTACAAATATGTTAGGTAGTTAATCAATTTCACTCACATATAAACAGACTATATTTGAATATTTCTTGATTATTTTTAGAAACATAACTCTGGTGCCTTAATATACAAATTCCCAGCAGTGTTGCTATATTTTATTTTGACTCAAAATGGGGGAGAAGATGGAGATTTTCACATTCTCATATAAATATGATGAAAAATAGTACCTGGGATTTATTAGAATGGCATAGGTGATGCCTTTTTCTAAATAATTTACAGTTGGAAAATGAACTGAATGTCTGGGGGACTGATGATTTTTAAAGACAAGTATTTCACTCCAGTACAATCTACTGCTCACAGGCTGGCTGTATTTTTCAGCTGTTGCATTCAGTCTGAGAAAATGTTTCTGCAGTCTTCAGAGACCAAGCTTTTTTTGTGCATCCCAGATATGCAAGTTCATACACTAAAGCTTTTGGAAGATGACCTTTTCAATTCTGTTTTTTAACTTAGATTCTTAGTTTCATGAGGGTAAACAATCCCTTGAATTTCATGATATCTTACACAAGAGTTATTGTGAAAGAATTCATTCTTCTAAGGTAAAGAGCTGAAGTGGGGGCATTTACCTTCTAGTACTCAATGCTGGTTGCAGCTGGTGGCTCTGACTGTTTGGCTTTACATAAATTTCTTTTATTTTTGACAGTTATAATACACAAAAATTATTGTACCCATATGTTACAAATTTATCTTCAATTCAAAGTAAATATGTATATATTTACAGTTTAAAAGCAGGTGGTGAAAGTCAGTCCTCACTCTCCACTCAACTGTGGAGAATGTCCTGTCCATTGGATAGATCTGGGTAGGGGTTCAACATGAACACTGGTGCCCCATATTTGACCATGGCCCCTGGATGGGGCAGCCTGATGGCACTGAGAGGAAGGATAGCAGGCTACCAAAAAGAGACTTGATACCCTATGAGCATATACAGGGGGAGAAGGTCCCCCTCAGTCACAGTCATAGGGGAGGGGAGTAAGGGGAAATGGGGGATACAAGGGATGGGATAACAAATTAGATGTAATATGAATAAATTAATAAAATATATTTTTAAAAAAGTAAGGGGTGTGTGTATTGCACCTACCTCCTAAAGTTACTGTGAGTAAGGCACAGTTTACTGCAAAGAATTTATCATCATGGCCATAAAAGCATGTAGTAAATTTCCAGTTTAAAAACATGTGATCTTTTTGAGTGATAAGGCACCATGAATTCCTCCAGTCAGGACAGAGAAATAAAGGAAATTATCTTCTATGTTAAAGAACCATGCTTTGTTTAATTACTGTTAAATAATGTACCTTATGCCATTTTTCCCAAATGAATTATTGCCATAATAATTCTAGACTCCTTTAGCTGATGGAGATAATATCTCCCAACTTAGTATATACAAGGAAAACACGGTGTGTACAAAAATGGGGGAAAATCAGTGATTTTCTTAGCATGAAATGGATTCCTCTTGGTGCCTGGTTTCAGTCTAAAAATTTTAGTTATAGCCTCAAACTCCCATGAAATGTCACTTCATAGATAAAATTCACAATTCAGCTGATAACATCATTGTCCAAGCAAACTGATCAGGACATGGCACTATTACCATACTTCTAGCTGTTACAATCACAACTAATTTTATATGGTTGGACCACAGAAACAATTTGTTAGAGAACCAAGTAAGTAGAGTAAAACCCAAAATACATGAAGAAGTCTCCAAAGCAAGACTGAGCTAGTGTTTGTTTTGATTATCGATCCGTTTCTGTTTGCTCTAGCCTTCTGTCAGTCACCTGGTTAGAGTTAAGTGGAAATCCATTTGGTCTATTCCTCCTTCTTTCAACACAAAGACCAGGATAAGCATAAGACTAAGGCTATTATAGAGGTATTCACGACCTAGAACTAGAAAATCTTTTCAGAAAAGATAACTGCAAGCTTAGCAGCAACACTCAGCCTTTCTTTTCTGGAGCATTCACCATATCTTTTTTTTTTTTTCTATCCCCAAGCTTTTTATATAAATCACACTCTAATCACTGTTTGGTATTTCCTCTGTGGACAATACTGCCCAATCTCACTGTAAGTTAAGTCAATTTTTCTGAATTTAAGCAGAGAGCTGAATATTTGTTGGCATACTTTTTCGGGTATTTTAGTGGGTTATTTTATCTACCACCCTTCCAACCCTTATTCTATTCTAATCCTTTCCAATACCCCAATGCTAGGTAGGAGAGAAAGGTTAGATGAGAAAGGGACCGTAGACCTCTTTAGACTAGTTCCTGCTCATTAAGGACATTGGGTTCCTTGGGGCGAGACCAATCTTCATTGTCAGGATATTTTCAACTTCTTCTAGTCAAAGTGCAACAATTGCAACCAGAAGCAGCAAGAGGGGGCAGCAAACTCCTCATTGCAGGACCCCAGACCCTTTTGGGGCTCTGATATTTATTCCCTCTGAAAAGCTCCCAGAATTCCCAATTTACACACTGGCAGAAACTCTCTGCGACTAGCAAAACCACACCCCTTCTGGAGCAGAAGACAAATCGTAGCAGCTGTGGACAATCTGAAGCAGCCCCACACCCCACACTTGATATTAAAACAAAAACCTTCACATACCATAACTGGATTTTTAAAGAACCCAAAATTCTCCCTACAAATACTTCTGACATCTGCCTTGGATACTACTCAGCTATTAAAAACCAGGAAACCCCAAAATTTGTGGACAAATGGATGGAACTAGAAATGATCATACTGAGTGAGTTAACCCAGAAGCAGAAAGACTCACGTGGTATATACTCACATATAATTGGGCACTAGCCCAAGAGGCACGTCCCACGAAAGTCTTCACTTACCAGGAAACTGGGATAGATGTGAGGACATCCTACTGAGACTCTCTATGTAAGAGAAATATAGGAGATGGGGACATGCACATCTCCTAACAATAAAAAGAAAATTCTTTTTCCCCCTGAGAGGATATGAGACCATCATCATTCACATTTCTGATCCTTTCATTTCCTTCAGTCCTCTGTAGCCAATTTACTGCTTCACACCACATTGTCTTGAACAATATTACTTCTGCTCCCAGTGTTTTTTAAAAATCTAATTTCCTCATTCCACATCTAAATTGCCACTCTTTAGAGGGCTTTTGTTGTCCTTAAGATAAAATCCGATGATTCAAGGCCATGCATGTTGTAGCATCTAAGCCCTCACTCTCTGACTCACCACTTTCCAGCAGATAGGTCAGTCTATGCACACTCAAGGACACTAACTAGTATCTCAATTGCTAGTCTTCCCTCAGCTATTAATTGTTTGCTTTTTCTTGATGGTAGAAATCACAAGTTCATTTGAGACCAAGGCTCATCCCCTCTTTTACACCTCTATATTTCGCCCTCAAATTGTCTATGCCATAGAACAGCAGTGGCCTTATGTTGGCCTGTAGCCCTGATCACTAGCTAGTGCCCGGAATAAGTATGTAATTGGGAAAATAAATGACAGAGAAAGGAAAGGTTAGGTGGTTGGATTTTTTTATATCATTAGTTTAAAATGTAGGGAGGTTTGATGACATATATCAACTATTTCTCTAAGGACCAAAGGAGAAAACCTGATTAAGTCTAAATTCTAGTAATTAACATATGAGGAAGATGGCCAACAGGGATACCTGAAAAATCTGTTGCAGATTCAAGTGAGATGTTCCCCTGGATATCTGTATTAGTACTGCCTTCCGACATCTCAGAACATAATAATGATCTAAAAACACATGCAGAAGATAATGATGGCAAATGCTTGTACATTAGCTATTATGGCACATATGTATTTGAAAACACTACAAAGTACCATTATTATTCTCACATACCTGGGTTTCAGGATGCCTATTTCTGAAATCTTTGGATCCCCAGTTGTTGATAATGTTCCTGGTAAGCCGAGGCAATCTAGAACCATGGCATTCCTTCTGACCAGACAGAGCTTCATTTTCAGGATGGATTTTTTTTTGGCCTCAGTGAAGCAGGCTTGCTGACTGATATGCTAAACAATTCATAACATGAGAAGATGTGTCTATGATACAAAGTTACATATAAACAAGTATCCTATTCTTTTCTTTAACCGAAAACAAATTCTCAGCAAAGCGGGGTGGTACATGCCTGCAACACTCAAAATGATCAAGGATTGTGCAGAGTGGGCTACATAGTGAGTTTGAGGCCAGTCTGGGATAGATCTTGTCTCAAAAACAAAACAAAGTGAAGCAAATCTCAAACCAAAAAGTGACCATTTGGGGGTTTTAGAGAGATACCTCAGTGGTTCTGTTAGAAGTCAGTTATATGTTAACATCTAGCTCAAAAAGAGGCTAGAAACTAGAATACCTGATTGGTGAGAAAGAGTCCAGCCAAAGACACATGTTCTTTATTATTATTATTATTATTATTATTATTATTATTATTATTATTATTATTATTTATTATTATTATTATTATTATTATTATTATTATTATTAATTTACCTTACATCCCTATTGTAATCTCCTTTTTCTTATCTTCTCATTCCCCTTCTGTCCACCTCCCCACCACCGCCACCCCCCTACACCCTGGCTCTCCCAGTCCTCTGACAGGCAGGGTTCTCTTCCCCCACTAGCTGACCAAGCCTATCAGGTTTCATCTGGATAGCCTGCATCCCCTTCCTCTGTGTTCCCACAGGGCCTCTCCACGAAGTGGCAGTGACCAAATCTCAAATACCAGAATTTGTGTCAGATGCATTCACCTGCTCTCCCCCCTCCCTTCCCCATGTGAAGAATGAGGTATCCATTGGCTACTTGCTTCTGCAGCATATGTACCAAAGTTGGGATGATATAGAGAAGGTTAACATGGCCCCTGTGCAAGGACATGCATTCTTATAGAGAAAGAAACAAAGAATTGATCTTGCAAAAACACTTCACCAGGTCTGGCCAGATGGTATTACCTTAGGAATTTACCTGAGCCTGGACAAAGATAGCTGCTTAAATTGGGGAGGGTGATTAAAGCTGAAGGTAAAACTAAAAGAACTGAGCCTACAGTTACTTGTTAGAACGGTAGAAAATTCATAAACAGCAGACGGAAATATTTTTGTTCCACAGACAAGCTCAGACCACCAAAATCCAACTGGATCATGACAGACCTGGATGGTGACTTACTTGTAAGGGAGCTCAGAAAAAAGGCTTGAACCTTGATGTTGGGTGCAGGGTTGGGACTATAAAAATTCTGACAGAAGGACAGTGTCTTCAAGCTTCTCTTCCACACAGTAAGGAGGACCTGGTGGAGGCTCCTGCAGAAAATCTCCAGCAAAGGAAAGTGAGACCTAGAAATCCTCTGTGAATGATACCCCTCTGCTCATGGGGAAACATGACCAGCCAAGGATCTTAACTTATTGACTGTATTCCCCCTGCTACCTGTGTATTACATTGCTGTCTCCAAATCTGAGTTTGTGAGGATAGCTCTCCACATGAAATTGGTTATATAAAGTCTATACTCTCACCTAGGGTCAGCTAGACTCCTCAATAACACTGGCTTTCTTCCTGCTCTCCTCAGTCCTTTAGCATTCTGCCATGTGCCTTCAAAGCTATACTTTAATTAATAAACAATCTCTTAATGAGTTTTCACCATAGTTATTTTTTAATTCATTCTTCTTTTCCACTAGAAAGTGTTTCACTTTGGAAAGAGAGAGTGAACACTGTGTCAGTGTCACCAATGTATCATCTCGTTGTTGACTTTGTTAACTTCTGTTATTGCTTATTTCCAGATTCTACCACAAATATTTTATAGAAGTGAACTGTGGAAGGAATTACAATTTTATAATGTGTAAATAGAATTCCTATTGTCTTCCTTTTTGAGAAAGTCTTTTGGAGTCTTCTTCAGGAGAAATAGGTGCCCTTCAGGAGAAATAGTGCTGAGTATTTCTATGTACTGTAAGACAATTGTTGATTTAAACAAAATTTACCCAAGACCACATAAGAATTTGAGTCTAAGTTCCCAGGACCCTAGTAAAATGAAGTAAAACAAATTTTCACAAGAAGTAAACAGATAGTTCCAATTGTTCATTTTCCCATTTTAACTTTTGCATTCTAGGGGGAGGATGTTGTACAAGTTAAGCCAATATGTGTGGGAAGTTAGACATAGAGAAAGAGAAGATGACCAAGGCTAGCACAATCTGTTTCCTTATGTAGCTCTTAAATCCACTGTGCATCTTCCACACTGATACAGCACAATGAATAAGTGCTAGGAATGACCTCAAAAGTATAGGCACAGTAGCAGTGAGCACTGACTATACCTTTATCTCAGGTTTCTTTGACTCATGAATTGTGAAAATGCATCCCCATCAATTCTAAGGCACACAGTCTGAGGCATCTTGAATGGATTTTGAAAAGACTTCAAGGCTGGTCTTTTCCCAGAGGATGCTGTTTCAATTAGAGCAACATAACTTAGATTTCTTCCTTCATCTTGTGGGGAATCATTCCTAAATTGGTTTGAAAAGATAAAGCAGCAAATGAGAATATTTGAGGATAGGAGGAATAGATTGTGAGACTAACTCAAACATGTAGAATCTTAGGTGAAAGTCTGGTGTCCAGAAAATACCAGCAAACTGTTTGTGTGTCTGTGTGTGTGGAAATTAAGAGAGCACAGGTCTGTAGGTATTGATTTCCATCATTACCCAATTAGTGATTACAATTTCTTTGGTAAACACATATACATAATGTAAAACAACTGCCATTTCACATGCACAAATAAAATCATTGAATGGAAAATATTAAAAAGCATAGGTTGGCATTACCTCTTCACTGAGAGGCAAATCATGCATCATTTGCTAATAAAGAAGGAATTCCCTAGAGATGCTCCTCACTGGAGCTTTGTAATACTTGCTTTACAGAGCAGTGCACATGGATTAGGGCCATGAGTATTCTTTTGGTTTGGGATGAACGTCACGTCAAATTTTGACCTGATAGTACACCCTAAAGGGGAGCCAAGTTCTAGAATATAACAAATATGAGTTAGAAACCAATGTCTTACTTGAGAATAACAGCAATCAGATACAGGGATTGTACAGGAAAGAAGATACACTGGGGGCTGAGTAAAGAAAGAATGACGTGCATCGAATTATGCTTGTGGTTCACATTTAAGAAAAATAATATTTGTGCAGGCCCCCTGGGACCAGATCCACCAGCCTTCATGGTCTCCTTGTAGGGCTCCAGAACCCTCTGCATCCTTTTGTGCCCCCATTCTTCCATACCACTCTCGAGACTCCACCTGGAATCCAGGAGCAAGTCCCAGCATGTGTCCCAATCCCTCTCTGAGTGGAGTCTCTCAGAGGACATCTATGTTGGGAAAATATCCATTCATAAGTGGGTAGATACCATGTGTATCATTCTGGGTCAGGGTTACATCACTCAGATTGATCATTTCTAGTTCTCTCCATTTCCCTGCAAATTTCAAGATTTCAAGGACAATGCGTGCAGCAAACCTAGACCTTCTATTCAGATTTAGCCAGTGGACAGCTTATTCTCTATGTTTGTGTGGAAAGCAGGGATTGCCACTGAAATGAACTCTGCTGTCACCAGTTTGATCACTTCCCCTTGGTGGAGAGGCCCAGTAGCACACAGAGGAAGGGGAAGTGGGCTAACTGGATGAGACCTGATATGCTCTGGCTATATGGTGGAGGAGGAGGTCCCCTTCTATCAGAGGTCTAAGGGAGGAGAATAGGGAGGAAGGGGGAGGGAAAGCAGGAATGGGAAGATACAAGCAAGGATATAACATTCAGGATGTAATTTGATTAGATTATAATAAGTTAAAATTAAAGCATTTTTAAAGGAGAAATATTTGTTTCTTTTGTGGAAGAAAATACCTGAATCATTCTCTTGCTTTAGAATATGCATATTGTTGTTTATTTCTTTAATAAGATAGGAAGTTCCTGCCATGTAAGATGTTGCAGTTGTTGTTATGTATTGAAGTGGTGACTGACGCAGCTAGTATCTGTGCATGTGTATGTGTACCTACAGAGCAATCACCCTTCTGCTTCTAGGTCCAACCATTATTAGGATATACTCTACATTAAGTTTTATTGTCACTTCTGAGATTAGACTAGTCTCTGACCCTACCTTTACATAAGTTTGAAAGTTGTTTGCATTGGCTCTGAGCACTGCATGCCATTACTTTTTTTTTCCTGTGGAACTTGCATTGCTCTTGTGCTGTAGTCCAGCGTGATTCATTTATAGTTGAAGTATACTGTATTGTGGTGCTTACCATCTTGAGTTCAAAGTTTTTGTTTCTCTTTTCTTGCTCACCAAGTTATAAATTTAGGGATTTTTGTCAACAGGAACTCAGAGGGTTCCCTCTATTTTTCTGGTTGTGCGTACATACACCTGTCTTCCATAGAAAAAGTGCTTGGTTATATTGGGGTGACAACAACTTTTTAGAAAGGCAGTGTTACAAGGCTAGGGATAGAAACCCTGGGTACTTATACCTTCTCATTATCTGCTCTTCATATCTGCCCTTGAACTTGGGGAGTCCTACACCAAGTCACTCAAACTCTATTCCCAGGAATAACTCTTGTTAGTATCATACATAATGCTCATGGACATCAACATGTGAGTCCCAAGGATAGTTACATTTTTAGGCTTACATGAAAAGTAGAGTGAAAAGTTTGGTACTTCATTTGGGAATTTCATGACCATGAGCATGACAGATTTTACATTGTGGTAATGTCATCTACTTTTTTTTTTTTTTTTGAGGTATAAGAGAATGCCAAGATATCTGTCTGCAGAACAGTGTAGACCTTGTGAGGGAAAAAGAACAGGCTCACAGCTATCTTCTTTGATTTTACCAAACACATATTTTAGATAAATGAGCAGTATTTTCATGTTTTGGCAAGCTTTGAAAGGTTGCTAGCTACAACAGACAGCATCTCACTTCAGAACTGTTCAAATATGAAGAGAAGAGAATTCAAGTACTTTTGAATAAGTTTTATTTCTAGAATAAGTAAAAATAGATAATAAGTAATAAATCTTGACTTGTATAATACATCTAAACATGATGTATTAAACCATAAAATATATTATGCATTGAATATAAAGCTGAATTGTAAAAGAATAAAGAGAAAATAGTACATGGCAATGGTCAAGTTTTCTAAGTGGTAAACAGAAACCACAGGGCAAATACATGTTTAAATAAGGGTTAACATCTTTTATATGAAGAGTAATTACATAAAAATGGAAAAACTTAACATGTATTATTCAATAAATTTCATGTCTAGACTTTATAAGGAATATAGTGACTATAATAATAAAAGTGAATGACCCCTCATAGAAAAATGAGCCAACTGTGAATAGAAGACATTCACAGAACTAATAAATATGGAAACTGCTAAGGCCAACTTTACTAATATTTAGAGAAATATATATTAAAAACACACTGCAATTTTCAACATATCATCATATCAGTTTGGCAAATTTTTCCACTGGTGCTTAAGTAGAGAAATAAAGTTTTATTATAAACCTGTCAGAATACTTGACGCTTAAGACTTCTATAAATGTGACATGTTGTTCTTCCTTCAGGGAGGTTTCCTCCAGATGACATTTATAGGGACAGTTTAATCTATTTTGTTACATCTATTAAAACATTTTAATAAATATTTCCAAATATATAGAAGAGACAATCCTACAACAAGCCCCTCAATATTCATCAGGTAGACTGAGCATTTATCAAGAATCAGAGCAGTTTCTGTGTGTTTGTGTTTGTCCATGTATGTACTTGAATGTATCTGAGTTGCATGTGTATGCATATGTCTGTTGATTCCAGCCTTGGGTATGGTTGCTTAGGAGTTGTCCACTTTTATTTGGAGACAGTCTCTCAATACAAACTGAAACTCAATGATTAGGTGAGGATACTGTGGTACTTTGAATGTCAATGGACTGAGAGGCTCAGGTAGTTGAGTACTTTGTCACCAGTGGATGCAACTGTTTGGGAAGGAATAGAAAGTGTGACCATGTTGGAGGTGGTGTGTCACTGGCAGCAGACTAATGTTTCTAAAGATTTAAGCTATTTCCAGTGTGTGTGTGTGTGTGTGTGTGTGTGTGTGTGTGTGTGTGTGTGTGTGTGTGTGTGTCTGCCTCTTATTTATTATAGGATCAAGAGGTAAGCTCTCAGCTACTGCTCCAGCACCACAGCTGCCTGCCTGTTGCTGTGTTCTCCACAATCATAGTCTCTAATGTTCTGAAACCATAAGCCCCAAATTAAATGACTTTTTTAATAAGTTGCTTTGGCTATAATGTTTCATCACAAAAGAAAGTAAACTAAGGGATCAAGTGAACTAGCAAGTTCCTGGGGTCTCTTTTTTTCCATCTCCCTAGCATTGCTATTACAAGTGAAAATGGCACTACACCTAGCTTTTTATTTGTGTTAGTGATTGAACTCAGTTCCCCATTCTATTGTGGTAAGTATTTTAACAATTGAAACATCTCATCAGTTCCTTTAAGATAGATTTAAACATTTTAAGAATATAACCTAATATCTGATATGATGCATTTATAATATATACCAAAATTCTTATATACAAATAGCTTTAGAATATTTAGAATATTATTCTAAAGCAATAATATTAAGAGGTAAATAATTCTTTATGTTACAAACATACTTTAAGTTTTCTTCTCCTGAAAGGACACTATGCTACTTATGAATGAAAGAGAAAAAAAATAGTACTTTACTTTAGAAAGGATTGGGGACTCAGTTCATATCATTAGATTCCAAGAGTCTTGCTCCACTTTTTCTCTAACCAACTGGTATGGTGGTAATAGATGGTGTGTGTGTAGTTATTAATGGTTTAATACTTATTACAACCCTTAATACTTAGTACAAGCCTTTAAAAATATTGAGGTTGATGCTATAGTTATCTTTACCACCAAGATGAATATAAATTAATGGTCAACATGTTTATGTCAAGGTCATGATAGGCTCTAGGAATCTGAGCTATATAGACCTTCCATTTTGATACACATTATCCTAATATAGCTATGCTACAATAAAAATGTAGGACCACTTAAAAACAAATAAATACAGAATTTATACAAAATGATGACAGAATATGATCACTTTTCATTTTGCTTCATGCTGTTTTTTTTAAAACAAGAACATATACATGCATTCTGTGTTTGGCAATTCATGTCATATCATGATGGCAGAGTTCAGAGGAAAACTTTGTGAAGCCAATTATCTCTTTCCACTCTTACGTGGCTTATTTGGATCAAACTGAGATCCCCAGACTGGCATAGCTCTCCTGGTAAAGCTATGATAAATTTAAAAGCAAAACGATTTACAAAATAAATGTACGTGTTTGTGAGTGACAATCATATAAAGTATCAGACACATAAGAAAACAGGCTCACATGTAGGATTCCAAGATAGAGACTCTAAATGAATTCTGGACCAAGCTTGGAGTTCTCACCCCTGAAATTCACCATCCTTTTCCTGCCAGATCCACCTAACACATTTTCAATGTCCCTCTACACACTCTTCCCCAGATCTTCCCTGATATTCTAGAAAATGAAGTTCATACTAAAGCCTGGACTCTGCTCTGAGAGCACAAGTTCATTTATTTTATTGTTTCCCCTGTAAATAAAACCATCACTCTATAAATTTCGTGGATAGGGTAGAAAGATAAAACTATACAGTGTCATAAGCTGCCTTGGGTTTATTACTTAATCCTAACTCTGTTTTCTAATTATAGGTTCATTGTTAAATGAAGTAATATCCAGGCTTAGAAATTACCAAGCAGGTGTTTAAAAGACGCCAGTAAGCATTTCTGCGGTAGTCTAATTAGCACTCTAATACATTTTACAGTGCACAGTCATCATTATTTCTTCTTCATTAGTTACTGATATTTTGTATAGTACAGCTTATTAAAAAACGTTCCCACTATGTTAGGAAAAATACAGCAGCATACAAAGTAAAGAGGTTATGAATGCATTGTCATGAAAATATACATTTTATATACATGTATAAAATATCTGTAGTATAGATTCAATGTTTATTTGCATATACTAATGTAAATTTGCAAATATTATGTTTGCCCAATTCTACTTAATTGTATATTAAAGAAAGGTACCTTACATAGTTAGAACAATGAGTTTAATCATTGTCCTTGTTGACAGAAAGTTATAAGTAAAACAAGATCCCACTAGCTGTATTATATCCTGCTGGATGCTTCTTCGTAGACATTTTTTAAAAAAATGGAAGCCAGACATTGAGGTGGACATCCAGGTGGGTAGTCCAAAGGTATGAAACCAGCAAGGCAGAAACCATCACAGGGCTATCTGGGTAATTAGCCCTGGTTGCCAGGGTTACTCAGAGGTTACAATACTAGTCTGACCCCAGAGCCTTCATGTGAACAATATGCAATCACATTTCTATGAGATCAGCCCTTTACTTGCTTAGCTGTATTGTGTGAGCCAGCAAGGCAAACATGGGAGTATCGCTTCCCTAAATTAGCAGTTGGGGTTAGAGTGTATGTGAAATTGTCAATAATTTTATTAGTATTTTCATTGAAAAACACACTTTATGTTTACTTTGTAATTGTCAACTTGATATAACCTGGAATAATGGTATGGCCCAGGCTGACTGGTGGACATAATTGTGGGGAATTAACTTGATTACCAGGAAGAAGCATCCATTGTGGGTGGGACAATTCCATGAGCAAGGGGTCTCAGATGGCGGAAAACTGCTAAAAGGAAGCTAAGCACCAACCCTCATCTGTTAATTTAATGTTCTTTATGCTTGTCTATGGATAATGTGACTAGCTGCTTTGAGTTCCTGCTGCCTTGATTCCCACAATTACATCATTACAGGCTGAGTCTTTCTGCGTGTGTGTGTGTGTGCGTGTGTGTGTGTGTGTGTGTGTGTGTGTGTGTGTGTGTGTGTGTAGCTATGCATGCACATGCATGAAATCACTTATAGAGGCTAGCAACTAATGTTAATACCTTCTACGCCATCTTATTTTATGTATTTTTGTTTTATTTGTTCCTGTATACATGAATGCATTATATTTCGATCAAATTTATCCCTCACTCTCCAAATCTGGAAATACTGCCTCCTTCTGAATTTCATGTCCATATATGTGTGTATAATTATTGATATGTATAGACTGTTGAGTCTAATTAGTGTTGCACTAATGCACATGGGTATAGCTCTGTCCACTGTAACTTAGGCAACCTACCTGAGGTTCTACCTCTAAAGAAAATTGACTTTCTCTCTCCTAGTGGCTATTGACTGCCTGTAGCATCTTGACTAGGAGTAGGTTCTTGTAATATATCTTCTGCACACAGCAAGTCCCTCCACTAAATTTTCATGTCCTATTTTGACCGGGTATAGCTTACTGAATTTAATGAGACTCTTGCAGCAAGTATAACTTACCAGAGACTAAACCACAGGAGAAAGCAACACTTCCTTTCCCAACAATGGAGATGTATTTGAATCTTGGTCATCCTGATTGAAAAGTAATCATGTGAAACAATCACATTGTAAAGAAATTGGCTTACAAAAAAAATCCATACCATTCAATCCTGGCAATATCCCTTGTGGAGAACTGGAGACTTATGTGTCCATCCTCATCCATGATAAATTATTGTCCAGTCTTATGCAGGTCCTATATGGAAAATCAATGCAGGGACTTAACGTTATTGCACAACATAGTCTTGTTATTGACTGCCAACAATACCAAAACCTTGAGATATGATAAAGTGAAAGTCTAATAGAAATATTGATTATGAGGTCAGATTCTTAAAAACAGGGCCCAGTTTTCATAGCATTGTTACTGAAATAATAACACAGTTGACTAGATAGGACATGACAAGTTGTTTCATGGAATTGTTTATAATAGATCTCTGGGATTGACAAGTTTCTAAAATGAGCTGGGGAACAAGAGAGCTAATATTTGGTCTTGAGGCTTCTCATTCAAGGAAACTAAGATTGATAAGGGAACACATGACACTACATTGAAATGTCACTCACTCAAAACTAAATCTGAAATGGCCATTTCTTTTGACATATATTGGAGATTGAAGAGTAACAATTGTTTGTTCATTGTGCAACACATTATTGAGTGATGCCAAGCAGTATAATACCAGGGTGGAATGCCGAAAAACCTTCTGACAGACTTTTGATTATCAGGAAAGGAATGCAGATAAATTTAGAACATAGAAAATATATTTTTTCCAAAAAAAGAAGGGAAGAAAAAGGAAGAAAACTGACATGAAACTAAAATAATACTGTGAAGTAGGCATTAGAAAAAACAGTGTAAGGTAATTATTATGAAATGTTCAATATTTGTTTTTATAAGAAAGCATTCAGATTACAGGACATATGAAGTGCTTTTTTTCACCTCTCTACTCACTCTCTGTCTCTGCCTAAATGAAAGAAATATTGACATTTTTTCAGTAGGAACATTGTAGTCTATAGCCAGAAAAAGGTAAAACAGGAAGGAAGTCTCATGTAGTTGATACTATTTTAATTCATGGGCCTTATTTCTGAGTTGACATACTGGCATTCCATATACAATTAGCTATGTGTGAGTTTTTAATTTGTGTTTATCAGAAATGTTGTTGTCTCCATGAAGTAAGCTGATTGACCTATTTATCAACTCAGTGTAGGAGGCTATTGTGTTTTATGACCTCTGCAGCTATGTCCACCCATGTTAATGAGCCATGAAGGAGGGATTAAAAACCTATTGAAATGTGGTACAGTGCTACCTGAATGACAGGATAGATACTGTAATAAATGACCAAGGCCTCAAATATTGAAAAGCCCTTTGTAATACAGATACCAAAATAGCTTTGAGGTGCAATTTTCACTGTCATAAACAAGCTGGTTAATATTTGAAACTCATTATTTTGTAAATTACTCTTACCAAATATTTTAAAACGTGTGATGTCAGAAGCTATGCATTCCCTGGTTCAAGCCCATTCATTTTACACATTTAAAACAGGTGAGAGTAAGTGACTTCCTCATGGAGGGCTATGCCCTCCCACTATTCTCCTGGGATGAACTGAAGGCTGCATCATGTGGTGCTGTTTCCATTTTTCTTAACCACCATCTCCTGAGTAAAAAAAAAAAAAAAAAAAAAAAAAAGCTGGGGTCTCTAATTATGTTTCTTTGCATCCTTGCAATCCTGGATCATTAGTGAACTCTGTGGGAGCAGAAATTGTAGTACCATGGAGGTTTTGTTCATGTGCTAGCCAGAGCACTTTCTACCCCTCATGAGACCTTGAGCGGGTTATTAGTAAGACCCTTCTCCACTGATGTCTTGCAGAGACCGCCAACACTGTGTTAATTCCCCAGACCATGACCTCTTTCCTTTACCTCTAGGGTTGGCACTGACACAGAGATTGACTGATGGATGGCCTGGTTCTCTTTGCTAATGTGTATTAAGGCAGGAGCAGTAAATAAACATGACTCGAGTAAATCTACAAGATGTTCTTAGGATTTGGGGGATTAGAAATAAGAGTCAGCCCTCTTTTGGTAGCCTGAAGTAAAAAGGTGAACCTGGATGCTGTCATAGAATCACAACTTTCTTTACAAAGAAATTTTTAGAACCCCTTCATTCATTGATAACTTAATTTCTTGGTGTGTTTGCATTAAAATTGCCATGTACTGTTTTCTTCTTTGCCATGTCCTTCCTTATATTAACATGATGGTGCTTTTTCTATCTTAGTACAACTTTTCCCATGATAACATTTTTTATTATTCTGTTTTTTAATTTTATTTAATTTTTTAAAGGTTTTTATTAAATATTTTACATAATACAAATACACATTTATATTATTACACATAAATACAATAAACTACCTACATCAAGAAGATCCACAAAATGATCAGGAGTTATATATAAGTTACATTCATAATGTTTTGGCTATTTATGTTTGGCCGTTTTGAAGAAAACATTTTTCCTATCTTGTTGCATCTAAAATTCTGAATGTAAATCAATATCTACCATATCTTGTCATGCTCAACTTAAAACATCTATCTAGACCTAAAATATCTTAACCTATAAACAACTAAGTTTAATAAGTAAAACTAAACTATCTTATCTTCAACTCCATCAGAAATGTGAGAAGAAATAAAATTAATTACCTGAGTATATAGGGAGTGCAGGTAAGCAGCTTCCCAAATGTGAAAATGGCAGAGACAGTTTGCTGCCTGAACAGTCTCCCAAAACTCTCTAGAACATTGGAGCATCATCTTCGGCCTTCTGGTCCAATATATCTGAGAGACACACTTGTGAAACAGGAACTATTGAGTACTTGCTTACCCTGTCTTAACACAGTCTGGCGTCAACTCTGCCTGCATCCAAGCTTGCCCATTATTAGGCAGAATTCTGTCTGTGGCAGAAATGAGGACATTTTCCCCAGTGACTGGTTTGCCACATTTGAAGCCATCTCTATAAGGAGGTTCTTTGATGCTCATCATCATCTTTGAGGTAGGCTGGGTATTACCAGGAGTTAACCTGTCTTGTAGTCAAAGAAGCTTTAAAATAAAAACATCTTTAAATGCCATATTCTATATGTCTCTGAAGTTTTTGAAGACCTTATTATTTTACCTTATCTTTCTATAGAATCATATCTATCTGTTACACCTAGGATGTATAACCTTGTGATAAAAATAGGTAGTAATTGACATGACCATGATTTGATCAACTAACAATTAACTTGTATAACTTACTTATCCTAAACAGCCTACAATAGCACTTTCAAAGTATTGAAAGTGAACCTCATATTTTATAATTGAGTTGTATGGGTATAATACCACATATTAGAGTAGAAATATATATAATGTATGTAAAGAATAATCTTAAATTTGAATTCTATATCAGTGTATCTAAAATTAAACTTATTTTGCATCTCTATACAAAATTCTATACCAGTGAATTAAAAATAACCTTGTGAGTAACAATTAAGGCATTAAGTTGTAGAGTAGATTCATTAATCTACTTTTTGTCCTAACATTCCTATATATTACTATATCCCCCTTTCTTTTTAACCTCTGTCTCCAAACCTAAGAATGAAAGGTAAAGGAAAGGAGAGAGACATCCCTAAGTCCAACCTTTTTTTTTTTTCTCTAAATAAGACCAATAATGACTTCTAACCAACTCCCAATGAAAATAAACATCTATTACCCAAGAAAGCAACCCAAAACCTATCCAAGCTCCCCTTAAGGGAAATGAAACGTTGTTCTCTTAAGGTTTCTTCTGGCTGATTCGGGATGAATAGTGCCTTTGTAGGGGCCCAAATAAAATTGGGGGAAAATGGCTTAAAAAACTAGGAATAGCATTTGTGGTCCAGTTTCTAAATGTTGAGAATTTCCAGGATTAAATAGAGTCCTGTGTAGGACAGTCTGAAATGCTGGGCCAGTTGGCATTGGAAGCTTTCTTTGAAGCTGTCCTGGGTGCTGTCCTGTTCTGATGAGGCACAGCAACTGAAGCACTTGGTGATGGGACATGAAGGATGAAGGATGACAGTGCCCAGTATGCTGAGAGGGATGACATTTTTAATAGTTTTCAAACTTCTCTGATGTATATAGTGCAGCAATACTTTATTTATTATGTTTTTTCTTAAACATTTTGTTGCTTTTGATATTTTTCCATTCTAAACTACATAGAAACGAACAGCTTTAGAATGATTTGCTTGACTCCAACACTTATTATATCAGGATTGAACTTGCTGTTTCAAGTAGTTCAACAAATGTTGCTCTGCTGCATGTTTTCAAATTCCCACTGGAATGTTATACTGTCCCAGAGCCTCATCAACCCTGTGTTTTCATGTACAGACATGAGCCTAATGCGAGAGAGGCTAATAACTCACTGAGTTTTTAATATAGACTATTGGATTCAAAATTTAAAAATCAAACCAATTAACTATTACAGCATTATGATAATATGAATATAACCCAAAATATGCCTGTTGACTTAATTAGGTAGTCTCAGAGTTTACTATCAACTCTAGCTATACCTCGATGCTTGACATTATTCTTTAAGTAGGGTTACTTATGTGTGCTAGCAAAAGGCATATTGCAGATCAAATGAGAACATGAATTGGCTTGGCTAATAGAGATAATCTAGCCAATCATAGGCATCAATTTTAAAGAATAGAATTTTCTTAGGTAGGAATATAATCTTTTGCACAAATCCCTGTGCTTTAGAAATAGACTGATTATTTACATTGCAACTTTATCATATCACTCCTACATTTCATTAAACATAATGATTTGTACTAATAATCAATATTTCTACTAGTTACTAAGATCTCTTTCTCTAAAACTAATCAAGATTTTGTTGGAGTGGAAGCATTTGGTCAGAGGATTATACGTGGTCTTAACTGAAGACCTTTTGTGCATCTCATCTCCCAGTGGTTCCATGCGTCATTTCCTGAGCCCTCACTCCATTAAAATTGCATTAGTTATGAAGCTTACGTTCAACAGTCAAGCTTGGCTTCACTACATTACTCACTTCATTATATAATCCTTCTGTTATTTTCCCTCAAAATTTGCTAGCTTCCAGTGACTCTTTACATTATATATATATATATATATAGTACATATATACATTATATATACATATATACATATATGTGTGTGTGTGTGTGCATGCGCGCGTGCACACACGCTCATGTATGCGCACATGTGTGTTTCAACAATCATTACTTTGATGCATGTTTTCAAATTCCCACTGGAAAGTTATACTGTCCCAGAGCCATATATATATAATCACAGAACATCTACACTTTAAATGTGGGATGACAAGAGTATAAACATTTTGTAGAGATCTCAGGTATGTATTTTTATTGAGTTAGACATATGCCCTGAATAACTGCCAATGCTAAAAGTATGACATATATGCATTGATTTAGTTCAAAGTCTAACATCCTACTCTTGAGCAGAGGGAAGGAGTTGTTACCCTTAAGCAAATAGAATTGTATGTGTTAGAAAGTGATGGTAATGTTTCAGGATAGACAAAGCATCAGATGATCACTGCACTTTAGTACTCACCACACCATTGGTGGTTCATGGTAAATGCCCAAGAAAATGACCACATAACTGGTTTCTCTCTTCTATTCTTAAAATATTTCAAGTTATATTCACCCTATCTTCTTAATTTTTCTCTTATGTAATCTATGAATATGAAGATCATGGTGTTTTCCTCTGATCACTGCCTCCTTTCTGATTTCTCTGTAACCATATCTTATAAAATTTCCATACTCCAGAAACAATCATGCTTGTGAAAAGGATCTTTGAATGATAATTTTTCCACACTTTGCTTAAAGTATTTCATTTTTCTGTTGGTTCTATAGCCTTTGTTTTTTAATGACATGATCTCCACAAATTTTTGCTGATATGTTTGTATATGTTGATTCCATTTCACTCATTCTGGTTGTTCTTTTCTTCTCACATACCTTACCATCTTCATAATTATTATGAAGGGCATTCACATAATTTCTTGTGCCATCTCATACATAGGCGAAACTGATGCTACCCCAAATATGTTTCCAAAGCAGAAAAGTAAGCAGACTAAGAAATTTAATGTGTATAGTGTAGCCACTATTTGAAACCAGAAATCAACTCTTTTTAAAAAGAAATTTATTCATATTACAACTCAATTGTTCTCCCATCACGCGTATCCTTCTCTTGCTCCTACCTTCCCACCTCTACCTTATTACCCTCCCTTAGGTCCATGTCCGAGGGGCACCTCCTCTCCCACTTTATGGTCACAGGCTATAAGGCTCATCTTGGTCGTCTGCCTTTTCTTTCTTTGAGTGCCTCCAGGGCTCCCCACAAAGGGGAGGTCATCAAATATGGGGCACCAGAGCTCATGTCAGAGCTAGTCCCTGCTCTCTACATAACTATGGAGGATGTCCTGTCCATTGCCTAGATCAGAGTATGGGTTCTGTGTTTACTACTTGTATTATCCTTGGTTAGTGCAATAGTTTGAGCAGACACCCCTGATCCCTGATCCACTCATTACAATGTTCTTCTTGTAGGTTTCTAAGATCCTCTAGATCCTTCTATTTCCCTATCTCCTATATTTCTTCTACCTAGAGTCCCAGTAGGATATTCTCACATCTGTCCCAATCTCTTGATAAGTGGAGACATTCATGAGGCATGCCTTTTGGGCTAGTGTCCAATTATAAGTGAGTAAATACTGTGTGAGTCTTTCTGTTTCTGGGTTAACTCAGTATGATCATTTCTAATTTCCTCCATTTGTCCACAAATTTCTGAATTTCCTTGTTATTTCTAGCTGAATAGTATCCCATAGTGTAAATGTACCACAGTTTCTTTATCTATTCTTCCACTGAGGGACATTTAGGTTGTTTCCAGATTCTGGCTCTTATGAATAAGGCTGCTATGAACATGATTGAGCATATGTCCCTGTTGTGTGGTGGAGCATTTTCTGGGTATATTCCAATGAGTGGAATAGCTGAGTCTTGAGGAAGCCCTATTCCCATTTTTCTGAGAAAGCACCAGATATGTTCCAGGCACTTCTGCACTTTTTCCTCTAACCAATTTAATGCCTGTTTTATATTGAGGTCTTTAATCCACTTGGACTTGAGTTTTGTACATGGTGACAAATATGGGTCTAATTGCATTTCTCTACATTTAGACATCCAGTTAGATCAGAACCATTTGTTGAAGATGCTATCCTTTTTCCATTGAATAGATTTGGCTTCTTTGTCAAAAATCAAGTGACCATATGTGTGAGGATTCATTTCTGGGTCTTCGATTCAATTCCATTGATCAACCAGCCTATTGCTGTACCAGTACCATGCTGTTTTAATTACTGTTGCTCTATAGTACAGCTTGAGATCAGGAGTGGAGATTCCTCCAGAGGATCTTTTTATTGTATAGGATTGTTTTAGCTATTCTGGGTTTTTTTGTTTTTCCATATGAAGTTGAGGATTGACTTTTCAATGTCTTTTAAAAATTGTATATGTACATTGATAGGGATTGCACTGAATCTCTAAATTGCTTTTGGTAAGATGTCCATTTTTACTGTGTTAATTCTCCCGATCCACAAACAACGGAGATCCTTCCATCTTTTCATGTCATCTTCAATCTCTTTCTTCAGGGATTTAAAGTTTTTTTTTAAACAAGTCCTTCACTTACTTAGAGGAATTCCTAGATATTTTATATTGCTTGTGACTAATGTGAAGGGTATGGTTTTCATAATTTCTTCCTCTGCATGATTGTCATTTGTATATAGGAAGGCTACTGACTTTTTTGAGTTATTTTTTTTATCCAGCCAATTTGCTGAAGGTGTTTGTCAGCTACAGGAGTATCTGGTGGAATTTTGGGGATCACTTATATACACTATCATATTATCTGCAAATAGCAATAATTTGACTTCCTCCTTTCCCATTTGGATCCCTTGATCTCCTTCTGGTGCCTTATTGTTCTGGCTAGAACTTCACAAACTATATTGAAGAGATATGGAGATAGTGGGCAGCCTTGACTGGTCCCTGGTTTTAGAGGAATTTCCTTGAGTGTCTCCCCATTTAATATGATGTTGGCTATCAGCTTGCTGTATATTGCCTTTATTATGTTTAGGTATGTGCCTTGTATTCCCGATCTCTCCAAAGCTTTAACCATGAATGGTATTGTATTTTGTCAAATGCTTTTACTGCATCTAAGGAGATTATCATGTGGTTTTTCTCTTTCAGTTTGTTTATATGGTGGATTACATTGATGGATTTCCATATGTTGAACCATCTCTGCATGCCTGGAATGAAACATACCTGGTCATGGTGAATGATATCTTTGATATGTTCTTGTATTCATTTTGAAAGTATTTTATTGAGTATTTTTGCATCAATGTTCATAAGATAAATTGGCCTGAAATTCCCTTTTTTTTGTTGGGTCTTTGTGGGTTTTCAGTATCAAAGTGACTATGGCCTCATTGAAAGAATTTTGTAATATTCCATCAATTTCTATATTTGGAGTAGCTTGAAGAGTATCAGTATTAGCTCCTCTTTGAAGGTATGGTAGAATTCTGCACTGAATTCATCTGGCCCTGGGCTTATTTTGGTTGGGAGAGTATCAATGATTGCTACTATTTCTATAGAAAAAACAAGGCTATTTGGGTTGTTTATCTGATCTTGATTAAATTCTGGCAGGTGGACTCGATCAAGAAAATTGTCCATTTCTCTTAGATTTTCAAATTTTATGATATATATGCCTTTAAAGTAGGATCTTATGATTCTTTTTATTTCTTCAGTGTCTGTTGTTATATCTCCCTTTTCATTTGTGATTTCATTAATTTGGATAGTGTTTTCTGTCTTTTACTTAGTTTGGCTAATGGTTTTTCTATCTTGTTGAATTTTTCAAAGAAACAGCTCCTGGTTTTGTTGATTCTGTGAATTGTTCTCTTTGTTTCTAACTTATTGATTTCAGCTGTGAGTTTGATTATTTCCAGATGTCTACTTTTCTTGGATGTTTCTGCTTTTTTTCTAGGACTTCTAGATGTGTTGGCAAGTTGTTCATGTGGGATGTTTTCACTTTCTTTCTAAAGGCACTTAGTGCTATGAATTTTCCTCTAAGCACTGCTTTCATTGTGTCCCACAAATGTGGGTATGTTGTTCCTTCACTTTCATTGAATTTCAGGAAGTCCTTTATTTCTTCCTCTATTTTTTCCCTGACCCAGGTGTCATTTAGTAGAGAGTTGTTTAGTTTCCATGTGTGTATAGGCTTTTTGTTATTTCTGTTGTTGTTGAAGTCCAGCTTTAGACCATGGTGATCTGATAGGATACAACGTATTATTTCAATCTTCTCGTATCTGTTGAAGCTTGCTTTGTGACCTACTATGTGATCAATTTTGGAGAAGGTTCCATGGCATGCTGAGAAGACGATATAATCCTTTGCATTTGGGTGAAAGGTTCTGTAAATATCTGTTAGATCCATTTGATTCATGATGTTGGTTAATGAAGGTATTTCCCAGCTTCATTTCTGTTTCAAAGACCTATCATTTAGTAAAAGTGGGGTATTGAAATCTCCCACTATTAATGTTTGGAGATAAATGAGTGGTTTAAGCTTTGTTATTAGTTCTTTTACACATGTGGGTGCACTTGTATTAGGAGCATAGTCATCTTGGTTGGTTTTACTTTTGATGAGTATGAAGTGTCCTGTCTCATCCCTTTTGATTAATTTTGGTTGAAAGTCTACTTTATTTGATATTAGAATGGCTACACAAGCTTGCTTCTTGTGACCATGTGCTTGGAATATTTTTTCCCACCCTTTTACTCTGAGGTAATGTCTGTCCTTGTGACTGAGATATGTTTTTTGAATGAAGAACAATGTTGGGTCATGTTTATGCATCCACTCAGTTAGTCTATGACTTTTTACTGGACAATTGAGACCATTGATGTTGAGAGACATTAATAACAAGTGATTGTTAAATCCTTTCATTTTTGCTGTTTGTTAGAGTTGATACTTTGTGAGGTTGTGTTTTTGAGATGGTGTAGTTATCTATTTCCTACATAGTTTTGGTTGTAACTTGACCCTTTGGGGTGGGGTCTTTCTTCTAGTAACTTGTGTAAAGCTGGATTTGTCGATAGGTACTGTTTGAATTTGTTTCCGTCATGTTCTCCATCAATGTTTATTGATAGCTTTGCTAGGTATAGTAGTCTGGACTGGCATCTGTGTTCTCTTAGGGTTTGTAGGACCTCTGTCCAGGCCCTTCTGGCTTTCATGGTCTCTGCTGAGAAGTCGGGTGTAATTCTGATAGGTTTGCCATGGTAAGTTACTCTGCCTTTTTCTCTTGCTGCTTTTAGTATTTTTTCTTGTTCTGTATATTTTATTTTTATTATTATGTGGCAGGAAGATTTTCTTTTCTGGTTATTCTATTTGGTGTTCTGTATACCTCTTGTATGCATCTCCTTCTTCAGATTGGGGAAATTCTCTTCTTTGATTTTGTTGAAGATATTTTCTGGGCCATGGAGTCAGGCATCTTCTCTTTCCTCAATTCCTATTATTCTCAAGTTTCGTCGTTTCATGCTGTCCTTGATTTCTTGGATGTTCTATGTCAGGAACTTTTCAGATTTAGCCTTTTCTTTGATGGTTGTTTCAAGTTCTACGATTGTATCTTCAAGTCCTGATATTTGTTCCTCCATTTCTTGGATTCTGTTAGAGGAGGTCACCTCTGTGTTGCTTGCTTTCTTCTCTAAGGCTTCTCAATCACATTTTTCTTCTGTGTGTTCCTTTATCATAGATTCCATTTTTACCTTCAGATTTTGAACTGTTTTGTTGATTTCTTTCAAATGGTTGTTTGTATTTTCCTAAAATTCTTCCAGTGCCTCTCTATGTCTCCTTTATATCTTCAGCCTGTTTGGTTGCATCCTCCTGCAGTTGTTTACAGATTTTATTTGTTTCTCCCATTATCATCTTCCTTATTTGAGGTCATTTTCTTGTATTTCAATTGTGTTTGGGTTCTCATGGTTGCTTTCTTTGGGATAGCTGGGATCTGGAGATGCCAAACTGTTTTTGTTTTTGTTTGCATACTTATGTTGTCCTTTTGTCATTTTGGTGTCTCTGATGGTGGCAGGTAGCTTCTAATGTCCTTCACTGGTTGTTGAGAGTGGATTGTTCGTGAATGATTATAGGTCACATGCCCTTGCCTTTGGAGATCAGGGAGTTCTTCCATAAAACAGGCAGGTGATCTGGTTTCCACTCCTGGAGATTTTGCTCTACACCTTAAGCTCCTGACTGAATCAGCAGAAGTAGGTTTCTCTCCGGACCCTTTTACTTTACTGCTGTGATTCAGATAAGCTCTTTTGGGATCCATGACAAGGTCAGCACACAAGCGATTTGGTTGAGTAGGTTGGTCTCAGTTTCCTGTCCTTCCTCCTGCCTTGTAGTCAAGACCCCAGCTGGGTTCAGATCCACTGAGCTGTAGCCACCATTTATCCCAGCATCTAAACACTGCAGATGTGTCCAGCCTCTCTTCAGAGCGTGCGAGATCCCGCCAGGCCTGTGGAACCTGATCCAGTTAGGATTTGTCTGTTGGAGAGTGCAGGATCAGTATTAGGCGTCCTAGAGACAGGACCATTTCAGACCATGGGTGTACTCTAAGCTGCCTGCACTTCCCCCAGCCCTGTACCCAGGACCCTGCCTGAGTCAGACCCTGTGAGATGTAGCAGCCTTTTAGCTCAGCTTCTAAACACTGCAGAGGTGTCCTGCCTCTCCTGAGAGTGCGGGAGATCCTGTCAGGCCTGTGGGAGCTAATCCATTTAGGTTCTGTCCACTGAAGGGTGCAGGATTAGTATGCCGTGGCCCAGAGACAGGACCATTTCAGACCACAGTCAGGCTCCAAGCTGCCTGCACTTCTGCCCCACAGTAGTCAGGATCCTGCCTGGGTAAGACCCTCTGAGCTGTAGCTGCCTTTTAGCTCAGCGAGGTGTCTAGCCTTTCCTGAGAGCGTAGGAGATCCTACCAGGCCTGTGGGAACAGTCCAAGCTGGATTCTAACTGCTGGTGTTTGTGGACTCTAATTTGGTCCCAGATCGGCCCCAAGAGCTGCATGCGTGCTCTAGCTGTTTTTGGTGGGGCCAGCCGCCTATGTTTCTACTCGGCCCTGGGGACTTCTGCAATTTCGTGTGAGGCAGGTGGAGGGATACAAGGGCAGTTTCACTCATTGCCCTGAGACTTCTTCAGGCCAGGGGCTCTGGTCTACCACCACCATACATAGTGAATTTGTGCTTTATAGGCCAGCTACAACCCTCAGGTGGGTTCTGGTCGAGCACCTGGAGAGTGGTTTCAGGACCTCCGGGCTGTTGCTTGACCTGGGCCCAGGCCCACCAGTGGTCTGCAGTGTGTGGGACCCCACTCACCTACAGTTCTCTAGATCCAGCAGTCTATAGCTTCATTCAAGTCCCTGGTCTTGTGCAGTAGATCAGATACAGTGTATACTGGGTGCCACCATCTTGGAACTCAGAAATCAACTCTTAATACTCCTAATGATGATACTATACTACCTCTAATACTAGGCAACAAAATAGTTATATGCCATTAATAAAACAATGGTGATAATAGGCAATGCATTACCAGGTACTATTTAGACATAGATACAATGGCCAATGAACAAAAAATAGAGAAATTCATTTGCACATCACCTTCTCCATTTATGGAGATGGAGTGGCTATAGGTGAAGGATCATACAAATGAAGGCAAAGGGTTCACTAATGAAATAAGAATAGAGATTGCATACCTGAGAATAGATATGGTCTTCTAGGAAACCAGATATCAGCTTTTGTTTCATCTTTATTGGTATTTATGTTCACGGTGCCTGGTGCATGGAAGATAGAATTTGGGAAATCTGGAATAAGTTCATTCTTTATTATAGTTATAAATGAAACATTTCTCCAACACTCAATAGGTACACACAAGACTTGTAAAATAGAATCCAACCTCAATGGTTAAAGTAGCAAAAGAGACAAATGCAGCATGAGGGTAAATGCCAGCTATCTTTATTTTACTCTTATCAAGGTCATTTGCCAGATAGCTGAAGTTTTGAGAAAAGCAAATCTTCTAGCAGAAGAAGGCTCAAGTTCATACAAAGTAACCTAGGCAACATTATCCTGGTTCACACTTTGGAGGATTTCTCTGGAGCTAAAAGGAAAGTAGTAATATTATGTCAAATGTATAATCTCCAAAAGGAAATTTTAGGTCACCTGCCAGCTAGTGAAACTAGAGGGTTCTGTAGATTTTTCTTTCGTAGTACCAAACAAGAGAGTTATCATACTAGGACCATGATTCTTCAATAATAGACTTCCATATAAGTAGATTCTGGGGCTTATAGAGGACATTTTATGTGCTAAAGTTTTGCCATGGTAAAAATGAGATCACTGTCTACTTTCTTGGATCATTCTGAAAGCATAATACATATTCCATGGATACCTGTGAAATAATACATATCTGCTGAATATCCTGTTTGAATGTACAATATTAACTAAATACAGTGGAGAGTGGGATGTTGTCTATGGTCCTCAGTAAAAGGGTTTGGAAGTCAATTCTTAACCAGCTGCCTCTGGAAAAGCTGATCCCATCTACCTCTCATTCTTGCCTTTGAGAAATCCAGTCTTCTGGATAAAGGCAACTGGATATTCTAGTGAGGAGCTTCCTGAACATGTCAACATGTGAGATAGATTTAAATATTGCACTGTTATTTGTAATAGTCATGTAGCAACCTCTTTTCACTAGTTTATTTATTTTTATTATAATTTATTCACATTACATCCCTATTGTAATTCTCTCCCTCACTCTTATCTTCCTGTTCTCACACTCCCTCCCTTTTCCACACTATTTCCCTCCCCTAGACCTCTAACTGGTGGAGGTCCTCCTCCCTCACCAAATGACCATAACCTATCAGGTCTCATCTGGATAGCCTGTATCAGATCCCCCTCCTCTGTGTTCCAATATGGCCTCTCTGCCAAGAAATAGTGATCAACAGAATTCATGTCAGAGGCAGTCCCTGCTCTCCCCTCACCTCCAGGTGGAGAATGAACTGTCCATGAGCTACATCTGAACAGAGGTCTAGGCTTCTCCTTGCAATGCCCTTTGTTGGTTCATCAGTTTGGGCAGGCCCCCTGGGTGCAGATCTGCCAGCCTTGATAATCTCCTTGTGGAGCCCCTGACAACCCCTCCCCCATCTGTCCTTCCATCTCCCAAATCTTCCATACAACTCAGAGCTCTTCACCCAGAGTCTGGCTGAGTGTCTCAGTATCTGTCCCGATCCCCTACTGGGTGGAGTCTCTTAAAGGACATCTATGTTTGGTTAATATCCACATGTAAGTGTGTATACCATATTTTTTAGACCTTAAGATGCATTTTTCCTCCCAAAAGTGGACAGTGGGTGTTCAGTGCACTTTATGGTCCAATTGCTGTTTTTACTGTTTTTCTTATTTTACTGCTCTAAATACTGGTTGATTTTTATAGTCAGGTGTATCTTTATTCTGAAAAATTTGGGTGTGTCTTTCTGGGTCTGGGTTCACTAGTTTTTTAAATACATAATTACAAGTACAATTAATGCTTAGTGATTTTCCAAACTTGTATTTATCCGTGTCTAAGGTTGCTGATTGAGATTAAATAAAAGTTTTTTCCATGTAGATCGCAAGAAAGTCATGTGAACAAAACATAATAATGAGAATAATAGGCATTGAAAGCTAACATGTTGAAGCACTTACTGTGTGTCAAGTATTGTGCTAAGCATTTCATAGCCTTATTTAATAATTATGTTCACTACAACACTATTGTTATTATCTCATTTAAAAAAAAGAGGTTAATAAAATGTTGATTATTTTGTTGAATGTTACTACCAAGTAGAGAAGGCAGAATTTAAACACAGACAAAACTGAAATAGCAACACTACTACATAGCAATTACCCACCATTCAGCATTTTACTCATTTAAATGTCATGCTTGCCATTAATATGAGGTTCCTATTAAGTTTATAATATAACAAAGCAATGACCTTCTAATAACAAGGGAGTCTGAGTGCAAACTTGCCATCCTTCCTGCCTTGCTGTATTTAGGATGCTGTACTTTGCTACTTCTCATTTTTTATAATAATAGCCAGGCCTTTTTCTAGAGAACTCTGCCAGTTTTCACCATGGTTCACCATGATGTGTTGTGGTGATCTGATTAAAACCAAATGTGATTCCGTATCCTAAGAAGAAATGGATCTAAACTCAACCAAAAGCATTCTATCTATCTATCTATCTATCTATCTATCTATCTATCTATCTATCTGTCTCTGTCTGTCCCTGTCTGTCTGTCTGCCTCTCTCTCTCTCTCTCTCTCTCTCTCTCTCTCTCTCTCTCTCTCTGTGCCATTTAATAATTAAATCACTAATAACAAAGCTAAATAAATTCCAATGATTTTGCACAAATAATGCTATTTGTGGTACTAATGAGAAACCTGGGCTTGCCATTAATCATCCATGTCTTTTGAAAATGGAAATCTTTCTTTTGTTCTATTAGTTATATTATTTTCCTACCACTAAGGTGTGTAGAGGAATTTAATCCAGCCACATAGCTACTTTGACTAGAGATTATATCCCAAGATCTATGTCTGTATGATATGCATGCAACACATACACTCTGTACACCATTAATCCCTCTGGCTGGAATACAGACAAACCCTAAGTACACACATTTAATCCCAAACAATGATGTCTAATTGAGGGACAGACAAAGTGACAAATCATAGAAAGACTTGACAGAATGCCCAACTCTCAAGAGAACAGACAGGAAGGAGAGGCTACTTAAGAGTAGTGTAAGGGAGAAAGGGGAAAGTTGAGTGCAGTGCAATTCAGTTGGATGCAGTTGAGTTTGTGCACTTCCCTTCAGTTTGTGCAGTCAGTGCAGTGGAGTTCAGAGGCAGTTTTTATAAGCAGAGAAATTCAGTGAGAACTCGAGAAAAGCTAGTTTGAATCAAGCAGCTCAGAGAGGAGTTTTAAGCCAGAACAACTGAGTTGAACCAGCCAGACTTTAAAAAGAGGGAAAAGGGGATGCTGAAAACATTTTAGATCTAGGTTAGCAGACAGAAGGTAGAAACTGAAGCCTTCAAAATCTGAATTTACAGAAGATTAGATTGCATGGAAGCTAGAATACACCAGGCCTAGGCCTAGGCATAGCTAGAACAGAGAAAGAAACAACACTCTGGATCAGCCCAAGTCCCTTATTTGTACAGCCTGGGCACGACTCTCATTTTATCCCTTCCTGTGAGGAAATAAAGACAACATTTACAGAGGTGTGTGCTTAGGAGAGACTCTTTCTTTGGCTTAGAAAAAAGAAAATCACATAGATTGGCCTTCTTTCCACTTATTCTCAACTTTTCCATTATGTCAACTCCCGTTATTTGCATATATCTCTCAAGTGTAAGACAGAAATGAAAGGAAACAAAGAGATAAAAATAAAGTTCACAAGAGTTGATCAAAACTATTCAGATATAATATTTAGACCCCCTATTTCCAAATTTTTTTAAATTAAAATTTTCTAGGACTACCTCACTTATCCCTAAATATCACCTTATAAGATCTTTATATGATCCCTAAAGATTTTATATGATCTTTATATTTTTAAATGTGTATATGATCCCTAAAGATTGTGTTTCTCTCTAAAATTGTTCTTAATTTTAGATATAATGGGTTTTAATATGACATTTTAACACTCGTGCATTGTGTACTTTGCTGTATCTGGTTGTAGAAGTTTTAATTTGGCAGAATTGAAATACTTGTTTTATGTCTTTGTCAGAATGCAACTGGGACTCTGAAAACAACTGTCACATATTTAAAACTGCATGTGAAACTGTTTGCTTCCATCCCTTTTCACAGCATAACAAAGTTTCTCAGAAACCAAACATTTCTCATCTGCAAGAACAAAAGTGCCAGCTTATGAATTCTACTTCAAATAATAACTTAAAAGTGTGCTCACCAGAAGAATCAACAAAATACCACCTAGTGTGAAAAACAGCAATGGTTTGGGGCCAGTTTTGCTTCATGGAATTGTAGATTGTAGAGCTGTCTCAGTGTGTGGCCATTTCTCCTGTGAATCAATTATCAGATAATTTTGTGCTTGTTTTTCAATAATAATTAAACAAGCTCTTTCCCCAAATAAACCACAATTTTTATATGTGTCTCATAATTTAACTGAAATCCCTTTGTCCCTTGAAGTGGAGTTGTTTGAGTTTAAAAACCAGTAGCATCAGTATAATCCTTAGAATCTAATAAGGATTCCATCAGTGTAAAATCGTTATCCTTAGGCAGAAAAGAGAACCAATTCAATTATGATGTTGGTTGAAAAATTGAAAGGCTTTTTAACTTGAGGGTGGAAAAGTTGTAGTACATATTTTAATATGTTAAAATGCTTAGAACAAAATCCGTGCATCTCGGCTAACAAATGCTAATACGTTCTTTTGTTACCCTCTAATTTATATGATTCATGTAAGCCTCCAGCCAGCGAAACTTGTACTAAATTTCATGTGCATTAAAAAATAGCAAAGCAATGAATTGTGAAGTTATTAACATCCGTGCCTGCTTGCATTATTAAGCTGTACACATCAAATCTGGTAGTACAAGGAGAGAAATGTCATAATGAAGTACAACACTGTTTAATCAGGAGTTTTTCTAAAGGTCATCAGGGCATTATACGATGCCCATTCTTGCAGAACAGAAATCCGAAACAGATATCCAATGTGGCACACAAACAATAAGTTGGACAGTCTTCCATGTACTCTATCTGCTAATGATTATATTTACTACTCTTCTGCAGAAGATAAAGCTGATTCTGCTCTCTAATCATATATATATATATATTGCTCCAGAAATTAATTACAGATTAGCATGGAGATAAAAGTGCCAGCACAAAGGACATTTGTGTGCCTGTTTTTCCTTTACCAGTGAGGAGATGATGGATGTCCCCAATACAAGCTTATAAAGAACTTTTCAGCTCTTCATCTAGGGAAGCCACAGGCTGTACGATTCAAGTAACCCATCATTATTAATATTTTCATACTCAGAATGGAGTTGTGCTTTGGGACAAGTAGTCTCATGTTAATAGTTAAAAGATATGAGTATTTGACCCCTCTAAATATTTTATGTTGCTATTCTAAGGACTGCTATGCTGTCTCATGTGGTTGGTGAGTATCAGTGAAGAAGAAAAACAAAGTAAATGTCACCATGATGGCCTCGTGGTAGGTACTAGCTGCTGTCTAATTCGTAATTTTTCAGATATTAGAATTTCTTTTAAGGTGATTAGAGCTTGTGCAATTAAAAAGACCAACAGGGGGGCCTGAAGGCGATTTAAGATGGTTAACATTGAATTGTGCTTGGTACCACGGCTTACTGCAGCTGTCAATTTATATTGCTGTCCTCTACAGTTAAATTTGGCCCTATACCACAGTCAAAGGAGACCCCCTTCAATCCTTCATAGGCTCATGCCTGCCTCAGTCATCTTTTGTTGTCTCCCAAAAGACTGTGGTGGCACAACCCAATCAGTAAATAGGTTCCACGTTTCTGTAAGGACTCTCATTTGTTCATCACATTTTTCTGAATTCCCTTCCTTGCACCAAAGCCTTGTACCCACTTTGTTCCAATGCAAAGGCCACTAACACACAGCCTCTCTCTCTGCAATTCTTTTTTTTTTCCCAGATTTATAGCAAGAGTGTGAAACTTCTGAATGTTTTTTCTTAAATCTTTTTTTTTTAAATCTAGTTAAATAGTGCCTGGATTAGAGGGCTGAATACACAGAGCAATGTTTTTGATTCAGTAAGTTGGTACTAATTAGAATGATTTGCCCTGTTTGGTATGTACTTGGTGAGTCGCTATCATTGGTGAAAATGTTTAATTTCTTATTAACATGTTCATTAAAGCACTGCGCTTACGTGTAAGCATTGATGTTATACCTTAAGAACACAGTGTGCATCTTAACGTAAACATTAATACAACCAACACTCTTAGCTGTGAAAATGGGAACGTTAGCAGTCTCCATAAAATCTCCATAGTAACTCTGTGTCCCACTGCCGACAGTTAAGCTACTGTGCTGGCTTTTAAAAGCACAATGTTCCTCCCTCTTGTTCCATTATGTGTACATGGATTCATCTGGTGTTTGCTCTTTTGAGCCTGATTACTTATGTTGCTAAGCATTGGAATACTATCCATGTTGAGTGCCGTTGACTGTTTATTCTCCTTGCTAGACAGCATCTCGCTGTGTGAGCACACATCTACACGTACATTCCAGTACTCAGGGCACATTGTTATCTCCCAACAGGGAGGGATAATATGAGTGATGCTGATAAGGATCATTAACTATATGTCCTTTGTTATAGGGACACATGGGTATAATCTTAGCAAAACTGCTGTGTCATGAGCTGTGTAGTATATACAGAAGCAGAAAGAACTTTAAGATAATGCAGCTGTGCTCAGTCTTCTCAAGGGTGATGTGATATTGAGGCTCGGATAAAATGTCAGCTGGGGAAATACCTTATTAAACCTTTGTTACTTCTTTAGCTGAAAAATTAGGATTTGGACAAAAGGTAATTGTTCAATTAGAGTCACTGGGTTCAAGGCCTGGATCTACCAGTTTATGGAAGTCACTGACTTCTTTGTGCTATATTTTTCTTGTTTCCAGGCTGAGAGTAGTGGGGCTCACCTTACAAGTAAGTGGTGAGAATTAAATGAGATAATGTAGATACACCTAAGGTCTTTATTTTTTAAAATAATACTTTTAGTTGTCTCCTAAAATATGAATTAACAGTCTGGTTTTATATATGAATGATCTTTTTTAATTAAGCGTTTTTATTTTTTACATATACATTTATATTATTACACACACATATATAATAAACTCCCTATAGCAAGAAGAATTATATTACAATCAGGAGTTATATAAATGTTACATTCTTAGTGTTTTGACTATTTGTATTTGACAACCTTGAAGAAAACATGTTTCCTATCTTGATGCATCTAAAATTCTGAATGCAAATCAATATCCATCATATCTCATCATTATTGCCATAAAACATCAATCTAGACATAAAAACATCTTAACCCCTAAACAACTTAGCTTCATTGTAGAACTAAACTACCTGGTTTGCAACCCCATCAGAGACTTGAGAAAGAATAAACTTGATTACCTGAGTATGCTGGGAGTGCAGGTTAGTAGCTTTCCGAATGAGAAGATAACAGATAGAGTTTGCTACCTGAATAGTCATCCAAAACTCTCTATAACTTTGGAGCATCTTTTTCAGCCTTCTTGCCCAATATAGCTGACAGATATATTTGTGAAGCAGGAACTATTGAGGATTTGCTTACCCTGTCTTGGCAGAGTTTGGCTGTCGCCTCTGCCTGCATCCAAGCTTGCTGCCCCCCCCCACACACACCCACCTTTTTTCATAGTAAAAATAATTTCTTACTTTATTAATTTATTCAGATTATATCTCAATTGTTATCCCCTCACTTTTATCTTCCCATTCCTCCCTGCCTCCCTCTTTCACCCTTTCCCCCTCCCTTAGGTCTGTGACAGAAGGGAACCTCCTTCCCCACCATATGGGCCTTTTAGGCAGAATTCTGTCTGGTAGAAACGGTGGCAGAACATGCTGGTGAGGATGTGGTGAAAGGGGAACACTCCTCCATTGCTGGTGGGAGTGCAAACTTATACACTTAAGGTCTTAGGAAAATGAATGCTTAAGAGGCTGAACTGAGTGGTTACTTCTTTCTTCCTCCCTCCCTCCCTCCCTCCCTCCCTTCCTTCCTTCCTTCCTTTTTCTTTCCTTATTTATTTATTCATTTATTCTGATACTAGATAGCTACCCTATGGTCTCAACACATGCTAAGCAAGGACTTTAAAACTGTGCTTTCTCAGGCCCAGAACTTTATACAATGGATTGTAGTGGAAGGTTTGGTTTCTTTAAAAATTCAGTTGTGTTATGTAAACAGGTTTTTGTTTTAATCCCAAGTGTGGGATGTGGAGTTACTTTTCATTTGTCCACAGTTGATAACTCCCTCCTGTGGCTAGGAGAGGGGCATGGTCTTTGTCAGCTGGTAACAGCCCTGCGCTGCTGGGGGAAGTGGGGTGGGCATAGTTTTTGCAAGCTGAAGTTACCCAAACTCTGAAGCCTGGAGAGAGTATAAATACAAGAACCCAGAGGGAGGAAGGGGCTCTGAGGAGATACACTGAGGAGGAAGAAGTCTGCTTATTTGTCCTGTTGCTTTTAGTCGTTTTCTGTTTCTGGACTGCTAGATATCCTGATGCCTGAGTTTGGTGTTTTCCCAAAGAATGCAATGACCCTAACCAGCCAGAACTAAGTCTAAAGAAGTCTATGTCCCTTGTCCCTTCTAACCTTCTTTCTCTCCTACCTAGGGTTAAAGGGTTAGACAGGAGATAGAGGCATACAGAACCCCAATTAAAATAGTGTTAAAAATAGCACTACAGTGGTTGCTATATATCATTTCATCTATGAGTTCAGAAACCTTGACTCTAGGGGTGCCCCTTTCTGAGCCCCAGGACTCATTCCATGTACCCACCTCTGAGATACACAATCGCTTTTCTGTGTTTATTCTACTATAATTTATAATTCACTCCATAACTGTCATTTACATGTATATTTCCTTCCTTTGGGCATACAAAGCCTGGAGTTTATGTGTGCTACATAAAATTTATAAAAGTATAAAAAAGTAAGAGTCTTAAAACTATCAAAATTTGTTAATGTCTTGTAACAAAATCATTCTATTTATTTTGTTCTAGGGAGTATTCCTTGGTGGTAAAAGTTTGAGTGGGATAATTATCATTAAGGAAATACTAGATTTTTCAGAAATATAAAAAACATTTAAAAGATCTATATCTAGGCCAGGTGTCATGGTGTTTACCTTTAGTCCCACCAGAGGCAGGTGGGTCTCTGTGAGTTTGGTGCCAGCCTGATGATCTGCATTGTGAGTTGTATGGCATCCAAAGCTATGTAACAGAGGTCCGAGAACAGCTTCCAGGAATTATTTCTCTGCCTCTATGACATGGAGTCTTGCAACACAACTCAGGTCACAGGACATGGTGAAAAGCACTTTAATTCCCTGAGCCATCACACCAGGTCTCATACCTTTTGACATAAATAACATATTTGGTTTTTTTTTTTCATTGTTTAGTTAATACGATGCATTTCAGGCATATTAAGAGTTAGAGTTGTGTAAACTACAGAAACCGCATATCAGTGTCAAGTGGAAAATATTGACCATGGAAGTAGCTGCTTGAGAGTTTACTCATTTATAAGCAAGCTATGGTTTACTGTATGTTCTAGGGAAAAAAAAACACTCTTAAATTGAAGGCAATATTTGGGTAAAAAAAAAACTTATACTCCTCAGTATCCTGAGATTATGGAACAATCAGAAATGTCTGAGAAGTGTGGCATGTTATTGCTCAATATAGCTGTTAATTGTGCTCACCTAGACTCTGCTGATGAATGTGTATCCATACCCCACTCTGAGCCCTTTGAAGAGCCCACAGAAGCCTTAGAACTGTGGTTGACAGTGCTGAAGACAACTGAACTAGCAGATTCAGCGAGCTGGTGGTTTATTTGCTCTGTGGCACTGAGTATTGATTAATGACATAATAAATCTTTTTGAGTCTTACTTTCCGTTGCCAACATAGAATCCTGAAATGAGAGCTGCAAGCATGGGTAGAGATGAAGAGATGCATGTCAAATAAGATAAGTTGGTTTGAGCTTGTGACTGATGAATAAATGCATTGGGGGAGTTACCTGCTAGCTTTTCCTCATCCTTAAACTGTAAAATTGTTTTTCAAAGCCTTCCTCAGAAACTTTCATTAGTCTGGATTGCATTCATTTGGATTTAAAACTTTCCACCATGCCGATATTATGTGGGAAACAAATTCAGAAGGTTGAGACTGTAATAGATGGTTCTATTTATTCTAGGGCTATTAATTTTAACTTCATGTTATCTATGGATATTTATAAGGGATGTTATTAAAAGCATGGATAGAGATTTAGGAAGACACATTCAGATCTTGCTCCTGTTGGTTGCTAGTTGTTTGATTTCACTAAATCTCAGTTTCTTCATTTGTAGAATGAGGCTTTGTCACCACATGTTAATTGAGCAATGTGTAAGACATCTGGTCCAGTGTTTTATGCACAATAAAGATTCAGTACATTAAGATAAACACAATATTACCCTTTTTAATAAAGAGTACAGCTTCTTCCTTTAGCTTTCATTGATTATTATCATTCATGAAATATCTCTCACATGCAAAGCAAGAAGGTAGGGAATAGGTATTGCTTAATAAAACAGATTATAAAATGTAGCATTTATACAAGGGCATACAGATGGATAATTAGTACTTAACAAAGTGTTTTAGACCCTCTACAGCCCCCAAAGAACATAAATGCTAGACTATCAGATTTTAGGCAGAAATATGTCATTTGCTAAGAATAATCACAGTTTATGTTATACTGGAGTCTGCTTTATCTCCCTGGCTTATAGTGGCTAGTAATTCTGTTATATTTCAAAGAATTAAGTCTCAAACCCCATAAGTTATCCACCCTATGCCATTCATGCCTATATTGAGAATCCTTGAATTACATGAAGGAATATATATATAGGATCAGGACATAGTATACATTCCATAGCAGATACTGGCTAAGGGTCAATTTTGGGTTGTCATCATCCTTGCCATCAACATAATTGAACCCTATTATGTATATAATATGACATGATGTGGGATATCATTAATAAACTCACTCTACAAATAAGAAAACTGGGTCCTGAGGCCATTGTAGTAATGCCTGAGATGACAAATGACAGCACTAGAGTTCAAACTGGAGAAACTGATGTCAAAAGCCTATTACATTACTCCAATTTTTCAAAGGATGCTGGGAGATCTGCTGATGGGAATGGAAGTTTCTGTGACAGAAAGAGTCTAAAGATCTGCAGAATGCCTTCAGTATGGCTATAACATTAAGAGCTAGAATACCCAACAAAGTAAGAATTGGGGTTTTCCAATTTTCAGTCATTTCTGTGCCTCTATATCTTTAAAGTAACATTATTATTAGAGAGGTTACCTTTAAGAAAACATTTGATTGGTTCTTTGACATTTTCCTAAAAATGTGTATAACATACAGATCATGATCAGCCTTTCTCCCAACTTTTCCCAGACCCAGAACTCTTTTCTCATAGACTCAAACTCTGTGTCCCTTTATCCATCAAGAGTTATTGGTGCTGCCTAAATATTCTTGGAAGCATGGTTTTCTGCTGGCGCATAGTCAACTTTCCAGGGGCTACGCTATTAGAGGAAAGTGACTGCCTATTTCCCAGCAGCTAGCAATCGCCAATAGCTGCATGACTAACGGTGGGATTTTTCAGTCAGTTTCATTCTGACCTAATCATACACAGGTATTGTGCAAACAGTTACAATCTCTGAAAGTTTATGTGCACAGTTGTGCTGCTTTGTCTGGAAGATTTCTTTGTAGTCATCCACTATATTTGATTCTCAAACCCTTCCAGACCCTTCTTCCACAATGATTCTTGAACCTCAGGAGGTGGAGTACAGTGTATGTTTCATTTACGGGTGTGCATTCTACACCCGTGCATTCTACATTCTTTCCATGCTATGAATTGAACTTAGGGTCTCACACATGTTAGACAAGCCATTGACTGCTGAGCTATGTTTCTAGTCCAACAGGTATTATCTTTACCACACATTTAAGGGATTAGCATGGTATAAGCAGTGCCTGGAAGACTGGGAAGCGTGGTAGACTTATAGTTCTGTATTAAATAAACGTGAATAGAAGCTCTTTTGGTGCAACCCCAGAGCCTAGCTTCTCCTTAGTTCTTCCCTGCTGCTTCTTTTAAACATTCCTTCATCCTCTCTCCATTCCTTTATGAGTTCATGCAAACCTACAGAATAGAACTTTACCAGGGACCAAACCTCCATACATGGAGGGTTTTTAAAATTGAAAATAGATTTTTCTTTTGTACCATACATCTTAACCACAGTTTTTCCTTGCCCACCATCTCCTCTCTTCTCCCCGATCCCACTTTCCTTTTCCCTCAGATTCACTTCTTCCTGTTTCCGTTCAGAAAGAGTCCCAGGAGCAGGCAAATGAATCAGAGACACACCCACTCCCACTTTTCGGAGTCCCATAAAAACACCAAGCTAACAGCTATAACATATATACAGAGGACTTGGTGCAGACCCTTATAAGGCCCTGTTCTGGCTGCTTCAGTCTTTCTCAGTCCATATGAGACCTGATTTTTGTTGATTCAATGGACTATCTCCTGCTAGTGTATGCTATCCTCTCTGATGCCTAAAATCTTCCTCCCTCTCTTCTGTAAAGACTTGTAGCCAGACATTATATATTAAGAAAGTCTAAATTGAGACTCTTATCAGAGCATTGCTCAACCCTCATTAGAGAAGCTAGTAATTAGCATGAGGATCCACAGCTGGTCAGTATGCAGAGAGTGAGAGACTCTGGAGTCCTCAGTCCTAAATGGGATGTCTTTAGCAAAATCCACCATTAAGACACAAATATCTGTGTGCAAGAGGATGCTTCCAAGGAGACAGCATTTTACAGACAGAACAGGACTAATACAGTCACAGAGACTGTGACACCACTCACAAAACTTGCACAAATTCAAACTAGACAAAAACGCATCATCAAGAAGAAGTGGATAAAAATCCTCAACCCCAACTAAGAATCAGTTTTCTCTAATGTAGTGTCATTGTATACATCAACCAGACTCTAGGTTTTTGTGTGTGTGCTTTTTATTTGTTTTGGTATTCTTTCATCTTCTTGGGTTTGGTTTGATAGTCTGTTGTTGTTTTTGGTTTTGAGAAAGAAAGAGAGAACATGAAGTTAAGTGGAGACAGAGATGATAAGAATCAGAGAAGAATTGGGGAAATAGAAAGAATATAATCAGAATATATGAAAAAATTAATTTAAAAATATGGCCTTTAATATATTATACTGAACTATAATTGGTGTTTTATATGAGATGAGTGGAGCTATGGCATACATTACATATTGATTATAGAGTTCCCATGGAAATAATATAACACACTCTATAAATCAAGTAATATACAGAGGTTTCACAAACAGATATTAACTTATATATATATATACTTTATTAATTTATTCATATTACATCTCAATGGTTATCCCACCCCTTGTATCCTCCCATTCCTCCCTCCTTCCCACTTTCCCCTTACTCCCTTCCCCTATGACTGTGCCTGAGGGGGACCTCCTCCCCTGTATATGCTCATAGGGTATCAAGTCTCTTCTTGGTAGCCTGCTATCCTTCCCTGAGTGCCACCAGGTCTCCCCATCCAGGGGATGTGGTCAAATATGGGGCACCAGAGTTCCTGTGAAAATCAGACCCCACACTCCACTCAATTGTGGAGAATGTCCTGTCCATTGGCTAGGTCTGGGTAGAGGTTTGAAATTTATTGCACATATTGTCCTTGGCTGTTGCCATAGTTTGAGCAGGACTCCTGGGCCCAGTTCTGCTAATCATAATGTTCTTCTTGTAGGTTTCTAGGACCCTCTGAATCCTTCTATTTTGCCATTCTCCCATGCTTCTCTCATCTAGAATCCCAATAGGATGTCCTCCCCTCTGTCCCACTTCCCTGGTAAGTGAAGACTTTCATGGGACATGCCCCTTGTGCTAGTGTGCAGATATAAGTTAGTATATACCATTTGAGTCTTTCTGCTTCTGGGTGAACTCACTCATATGATCATTTCTAGTTTAATCCATGTGTCCACAAATTTTGGGAATTCTTTGTTTTTAATAGCTGAGTAGTATTCCATAGTGTAAATGTACCACAGTTTCTTTATCCATTCTTCTATTGAGGGACACTTAGGCTGTTTCCATGTTCTGGCTATTATGAACAAGGCTGCTATAAATATGGTTGAGTAAAGTTTCTTGTTGTGTGCTGGAGCATCTTCTGGGTATATTCCAAGGAGTGGAATAGCTGGGTCTTGAGGAAGCCCTATTCCCATTTTTCTGAGATAGCACCAGATAGATTTACAAAGTGTCTGTACTAGTTTGCATTCCCACCAGTAATGAAGGAGTGTTCCTCTCTCTCCACATCCTCACCAGCATGTTAATCATCAGGGAAATGCAAATCAAAACAACGCTGAGATTCCATCTTACACCCATCAGGATGGCTAAGATCAAAAATTCAAGCGACACCACATGCTGGCGAGGATGTGGGGAGAGAGGAACACTCCTTCATTGCTGGTGGGAACGCTTGAATTTTTTTATAGCCATTCTGAGGGGTGTAAGAGGGAATCTCAGAGTTGTTTTGATTTGCATTTCCCTGATGACTAAGAAAGTTGAGCATTTCTTTAAGTGTTTCCCCAGCCATTTGATATTCCTCTGTGAGAATTCTCTGTTTAGTTCCAAGCCCCATTTCTCAATTGGGTAATTTGGTTTGCTGGTGTTTAATTTCTGGAGTTCTTTATGTATTTTGGATAGTAGACCTTTGTCAGATGCAGGGTTGATGAAGATGTTTCCCAGTGTGTAGACTGTCACTTTGTTCTCTTGACATTGTCTCCTGCCTTACAGAAGCTTCTTGGCCTCATGAGGTCCCATTTGTTAATTGTTGACTTTAAGGCCTGGGCTGTTGGTGTTCTGTTCAGGAAGTTGTCTCCTATGCTAATGTGGTCCAGACTCTTCTCCACTTTTTTTTCTATCTAACGTTGTGTCTCTGTTTTTATGTTGAGGTCTTTGATCCACTTGGATTTGAATTTTGTGCATGGTGACAAATATGAGTCCAATTGCATTTTTTTACATGTAGACATCCAGTTAGACCAGGACCATTTGTTGAAGATGCTATCCTTTTTCCATTGAATAGATTTGGCTTCTTTGTCAAAAATCAAGTGACTGTATGTGTATGGATTCATATGTAAGTCTTCAATTTGATTCCACTGATCAACCAGCCTGTTGCTGTGCCAGTACCATGCAGTTTTAATTACTGTTGCTCTATAGTACAGCTTGAGATCAGGAATGGAGATTCCTCCAGAGGATCTTTTATTGTACAAGCTTGTTTTAACTCTTCTGGGTTTTTTATTTTTCCATATGAAGTTGAGAATTGAACTTTCAATGTCTTTAAAATATTGTATAGGTATTCTGATAGGGATTGCATTGAATTTGTAGATTGCTTTTGGTAAGATGTCCATTTTTACTATGTTAATTCCACCGATCCATGAGCAAATAAGATCATTCCATCTTCTCATGTCTTCTTCAATCTCTTTCTTCAGAGTTTTGAATTTTTTTCCAAACAAGTCCTTCACTTGCTTCATTAGAGTAACTCCTAAATATTTTATATTGCTTGTGGCTAACGTGAAGGGTGTGGTTTTCCTAATTTCCTCCTCTGCGTGCTTGTCATTTGTGTATAGGAAGGCTACTGACTTTTTTGAGTTAATTCTGTATCCAGCCAATTTGTTGAAGGTGTTTATCAGCTGTAGGAGTTCTCTGGTCGAATTTTTGGGGTCACTTATGTACACTAGACAGATATTACCTTAATGATAAGAAAATTTAAAACTAAAATAAATCTACCATTTCATTGATAATGAATAAATTATTGACCAAATTAAAATTTTTATTCATCATATTATTGGAAGCAAATAATAGAATTTTCATACAAGTTAAATGTATCTAAGCATAGTGGGCTATTTATATAATTCAAAATTTTAAAATTATCCCATAACTCATTGAACTAGTCATCTTATTTGTTAGTCGACTTCATTGTGAAATTCCATTCATAAGAAGTCTATGAAATGAATCTGTATAGAACTGAAGTAAAGTGGAGGTTGACTGTGGCTAGGAAGTAAAGAAAGAAAGAGATGGATTAGTGTTTGACCTTTCTTTGGGAGGTCATGAAAGACAATGGCTTAAAATTAAATAGTGTGGTACGAGTCATGCCAATCCTGGTGATATGAGTTTAATAGGTGGAACTCACAGGATAGAAGGAGAGAAATAATAACTGCCAGTTTTCCTCTGACTTCTACATGTGTACCATGGCATAGGCCTACACACATACAAATAAATAAATAAAATATACATGAAAATTAGAATAAAAATGCAATTGGTACTCATTTCTGTGATTGTATAGAAGAAGCAGAGGATTGCTTTTGTAAGGTCTGTGGCCTTTGACATAGGTATTCTAGTAAATAAAATATTATTCAGAAAATGAAGAAAAAGGAAAAGGGGCTAAAAAGGTAACACATTAGTTAAAAGCCGATGCTTCTTTTGCCAAGGACTCATATATTAGGTTCTCCAGGGGTTTTAGTAACCTCTTCTGGATTCTGAAGACACCAGCATTCACAGGTACACACACACACACACACACACACACACACACACACACACACACACACATACACACACACATACACACACATACACACACACATACACACACATACACACACGCACACACACACACACACACACACACACACACACACACACACAAGAAAGAGGGAGGGAGAGAGAGAGACAGACAGGGAAAGAGACAGTAGCATAAATATAAATAAAAACTTAAAGGAATAAAATTAGATTCCATAAAGCAAGGACTCTTGCATATTCAAATAGAACACTACATTTCTTAAAAGGAAAAATGCACAATACACAATTAAAGGAACAGCTGCAACTCAAAGGATCTTGGTCAGCAGTGAGTGAGTGAAAAATAGTCTTATCTGGAGAGAGTGCAACGGTGCATATAACTTGGGGGAACAAAGGCTATTTAAAATTTTATGCTTTGGGGGTTAGTGAACATCATTGGGCCAGAGCAAGGAGCTGGGAATGCCTTATCTGCATAAAGAGAGATTCCAGGTGCTTGCTGGACAAGATCTCATAAGGAGAAAGTTTAACATGTAAGTACATGCCCTGGGGCATGCAGGCCCAGGAGAGGGAGGTAATCGTCCTACTCCTGCTTGTTCCAAGACAAGGTTTGAGGGACTTGGACATGTGTTGACCTCACTCCTGCTCCAGGTAGGCTTCCCCAGTTACACAGCTCCTCAGCCCCACAAGTAACTAAAACAAAAATGGTGCAAAATTGTATGTATCCTAGTTTATTTCTGAAGATGCCTTGTATTTCCTGCCTAGTAAGGCATACCTCTCCTGAAATCACTACAAAATGACCTTGCTTTGTTCTAGTGTCTCCCTCTAGCCCCTGGTCGTCCTGACTTTGCTGCTGTACCAGTCTACTTGCTACTTTTGTGCTCACATGTTCTTCCTGAGTATCTCTGGTTTTCCTCTCTTCCTAAAGGAGTACCAATTACTGAACTTAGGGCCTGCTCGAATCTAGTATGACCTCATCTTAACTAATTACATTTCCAGTGATTCTAGGGATTTCAAATTTTGACTTATTATGAAATTCCAGGGGACACTGTTTGGGAAGGGGCATATTCATACCTGTTATCATAGTTGGAATGAGAATGTTACATGTGGGTTATGCATGCAGAAAAGCAAGCTTTTGCAAAAGTGTGATATCCAGCATGGCATCTTTAGACACTAGAATCAGAGGCAGCATAATGAGAGGCTAAGTGGTCTTCTAGAAGACTCGAGCCTATTCATATTAATATTCCTGTCTCTCCCATGATAAGCAAAAAAAAAATCATTGTTTGACTTCTTTTTCTCCTATCTCATAATTAATGCCATTTAGCAAAAGTGACATTTGATGTGTTTTCCTGAAAAAAAAAATGTGATGAGTCATTGTAATTATTTTACCTTTTTGTGATTTTACCTGTGCATCTAAATGTCCCATTAAGAGGAGTATTATTATTTTAGCTAGATGAGAATGTTTTAACCTTTGTTTTGCAAATTTTGAGGTTTTTCTCCTGCGGTTTCTCATTATGAGACTCCAATTTAGGGTTATCACCATAAAACACTACACTTAGCAAGTACTCTATCAGCGCCTTATAAAAATCTCAAGATATTCATGCAAATGATAGTTGTACACATTAACATTATAAAACTTGTGGATGTGAAAAGGTTAAAACAAGTTGCATAGGAAAACCATTGGCTAGACAATGAAAGATGTTTACATAGAATCTGAAAGGCAAGTAAGAAGAGAAACTTCTGAAATGCACTAAAACTGCTCTCTACAAATCTGCTTTTGCCCACAACAAGAATACACACACACACATACACACACACACACACACACACACACACACACACACAGAGAGAGAGAGAGAGAGAGAGAGAGAGAGAGAGAGAGAGAGAGAGAGAGAGAGAGAGAAGAAGAAAGATAATAGGAAAAATAACTTTCTTGGGCCTCAGAAAATTGATCAATGTCAAGACAAACAGATGACCCCGAATATTAAACGCTTTATTTTATTGTTATCTGTGCTGCTAGGAATCAAAACCAGGACCATACACATGGTAGACATCCCTAGACATCTATATGGATTTTGCACATGCCCTGTTAATGCTTTCCTCCCATCTCTGGTAGCCTTGAGAACCACCTGCTTTGCATTTACTGTGCATTGAAAGGAGACTCAGTACTATCTACAGAAGTAGAATTAGTTAGAGTATATTATTCTCCAAATTCACATGCCTGGAGAAGTAAGTGCTTGATTTACCAATGTTCATGGAAAAGTCAATAGAAATTGTAAAAATTTTGCATCTGCCTCAGACAGGTTTGATAGTTTACCTCTAGAAGGGGGTAAAAAAAAAACAAACAAAACCACAAACAAACAACATGAAAACAAAACAAAACAAAATAGCTTAAAAGGATAAGAAAACAAATAAAAGAACATTCAGAAATAACATGTTATATAAGGCTTTGAACAACTCTGTCATATGATCTAGAAAAAAGTTGTGACATGACTGGGAAAGACTTTAGAAGATATTATTTCAGTTTGGTCCTTTCTCAGAAAACTGGGAATAGAGCTACCTCAAGACGCAGATATACTATTCCTGGCCATATATTGAAAAGATTCTCCATCATAAAACAAGGACATTTGTTCAACTGTGTTCATAGCAGCTATATTCATAATATCCTGAATCTGGAAACAACCTATTTCCCTCAACTAAAGAATGTCATTTCATCTCATTCATTCTTAGACTTGAAGGATGTACTCTCTTGTAGATGTATTTGTTAATAAAGCAGATAAAGACCCCGATCTTGGGGAAGCTTACCCTCTGATGCTGGTCAGAACTCATGGCACTGGCTGTATAGGTCAACTTTCAAGTAAGTCAAATAAATCAAAAACAGTATTTTGTTTTTAAGTTTGACTTACAAGTACTTAGAGAAAGGTAGTGGCTATTGCTTAGAGTGGTTGTAGTAGGTTCAACTAAGAACTTAACACAGGACTCAACTTACTGTTTTTGCCCACAGCAAACTCTAAAAATGGCAATATAATGACTTCCTCTTGAGTTAGATTATCCAGCTGTGCAGTATTATAGGACCAGCACAGTGGCCTTTGTATACTCTGTGTGGGAAACTTGAAAGAATTTAACTGACCACAACATCAATATGAGGCAATAGCATGACATGGGTGCATTAAAATCAGGAGTATTTGCTCTGCAGGTTTAAGGCAATGATGGAAATGTATATTCAAGAACTTACATTCTTGATGTATACGCTGGGCCCATTTTGTGATTTATAGAGCATGCTTGGCACCACACTGGCTGAAAGAACCATTAGTGAACCAGCATGTTCCTAGAGATGAGCAACGAAAGAATAGAGTAAAAACATAGTGTTAGATGGGAAAAGAGAGATAATAATAATAATTATAATTATTATTTATTATTTTATTTATTATAAATAATAAAAATTGTTGTTATTATTTATTATTATTTATTTTATTATTTTATTATTATTATTATTTTGGTTTTTTTGACACAGGGTTTCTCCCTGTAGCCCTGGCTGTCCTAGACTCCCTTTGTAGACCAGGCCAGAGATCTTCCTGCCTCTGCCTCCCAAGTGCTGGGATCAAAAGCATGCTCGAGGAATTATTTTTTTACATCATAAAATTAATTTTAAAATTAATTATTTTTTGAGACTGTTATATAATTACAACATCTCTCCCTTCCCTTTCCTCTCTCCAAACTCACTCATAACCTCTACTCTCTTTCAAATTTGTGGCCTGAAACAAGACTTCAAAAAAATAAAATAAAATAAGCAAAACCTCAAGATTCTGAGGGTAAATAAAAGCTGAAAATAGAGTGGTGAAGAGCTGCATTTCTACAACTTTACTCAGAATTCTGAACAAAGGAGTGAACATAGATAAAGAGATGTTTACATAAGACGCAAATAAAGGAGTTTGCCTCATATGTCTGAATTTGTTAGCCCTGGATTGGGTGAACACACACTCAGGTAATTTTCCATCTGTTTTCCTTTGGAAGCCTGACTCTTAACTTTGATCTCTTGTTCAAGACTTAATGGCTAATTACTTTTATTGAGCAAGTTAACATAGACTTGAGATATATAAGAAGTACAGACAAATCAAAATATATATAGGTCATCTTTAGATGTGTAGTTTTATTATACTATTGCTGTTGGGAATGTCACTTTCTCATGGGGGAACTATGAAGAACCCTATCCTAGGCTGACTGACAAACTGTTTCCTTTAAAAAACAATTTGTGGAGTTACAATGAATTTTCTTCCGAGTCACCAAAAGTCTCACTATACATGAGGATTGAGGTGGAGATACCCAGCACTCTAGCGCACTTTGTTACATATACAGTCTGAATCTCAGAAACCTGAATAACTACAATGAATAACTGCAAATAAGCCAGAGCCAGGCAAGATGACCCCTTCCTGAATGCTCTGTTAGTGTGAAAGATAGAGGATGGGTCTCTTCTCTCAGATCAGCTGTACCTGAGTAGTAGCAGTTGCTTGGATATCAAGCTTAGGATTCTGAAACAGTATTTTTCATCTCTGGGGAAAAACACCATCAGATGCATTATTTACTCTTGGCAAAAGATCCCAAACATGACTACTAGGATCAAGCACATGGCATATCATAAGCGTGTCTGTTGAATCCTTGTAGGTTTCATTTTGTTCTTTTTTAAAATTTTAATTTATTATAATTTGTTCATATTACATCCCGATTGCTATCCCCTTGCTTATATCTTCCATTCCCACCCTCCTTCCCTCTTCTGCCCTATTCCCCTCCCCTAGACCTCTGACAGAAGGGGACCTCCTCCCCCACCATATAACCAAAGCCTATCAGGTCTCACCTTGAGGGCTTGTTTCCTCTTGCTCTGTGTGCCCACCGGGCTTCCCCACTAAGGGGAAGTGACCAAATTGGGGACACTAGAGTTCCTGTCAGAGGCAGTCCCTTCTATCCCCACAACCATGGAGTATGAGCTGTCCATTGGCTATAGACCAACGTAGATGTCCTCTGAGAGACTCCACCCAGCAGGGGATGGGAACAGGTGCTGGGACTTGCTGCTGGACTCCTGCTGAAGCACTGAGAGCAGTATGTAAGAATAGGGGGAATGGATGGACGTAGAGGGGTCAGGAGCCCCACAAGGAAGCCATCAAGGCAGCCAGATCTGGACCCAGGGCAGGCCTGCCCTAACTGTTGTACCAACCAAGGACAATGCATGTTCTAAACCTAGACCCCCCTGTTCAGATATAATCAACTTGTTCTTGAACTCACTTTGCATTATGCTTCCCCTGAGAGGCTCACCTACCTCACCTTTAGTCAATGAGGTCCAAAACCAGTTGCAGAAGCCCCATATTTGTTTCAAACTTTATCCCATATTGGATTACAGTAGCCCCATTTACATCAAACCTTCATTGTTTCATGTGAGTGAAACTATGCAAGGAATAAGAACTGTTACAATTTATAATGTGTTTTGTGAGTTGCTAATAGATAGAGGTAAGTGACCAAATCTCACATCTCTTTCTTGTAGTCTCATTCTTTCTCTTTACATCACTTTATACTTCCTTCTCTCCCTCTTCTTTTCTTTTCCTTTTCCATTGAAAAAGATAGGAGAAAACCCTGGAATTAGCAAGTGAAGGAAAACATCCATTTGCTAGGGTGGAAATTTTAATTAATGCAGTTTTCTTCCTCTGCCCAATAATGTGGAGTTCACAAAATAGAAGTTTTCAATTTCACCTGAAGCCACTGTCAAAAATTTCATAAGAAACTGCAGTATTTCTGCTTACCTGTCTGCAGCTCAATTTCTACAGCTATTTTGAAAAAGATGCCAAAACCCATATCCAAGAAGCGATAAATAATAGTTTTCCTATTCCTGAAATGTGCGCATAACTCAAACTCAATTTTGACTGAGGCGTGGAGATGGAATTCTCAGCTCACAGTGAGTTTATTGCACGAAGGCAGCAACTTTTCCACATTCTCAACAGTCTGCTTAATTCCTTGCTTTAAAAGTACCTTAAACTGCATCAGGAATCAACCCCTGCTGGCTGGTGACAAGCTGCACATAGAGTATGCGCATAAGAATCCCCATTTTTTTCCCTTCAGGAGCACTCCTACTTAAAACCTGGTTTGTTCTTTTAAGTAGCTTAAATTGCTGTATATCAAGAACACCATGAATTGTAATCCTCTGAGGGGGTCCAGGGTGGAGTGATTAAGAGAGGAAGACCACAGCCTGCACAAAAAGAGAACATGAGCTTGTCTGGAGCACACAATTACAAGAGGAATTTAAAGGTTACAGGTTTCCTGTTCTTTTGCTATTCTGTCTAGAATATAATTTCTTTGCCTTGATCTCTCTCCACTTCCGGTGATTTGTAGAGCTTCAGGATGCTTCGAAATTAGCTGTGAAACTTGGTAAAGTAATAAACAAATGTTTTTGAGTCTTCTGTCAGCTGAAGTGAATCTAAACTGAATCCTAGGAGTCCAACATGCAGGGAGAGTTTCAGAAGTGATGGTGCATGGCACAGTGTGAGCATGGTAATCGACAGCTCGCAAATCCTAAACATGGACTAGAAAGTAAGGACCTGGAGGTGACAGGAGCCCCACAAGTAGGCCAGGGGAGCCAACTAACCAGGGCCCTGAGGAGCCCAGACTGAAGCACCAACCAAGGACCATGCATGGACTGGACCTAGGCCCTCTACACAGGTGTACCCAATGGGCAGCTCAGTCTTCCTGTGGGTCCCCTAGTAGGGGAGCAGGGCTGTCTCTGACATGGACTCTGTTGCCTGCTTTTCCATCATTTCCCCCTGGACGGGTTGCCAGGCAACAGGTCCTAATGTGACTTGATGAGCTGAGTTAGGTTGGCAGGGGATGCTCCCCTTTTCTGAGGAATTGGGGAGAGGGAGGAGGAAGAGAGGGAGGGTGGGCCTGGGAGGAGATGAGGGAGAGGTTACAACCAGAATGTAAAAATGAATAAATACATAAACTGATTAAAATTTGTAATTAAAAAATTGGACATTATACCAGTAAGCAGTTAGTAGCATACCATCACACAGCTTTACAGAAAGGCTTCTCTCACTCTTATCAATGTTAGGAACCCATTAGAAAAGAGGGCTCTTCAAAAATCTCAAGGTATTGGGCCTCAGCTCTCTCTTTAGATATTTAAGTCAATGCATTTAACCTGGGACCCAGGAATGTCCACCGTTGACCCATGGGATTTCTGTCTTATACACAGAGCAGGGGTGAGTGGGCAGTTTTACTGAAAAGCGCTTTAATCACTGCACTCACCCAAAGACACAATTTGACAGCTCTGTGTGGTGTCTAATTTGATAACCTACTTAACCCTAAGAGAAAAGGCTCTTTCCCTGAAATATTATACAATAAAATTTTACATAGTTTTATCATTGAGAATAAGTGAATCTACAGAAGGCTGTGAACTTCATAAACTTCATTTCTTAAAATGTATGTGGGCACTATGCACTTCTGTTAGGAACTCTCTAGCTAGACCAGATGGGAAAACTTTTAAGTTGTTCTCTCTCTCTCTCTCTCTCTCTCTCTCTCTCTCTCTCTCTCTCTCTCTCTCTCTCTCTCTCTCTCTCTCTCTCTCTCATTAAGGAGATAAACCACTTGCCTCATGAATTGATCATTTCTACTATTAGGTCAGACTTCAGAGGTTAGGTTACATCACCTATACTGTTCTTCCTCTTTTCTCACCTCTGATTTCTGCGTTCTCACTTCCCTCTCTAGTAGCAGTCTCCTGGCTTCAGTAGCAAAGATGATGATTGCAGGAGAAATATTTTTTACAGTGCTTAAGTTCAACTGTAGTGCAAATTTCATCAGTTAGCACCCTGGGAGTTACTCTAATTGCACAAACTTAGGTCATATTGTCAGTGAGACATGATAGAATAATTGGCTTGGCCTTGGTACACGCTGGGGAGAAGTGACTCCCCTGAGACTACAAATATTAAGTGAGAGGAAAGAGGTGCAAATGATTGGTTGAAGTCATTGGTTGCGGTAGACTCTCTCTCTCTCTCTCTCTCTCTCTCTCTCTCTCTCTCTCTCTCTCTCTCTCTCTCTCTCTCTCTCTCTTTAAGGTGTGAAGCTGTTTAATTAGGTTGTTAGCAACTTAGAATGCCAGTTTGTGAGGATACATCCGGTTTGCCAGGGAGAATTGAGATCGTAGGTAGCCCAGGCTTTGATCTTTGGCAAAACCTGCGCGAGTCCGCAGTTTTCTGATCAGCCTTGCCCTGCTCTGTAATCTCTTATTTCTCCTTCTCTGTGTCAAAGATCTTGCCTTCCTGGTGCCTAGGCTTGCGCAGCTGCTGCTTCTTGAAGTGTCAGTCAGATGTTTTGGGATTTTAACCACACTGAGGTCAACTTTTGCAGATGTGGCAATGACAAACTTCTGGTGTGTTCTGCGCAGAGGAACACTATTGGTGGCAAGAAGTCCAGTCAACAAGCAGCAAGCCACTTCCCAGTTGCTTCAGGAAAACCACTCTCTTGCCCCTGTGGTGCCCAGTGAGGATGATCAGGATGGTCCCAGGAGTGATGCTGGCACACAGATTTCTCACATGCTGACTTAAAGGCTTTTTTTCTTTTCTTTTTTTTTAAATCTATTTTATTAATTTATTCATATTACATCTAAATTGTTATCCCATCCCTTATATCCTCCCATTCCTCCCTCCCTCCCGCTTTCCCCTTGCGCCATTCCCCTATGACTGTGACTGAGGGGGTCTTCTTCCCCTTGTATATGCTCATAGGGCATCCAGTCTTTTTCAAGGACGGCTTCTGAGGTACTTCTTCAGTGGGATGATACCTAGACATTTTTTGAAGCTTCACCACCCGGGTACCACCATTCTTGTCACCACAGACTACTTTTGTGACAGTAGCAAGGATCTTCTCCTTTTTCTTCTTCTTCTCAACCTTGGTCTCAGCATCTAAGTATTTATTTTCATACAAGGTCTTTCTGGAATACATGGTAGGTGAGGAGTACCTGCCAATTCCTCTAACCAGGACAGGGTTCTGGCTGCAATGGGGCTTCCTTATTACTAATTGTAGGAGGGTTGGCTCTGTGGGGAGAGCTCCAATCCAGATGAACTGAGTATACACAGAATCCTGGTCAGGCTTTCTGCTTGAAATGTTAGCAGGGGCCTGATCTGAAGTAAATGTTTTCCCCTGCTTTTGTGGTAGTATATTTCACAGACTTGTGGGATTATGGAGAGTATTCAGGGACTACAAGTAAGAATTCCTGTCATGGAGATTCTGGAGATTTCCCACCTTAAACAATTCTAGTTACTTTCAATTTCCCTTGGGATAAAGTCAGAAATGTTTAGCTTGTCACACAGGTAGTGGGACACTCTGACTGTACTTAGTTTCTTGAGCTCCCACTTTTTCACCTTAAGCTCAGACCATCCTGAACAACCTATAATTGATGAATTAACAGCACTTTCTCATTATGGTCCATTTATATAGAATAAGTACCTACATAAGCTCTTCCCCCCCCCTTTTGTTATTTTTCCTGGAACACTCACTGTCATCTTTCATCATTCAACCTTAACTTGCACACACATGCTTTTTCCTAAGCAGCATTCATATTGTGAAAAAATTGTTAACCCAAACAAAGCATATTAAAATGTCAGAAAATTTCTTGGGACATAAACTTCCTCAGATATGCCTAGCAAGAACAGGTGGTCAGACAAGCCTCTCCATGATGCTTAGGTTTAAATATCAACCTGCTACCACCCCAAATGACCTGGGTAGAAATAATCTCTTTTGAAGTGATGGACTGTAACCTGGAACTGAAAACCACCATTCTCTCCAATTTTGTTTTTTTATCGGAGTATTTCTTATACCATCTGAAATTAGAGTAGGAGATTCTACATTATAGAGTAAGCTATAATGCTAAGACTGTTTGAACATGTATTTTAATTTTGCATCAAATATGAATGTGAAAATACATGATTTAAACGGCATATCAAGTCAACAAAAAGTGAAAGTCCTGTATGTTTATGTATGTTTTTAAGAGACAGTATTACACTGATATCAACAGTAATTCTGTTTGCTGTTTTCCATTTATCCTTTCCCAGTAAGAGTTTTCTATATTTTTATAGTAGCTCATTTAACACAGCAATACCGTAAGATAGCTAGTATAATTGTCTCTGTGTTGCAGCACCAGAGTTGAGAAAGATGAAAATCTTGCTCACGGTCATAGAGCTGGTAAAGTATTTTGGTTCAGGAATGGAGTCACAACTCTCATTCTTAGCTGCTGTTACTCCGTAAATTTAATCCTCAGCAGTCAATTCTCTTTTAACAAATGTATATAATGGCAGTATGTATGTGCCCAGATACATACCAATGTGTATATATGTAATTTGCATGAATTGTTTACACCTTCTGGTTTAAATGTTTGACTGCTTTCCAGAACTGGTATCAATAATTCTTCATGTTTAGGACTTAGAAAACTTTTAGCCAGGAACGAATTGGGAAGAGAATGTTGTGGCTCAGGCATTGGCCATTTTCCTGCCCATCGAGACCTTAGCTTATGAGTTTTTATGAAGATATTTTCTTTGTTCAGTCCTAAGATGAGAGTTCATGTGGGATTTGGAGATAATAAACCGCTTTTAACTGCAACTTACACTATAAGACCTAATGACTTCACATCTCAAACTCTTGTGGGTAAAATATTGGAAGCCTTAGCAAAATTTAAAGCATAGAGACGTCACAAAAGTTAAGGATTTCTTCTTAATATTTCTGTTTTTGTTTTCACAATTTATCATTTGTTTGTGTGTAGTTTATATGTGCAGGTTTTCATGCTTTTCCATCAGAGGGGGGGAGGGAGGGAGTTAAAATTGTCTCTTGTCTACACTTCTGTTGTTTAGGGATTAAGATGTTTTTAGGTCTAGATAGATGTTTTAAGTTGCTAGAGATGAGATATGATGAATATTGACTTATATTCAGAATTTTAGACTCACCAAAAATAGGAAAGATGTTTTCTTGAAGGTTGACAAATACAAATAGACAAAATACTATGAATGTAACATTAATACAATTTGTGATATTTTTATGGTTCCTCTTGCTGTATGTAGATTACTTTGTATATGTTTAATAATATAAAATTTTAAAATATATTTTAAAAAAAGAGTAAAATAGTCGTGTGAATCATTCTGCTCTCCATCACTAACAGAATACCCAAAACAATCAATTTACGAAAATAAATGTCTTGTTTTGGTGCACAGTTTTTGATGTTCCCATCCATGATGGCCCCATTACTTTTGGCCTATGATGAGGCCACACATCCTGGCAGAAGTGCAGGGGACAAAACCTACCCAACATGTCTGCCAGGAGAGAGAAGAGAAAGGAAGAGATGAAAGTTCCAGAGACCCACAGACAAACCCAAGGCAAAACTCGGGGAATCCTGCAGAAGAAAGGGAGGAAGGTGTTTAGGAGCCAGAGGGGTCAAAGATACCAGGAGAATACTGCTCACAGAGTCAACTAAGCAGGGTGCAAAGTGGCTTACCTCACCTACGGGGCCTGCATAGGTCTGCCCTAGGCACTCTGCATATATGCTGCGCCTACTTAGTTAGCTTAGGTCTATATGTTGAACTCGTAACAGTGGGAGTGAGAATATCTCTGACTCCATCGCCTGTTCTTGGCACACTTTCCATCCTACCAGGTTGCCTTATCCAGCCTTGATACGTTGTGTTTAGTTGATATCGCTGGGAAGTGTGGATCTGGGAGGGAGGGAAAGCAGGAAAGGGACTGGGGGAAGTGGAGGGAGGGAAAGCTGTGGTTGGGATGTATTGTGTGAGAGAACTTTAAAAACACACACACACACACACACTCCCAAAAGAAAGTCCCACAATCCCCCCTTGGCATGCCCAAATTGACTTAATAACCTCTCACAAGCCCTAGTCACTCAAAGGTTCAACCACTTCCCAGTGGTGCATGACGGGAACCAAGTCACTAGCCAATGAGCTGGGGTGGATGTGGGGTGGCCAGTGTGTATCAGTAACAAATTACATCATTTTCTACCCTCATAGGATTTTAAAAAATTATTCTCTCATACATTACATCTCAACTGCAGTTTCCTTTCCCTCCACTTGCCCAGTTCCTCACCCTCTCCCCCCTCCCTTCCACGCCCACTCCTCTTTAGTTTCCTTCAAATTACTGCATTTTCTAAGCTTTGTCACTCCCATTTTACCTTTACACATTTCACCGCGTCTCCGTAGGACTTACTCAGGGATCCTCTTCTTTACTTCTAAGTTGTCTCAATTTTAAAGCTACGTATTAAATTAAAAGGTAATTGTGTAATATCTGTAAACTCATTGGATCAATAGATCTTTGTCTGTCCACATTAAGATAAATGAAACGTAGAAAGCACTGACTGGAGATGGCTGAATCCTGCACAGCCCTGTGAGTGCACACGCACCCTGCAGGAAATACTGCTCGGGGATCCACAGGAACAGCCATCTGTCACTCCTGTCCTGTCAAAAGGGCATGGCATGAAAAGGGATGTTCTCCAGGCTGCTGCTTATGGATTGTGCATGCGGCTCTCACCAGTGGCGTTATGTGTGCACGTGTCAGCCTTGGTTATTGTCAGGTACTGAGGGGAGGCAAGCCCTTGGCAAAATTGCACAATAAAAGTTATCATTGTCACATCACTCTGCCTATCCCTTCTCTGTCTTCCTTACCTCTCTAGAATTGTAGCCGCCTGCGCTTAGCTTGCTCACCTCTCACTGAATGTCCAATTATGGCTTGTCCTGTATAAGCAGAAATGACCCGTAGGAGAGATCATTTTCCTCCTGTTATATTCCTTCATTACCTCTGTTCTGCCTCAAAACTTTATAAGATGGCTTTCCTAGTTAGTATTCTCTCAGATGTGTGGCTGGTGGCCCTCTGATTTAATAGACTGATTCTTGATGAATTTTCTAATTGGGAAAATATGACCAAATACTGTAGTCTTAGCAAAATAGGGCTTTGAATATTAATGCCAAGAGTGGCCTCAAGCCATGCTCTGGTTTGCTAATAATGTGTGTTTGCAAGAATCTAACACTTTCACTCTGTAACTAATTCTTGGGTAGAAACCCCTTCAGTATCCATGAGATCTCACTGTAGGTAGAAAGTCTTAATCATTTGATAGCAGAGTCCCATTAATATCCTTATGGAAGAATTTGGGCTCCTCAAAAGCAAAATAAATAAAACATTCCAAATTTTTCATTAAAAAATATTGCTTAGAGTTTTCAATTTTGAATATTTATGCAACTATGACTGGAAATTAACTAGACTGCACTGTACCCCTTGTTCCTTTGATTTTAAAGAGAGTTCTTGTTTTTTTTTTTCCCAGCCCTTTTTTCTTCCTTAGCAGAGACAACCTGTGTCCCATTGAGAGGCAACCACCAATGTGCACAGGCAAACTTAATTACGAAGCAAAGAACACAGAGCTAAGCACCGGGATAATTTATCATCAGTTGTTTAAGCTGAATCTTGCTCAGATCTAGCTCAGTTCCCATCCTCCCTCCCCTCCTGCCGAGTGACCCTGGGATGGGTATGACAAGAGGAAAAGCTGCTTCTGGAGATCAGGCTGGGGCACACTTGGTTGTGTTGCAGTGCTTCAACATGTATGTAATTAAATTATAAAGCAGTTGCTGACCATTCCAGTTGATGATCACTTTTTTGTTTTTCTAATATTGAAAAAACTTATATAATATTACAGTTTCCCCTTCCTTTACTCCTCCCAGTTCCTCCCCATCTTTTGCCCCATCCAGATCCACCTCCTTTCTGTCTCTCATTAGAAAAATAAACAGGTGGCTAGGAAAGAGTAATAAACCAAAATGAGATAAAATAAAAACTAGCTTATTGGAATAGAACGAAACAAACAGAAGGAAAAGAACACAAGGTAGGGTACTAGAAACACATATAGACAGAGTCTCACTTTTTTACACACTTAGGAATCCCATAAAAACAGTAAACTGGCAACCATGCAATATAGACAAAGGGCCTGTGGGATTAAAATAGAAAAAATATGTAAAATAAAATAAAAATAATAAATAAGATTAAATTTGAAAAAATTCCCTGGCATGGTATGATAAAGCAAGAAATCTCCAGCAATGCCACTGAGTTTGTTTGCTGTTGGCCATCTACTGCTGGGCATGTAGCCTACCCTTAAGAGTAGTTTGTTTCTCCAGTGAGATTCCCCTGGAGAAAACTAAATTTCATTTACAGTGCTAAACAATTGGAAGTAGCTTCTGGGTTAGAGATGAGGCAAGTGAGCATTTCTCCTTCCCACTCTAGAATTTTATCTGGTACAGATCCATTCAGGCCCTGTGTAGGTTGCCCCAGTCTCTGTGAGTTTATATGTACATTGATCATATAGATTTGAAAGGCCCTGATTCCTTGGTGTTTGCCATTCCTTCTGGCTCTTAAGAACTTTCTGCCTATTCTTCCATAGAGTTCCATCAGCCATGAAAGGAGAGATTTGATGAAAATCTACCATTTATTACTAAGTATTCCAAAGTCCCTCAGTCTCTGCATATTGTCAGACTGTGAGTCTCTGTATTTGTTCCATCTGATGCAAGAGGAAGCTTCTATCATATTTGAACAAGGCACTGAAATATCATTATTAGTAGCCATATTATTGTAAAGTTTTTTTAATAGAAAAAAAAAAAAGCTTTTGGTTATATCATGGGGCCCAGGGCTATTGAGTCTCAGGATCTTGGTCACCCATGCAGTGTTGGGTATGGGTTCCATCTTACAGAATGGGCCTTAAGTCAAATCAGATATTGGTTGGTTAATCTCACAATCTTTGTGCCATCATTGTACTAGAATGTCTTACAGATAGGACACCATTGTAGATCACTGGATTTGTGGCTGGATTGATGTTTATACTTTTCTTTTGGTAGTGTTCAGATTACTTTTCTGTACCCAAGACACTAGACTGTAGCAGGAAAGGTTCAATGTGGAAACCAGCTCAACTTCTTTCTGTTCAGTGAGTTACGTAGATGTTGACTTCATCAACAAGGCCTTGAAATCAGTATTGGAAGAGCAACTGGTGGGATTGGCAACAGGATGGGTTGTTTAGGGAATTCCATAGGACTGCTTTGGCCAACAATTCAGTAAGATGTAACCATTTCCCGGTACTGGAAGCTTAATTTGATAATAGGAGAAGTGAAATTTTAGGGCCTCTGTCTTTTCCATTATTTGTTAATTTCATTTAGATGACCTTCATATATCATATATCATTTTATTTTCTTTCTTTTTTGTTAGAAAGGGAACTAATTTTATTCATACAAACAGACTCTGTGCCAGCAGGACCACATCGTGAAAGGTAATTGAGACGAACTGATTGGCAGGTTCTGAATTGATTATGGTTATTCAGGTCAGAGAATAAAACTCTTCTCATCTCATTCTCTTTTGTTTTTATGTGAAATTTTAATTAAATATTTTATATATACATTTATATTATTACACATATATAATAAACTACCTACGACAAGAAGAACCATGACAAAATCAGGAATTATATAAATGTTATATTCTTAATGTTCTGGCTTTTTTATTTGGCAGCCTTGAAGAAAACATCTTTTCTATTTTGGTATGTATAAAATTCTAAATGTAAATCACTATCTATCATATCTCATCATTATAAACTTAAAACATCTTTCTACACCGAAAAACATTTTAACCCCTAAGCAACTAAGCCTAATTGTAAAACTAAACTATCTGGTCTTCAACCGCTCAGAGACTTGAGAAGGAATAAAATTGATCACCTGACTATACCGGGAGTGCAGGTTAGTAGCTTCCCAAATGAGAAGATGACAGAGACAGTTTGCTACCTGAGCAGTCACCCAAAACTCTCTATAACATTGGAACATAATCTTCAGCCTTCTGGTCCAATATATCTGACAGACATATTTGTGAGGCAGGCGCTATTAAGGACTTGCTTACCATGTCTTGGCAGAGTTTGGCCATCGACTCTGCCTGCTTCTAAACTTGCCCATTTTTTAGGCAGAATGCTGTCTGTGGTAGAAATGAGGACATTTTACCCATGGCTTGTTTGCCACATTTGAAGCCATCTCCATAAGGAGGTTCTTATATCTTTTTATTTTAAGAAGCTTCTACTGTATTGTTTCCATGCTACCCCTCGAATAACCCTTAACTTTAGTTGTCTTTCTACATTTTCCATCACTTGTCCCAACCTTCCCTCCCCATCTCTACTTGTTCTAGCCCCTCTTGTTTATCCATAACTATCTGTTCTATTTCCCTTTCCTGTGAAAATCTACCTGCCCCAGCTAGTCCTTTACTCTAAGCCTAAACACTGCGGTTCTACAGTCAGTAGCTTCGTTGTCATTTAGTGGCTAATACACATATATAAATGAATACATATTTGTAGTTGTCTGTCTTGGTCTGAGTTACTTCACTCAGGATGATTCTTTCCTAGTTCCACCCATTTACCTGAAGTTTTCATAATTTCATTTTTAATGGCATAGTATTATTCTATTACATAAATGCACCATATTGCATCATAAATGCGCTACATCCATATGTTGAGTAACAATTAGGCTGTTTTCAATTTCTGGCTGTTATTAGTAGAGCACTAGTGAAAATGAATAAGCAAGTATCTTTGTGGTAGGATGAACTGTTCTTTGGTAATATACCCAAGAGGAATGTAACTGAATTGTAAGGGAGATTGATTATCATTTTTGTAAGGAGCCACTACACTGCTTTCCATAGTAGATGTACAAGTGTGTATTCCCACCAACAACAAATGGTGGCACTCAGAGGAAGGTTAGCAGGCTAACAAGATGAGACTTGACAGCCTATGAAAATATAGAGGGGGAGGAGGTCCCCCTCAGTCACAGACATTGGGAGGGGAATAGGGTGAAAGCGGGAGGGAGGGAGGGAGGAGGGAGGAATGGGAGGATACAAGGGATGAGATAACAATAGAGATGTACTCTGAATAAATTAATTAAATAAAAAAATAAAAATAAAAAAGATAAATGGAACCAAATTGAAGACTCAGACATAAACCCACACCCCGATGCATACTTGATTTTTGAAGCCAGAAACACACACCGGAAAAACAACAATATCTTCAAAAAATTGTGCTGGACAAACTGCATGGCTGCATATAGAAGAATCCAAATAAATCTATACCTATTACCCTGCACAAAGTTCAACTCCAAATGCATCAAAGCCCTGAACATAAATAAGATACATTGAACCTTATTGAAGAGAAGGTGGGGACTAGCCTTGAATTCAATGGCACAGGAAAAGAATATCTGAAAGGAACACTGTTTGTACAGGTACTAAGATCATCAATTAATAAATGAGACTCCTAAAAATTAAAAGTTTCTGCACATCAAGGAGCACTGTCATCTGAACAAAGCAGGAGCCTACAGAAAAGGAACTGATTTTTTACCAACTGCATATCTGATAAAGGGCTAATATCCAAAATATATAAAGGACTCAAGAAACTATATCTCAAGAAACTACCTGTCAAGAAACAAATAGTCCAATTTTAAAATGAGGTACAGATCTGAACAAATATTTTTCAAAAGAGGAAAGTCAAATGGCTGTACAGCATTTAAAGAAAAGTTCAACACATTTAGTCATCAGGGTAATGCAAATTCAAACTACTTTGAGATTCCATCTTAATCCTGACAAGATGGTTAAGATCAGTAACACAAGTGACAGCTCATGTTGGGGAGGATGTGGACCAAGGGGAAATTCCCATGCTGTTTTCTTGCCATCTAGGAAACAATTATAGTGCCTGATTTCCAAATATTTATACTGTATTTTAATTTTCCTTGTGCTATATAAGGTTTGTGTTGTTTTTCAGCTTTTTAACAGTTATAGATGCAGGTGACTTTTCATTAACAATGAATATCTTCTCATATACATTTTTATATTAGTAATCATATATGATACTTAATGCAAGCTTTCATATTGGACAAGCTTTAAGCTGTATACTTTGAATGTCAAGCACAAGATCTTCAGTTACTACTATCTCCCATATTTGAAACCAGGTAAACACGTCAGAACTTCTGGCCCCTAAAAGGGCAATTCTTTAGCTATATTTGTTTTAAAATTTTCATTTCGGACTATCAACTGCTTAGTTATTATGCTAGCCATGGCTTAATGGAAATTTCCTGTGTTACAAGTTTCACCGACAGCCACTTCAGTAAAACTGTATCCTACAGTGACACTAACTCATTTTCTATTTTTCTCCCAAGAATTTTTGTCTTATTGCATTTATCCTTGAAGAACTTCTTTTAAATTAGTTCCCCTGATGCTCAGTTTCTCTTTCTCTTATGCTTTGGAACAAACTCCCAAAGGCTTTTGTTGGTGAAACAGTTCTCTGCTGCTGTACCTGTGTGTAAGCAGGAAACTATTGTCTTTTGGATTCTTAAAGATTTTCCTACTCAAAACCAGTGTGTGCTCAACCAGTCTATATCAGCTTCATATTTATCCCTGCCTATGTCTTCGCTCATAAATGCTATATCAAGATATTTATGGCATTGTGTGTGTTAATATCAGTTTTACTATTGAAAAAAAAAGGGGGCCTCTACATTTTAGTTCCAACTTTTGTCACTCAATGAGTTCTGTTTTACCAATTCCATGAACTGACGAGTTTCCTTAAAGTTTTAAGATGTTCCAAAGGTAGTTATAAACTATGCATTTTACCAGTTCCTCCTCAACATTTGGTCACATTGGCAAAATACAATGCTATTAATTTATGCATAGTAAATGATTTTTCAATGACATCTGTACAATGATATCTGTGTTCACGCTTTCACCTCTTGTTTACTCTTCCCAGTGGTCACAAACAACGGTCAAAGCCAATATCACCAACTATTTTGTGTCTTTGCTTCTGAAATAAATTTCAATACATATATTTTAATGAAAATAGATTAATTTATCTCATGCAAGTTTAACCTGAACTTTCGGTTCAAAATTTGATTAAAGTGATTTTAAAATTACATTTATCTATTTTATTATATTTTATGACATCTTTGACATGATTTAATTAAACTTTATTTAATGTTTGAACATTTTATTGCCTCTCAGGTCATTGTTCTGATCATTCTAACTGTAAACCATTTACATGAACTATAAATGCCAACAGGACAGGGTCCAGTGCTCAATAACTCCAGAATTAAATTGGAATAATTTTTAAGTCAGATAAAATGTATTCTTCATTTCAAGCTTTTCCAGTAAATTGCATAGAGTTAAGAATATTCTTAATTATTAAGATAATGGGTACCATAGTTTGTGGAGGACCCCAGGGCCCAGACTCGCCTGTAGTTTTCCAGGACCCGCTGGATCCTTCTATTTCCTCATTCTCCCAGGCTTCTCACACCTAAAGTTTCAATAAGATGTCCTCCCCTCTTACCCACTTTCCTGGTAGGTACAGTTTTTCATGGGGACGTACAACTTGGACTAGTGTCTCAATATAAGTGAGTATATACCATTTAGCTCTTTTTGCTTCTGTGTGAACTCACTCATTATGACAATTTCTAGTTCAGTCCATTTGTCCACAAATTTTGGAAATTCCTTGTTTTTAATATCTGAGTAGTATTCCATAGTGTAGATGTACCACAGTTTCTTTATCCATTCTTCTACTGAGGGACACGTAGGTTGTTTCCAAGTTCTGGCTATTATGAATAAGGCAGCTATGAACATGGTTAAACATATGTCCCTGTTGTGTGGTAGTGCATCTTCTGGGTATATTCCAAGGAGTGCAACAGCCAAGGAAAATATAGGCAGTAAACCTCGAACCCCTACCCAGACTAGCCGATGGACAGGACATTCTCCACTGTTGACTGGAGAAGAAGATCTGACTTTCACACAAACTCCGGTGCCCCATATTTGAACATGTCCCTTGGATGGAGATGCCTGGTGTCACTCAGAGGAAGGATAATAGGTCACCAAGGAGAGACTTGATACCCTATGAGCATATACAGGGGGAGGAGGTCCCCCTCAGACACAGACATAGGGGAGGGGAGTAGGGGGGAAGTGGGAGGAAGGGAAGAATGGGAGGATACAAGGGATGGGCTAACAACTGAGATGTAATATGAATAAATTAATAATTAAAAAAAGAAGTAAAACAGGAAAAAAAGGATGATGGGTACCAGTGAGACCTTGATTTTCTATGAGCAAGTTTTACATTTGCTACCTAAACTGCATGGACCTACTATTAGTTTGGATTGCACCCTATGTGAAAAAAATGATAGGAGGTTAAAGTAAGTGCAAATACCTATGTTAATTTTCATATTTGAAGCTTAGAAGTACATATGCATGCACACACATATATCTATTCCCCACTATATATGTTGAAATGTATTGTCTTATACCATTTAAAGTAAAAATATTTAAAGGCTGAGGGCATTACTTTCATATAGTGCATGCCAAGCATGTCCTTAGTTTAATCGCTTGTAAGGTAAATCAATGAATCAATGAATCATTGCAAATAATGACATTTATTCTTGCCTTTCATAATTGCTTCACTGATTGTGTTTTTTTGGGGGTGGATTTTATGTAATTGCTTATTTTAATCCTCACAAGATCTTAGTTTATACATACAAATAACAAAGCTTAAAATTACAAGATTTCAGATCAAATAACATATGAGAACCATAAAAATAAAGACGCTTCAGTTCCAGTGCCCCTCACTTCAGAGCCTGGATACTGGCTATGAGTAAGCTATCTGCTATTCTTAGAGCATTTATAGAATGGGCAGTAGTGTTCATTCTGCTTTCTGTGCCTCTTCTGTGCCATTTGTAAATAAAGTGGCAGAATCTTAGTCACCATGCATTACAAGCATGTGCAGAAAGATGTTTTGAGGTTTCTCATCATCCTTTTCTGGGATGCATTGCAGAAGATGTTAAAGGGTCCATAAATCATCTTCCTGCCTACAGAGAGTAACTAATGACAGGGATGTGGATTTTATTGTAATTCTTACATGAATTTTAAAGTTAATTTTAAGTTACTGTGACCATAAAGGTAATGGAAGTAATTTAAAGGAAGAGAGACGTATTTTCTGTTTATAATTCAGGGGATATAATCCTTTAAGGTGGGAAAGGCAAGAAAACTGAAGCAACTTAGTCAGCAGTAGTGAGAGGTTCCCAACAGCTCATTAACATCTCAGTAGATCGGGAAGCACACAGCCTGGCCTGGAAATATCTGTCACCTTCAAGTCCATCACAGCTACCCAAGTCAGAATCTGAAAATTTTCACAACCATCTAAGACAGAGTCACTACCGAGAGACCAAGTGTCAAAACACATTAACCTGGTGTGGGGGGTATTTCACATTCCAATCGTAGCACATAGTATTACTGAAAACTTTCAGAGGTTGGAATTCTGAAATGAAATGAAAATCAAGCTTATAAAATTAACCTTGATGACATACGTATTCTCTAATGAAGTGCGTCCAACATTCACATTATTCATTATTAGGTAAAGCCAGTGTTTTCTCTGGTGCTGTTTTCAGAGTCCAAGAGATGAGAAAGTCCAAGCAGAGTTTTGGAAAATGTGTTATGTGTAAGTAGATTAAGTTAAGTGGTTTGCCTTTTCCTCGACAGCCCTGCACCTACTCAAGAAAACAAGGGTCTCTATGTAGAATGCCACTTACCCACAGACTATTTCAAATTGACAAAATTTTTTCAAGGTAATTTTGGTCGTTATGGCTTTCTCGACCCGAACAGAACATGTCTTCTTTAAACTATTACAAAACATGAACAAGCTTGTTAAATGGCTCCATGGTAACATGCTTTATGTGCAGGGTGTGCTACTTGAGTTTGATTTGGGAGTTAACCTGGGGGTGGAAAGTGAGAAGCAACTCCACATGAGTGTTGTGGATTATACAGATAAACACACAGCACTAAACAAAAACTTTTTAAAAAGAAATTAGAGTTCAATACTCAGGAAAAATCACCACACTACCTAGGAAAATAAAACTATAGTCTTTAGGTAATATGCAAATTTAAAAAACTTTGACTCCATTATGTGATTATTGATAACAGGATCTTGCATTTAAAATTTTGAGAAAAATAGGTGTTATTAAGGCATTAATAAAATTTTGGTTAAAATTATTTCACAATAAATGTGCTTATAATTATTTTATTTTGGTATACAATTAAAATATTTTCCCCCGAACCCTTGATGGGGTGTTAGCATGAAGTAACCTCTTCTCTCCTCACACACATGAGTAATAGGTGTATAATGTAAAGCACTTAACATGTGAGGTTGTTTATAAGAGTTTCACAGCTCCCTTAGGCTCATCTTTCCTAATCGAAAGGAGCAGACTTTAAGGAATCTATTTGCTTTGAATGAAATAGTAATTTTCTTTGGAGGAAAATTTTCTGTGGAGGGTATTCTGTCAAGAGATCACATCCAAAGTCCTTCTGTATGATCTGCTGGAATGGAGACACACCATTAATCCCAGGAAAGAGAGGAAAGCAAATCTCAGAGTTCAACACCACCCTGATATAAATCAAGTTTCAGGTAAAGAAAAGCTTAAGTCCAGGCATGGTGGTACACACTTTTAATCATAGTACTAAGGAAACAGGAATGAAGATCTCTGAGTTCTAGTCAGTTCTGTTCAACCAGTAAGATTGAGTCAGTGAGTTGTTGAAAGGCAGTGTTATAGAGTTAAGTTTGTGACAATGCAGCTTATGGAATTCAGAGGCAATTTTTACCAGATGAATTTTACAGAGATAGGCTAAAGAGAGAGCAAGCTAGATACAGGTGAAGACAGAAGGAGCCAAAAGATGGGAAAGAACCAGAAGATTAGAACCAATTGGTAGAGTTAGTTTGAGACTAAGCAAAACAATTCAGTAAAAAACTGAAAGAAGCTCTGTGAACCAGTCGTCTTGGAGAGAAGTTTGAGTCAGAATAGCTGGCTTGAGCCAGCCTGAGAGAGTTCAGAGAGCGCTAGAAAGGGTGAGCTTATTCAGAAGTAAGTTTCTGAGGCTGAAAGCATTCAAGACTTTGACTAGAATAGATTGTACAGAGGCTAGAAGCTCCCAGGACTAGGTCTAGCTTAGCAGACAGAGGCAGTAAGCCTCCAAGACAACAGTTACCTCAGGAGAATATAAGATACTTTCACAATTTTCCTATAGAGCACTAAAATATCAGTGATAAATAATGAGTCTTCATTATTATAAGCCATGATGTTCTCACAAGGTCAATAGAAAACACCTTTTGTACTTCTTGGCATTAATTTTAAAATTGTGGTTAATATTGGAGGAGCAGTGTCTTAGTACCTTGTTGTAATGTAATTAAAAGAAAATTGTATATCTATGGGTGTTTTCTTTCATGTATATATGCATTGTGTGCTGTAAACAGTGCTCATGAAGGGCAGAAGAGGACAGTGGGGCTCTGTAGCTGGAGTTAAAGGTTGTTGTGAGCATCCATGTGGGCACTGGGTATCAAACCTAATCCTTTTTTGAAGAATAGCCAGTGGTCTTAAATACCAAGCCATCTCTCCAGTCCCTGCAATTAACTCCTCATAATCTCATATAATCATCATTAGAAAGAAAGAAAAGAAAGAGAGAGAGAAAATAAAAAAAGAAAGAAAAGAAAGAAAGGATTCCAAGAGGGTGGAACCAGTATGTACTGCGTCTAGAGAGCAGAAGAGCAGAGGCTGGGAAACAGGCTGAAGGGAAAACCCAGAAGCACCAGCCCCCACCCCCACCATCACAGCCAGACAACCTCCAGTTCAGAAGTCACAAACTTCGGGCACCCTGCACTCCTCCAAATACTGGAGCAAATGCAGGCCTCCAGGGAAACAGAGTATTAATATGCACAGTGAAACCAGTGAGTGAATGGGCTATTGATCCAAAACACAGATTTCTTAGTCTGAACAGTTGAGGAGGATCAGAAAGAGCCTACCCCACTCCCATCACAGATGGATGTCCAATGAGTTTGGTAGTCACAAACCGCAAGCACCCAGCACTCCTCTGAATACTGGAGTGAGTGCAGACCCCTAGGGAACAGAGGATCAATTGAAGCACTGATCCAAAACACTGAATTGGGGTCTTCTTGATCTGAACAGTTGGGGAAAATAAGAACCAACCACCCCACCCACAGCGTGGCTGGACATCCCCTGGGATCAGGAATCTTAGGCTCCAACACCCTGTACTCTTCTGAGTACTGAGTGTAGGCCCCCCGGGTGAACAGAGAATCAGCACAGTGAGACAAATACAATGTTCTGGCCTCCAAGCCACTGTTCTACTCTGCTGCTGATCCCTTGGAAGAGACCAAGTAGTCAGAGGAACACTATTGAATCCCAGGTCCTAGGTAGCAGAGCACAGACAAGTCTAGGACAGTGACTGCCAAGTCAGTAAACAAAGCAGATGCCTTCCAAAGGGATTCACCCCTTGAGTGCCAGCTTAGAAATCCCTAGCTACTTTAGCAGATGGCTAAAGGAACGGGTAAGAAGACCACCAACAAGAACCATAATAGTATGGCTCCACCAGAATTCCAGACAACAACAGACATTCTAATGCAGCTAAATCTCAGGAAAATGACCTTAAAGCTATGCTTATATAGCTAGTTGAGAATTATAAATAGGAAATGAATGGGTCCTTCCATGAATTACAGGAAAATACAAACAAATGAATAGAGGCCATTGAGGAGAAACAGAAAACTGCAATCAAACAGGCAAAGGAAATGAGTAAAGTCGTTCTAGACATGAAAATGGAATTAGAATCAATAAAGAAAATGCAAACTGAGAAAACCCTGGAAATGGAAAACTTAGAGCAGAGATCAGGAATTTGACAGTTAAGTATAACCAACAGAATTCAACAAATAGAGGAGAGAATCTCAGGGGCTGAAGATACAATAAAAGAACTTGATACATCTCTCAAAGAAAAATATTAAAATGGAAAAGTCTGTGACACAAAATATCCAAGCAATCAAGAACACCATGAAAAGGAGTAACCTTAGAATTATAAGAATAGATGAAAAAGAAGATACCAGGTTCCTAGGACCAACCAGAAAATATTTTCAAGAAAATCATAGAAGAAAATTTCTCCAACCTAAAGAAAGAGAAGCCCTTGAATATATAAGAGGCCTCCAGAACACCAAATAGACTAGACCAGAAAAGAAATTCCTCCTGCCACATAATAATCAAAACACTAAATCTTCAGAACAAGGAAATGATATTAAAAGCAGCAAGGAGAAAAGACCAAGTAACATATAAAGGCAGATCATTCAGAATTACACCTGACTTCTCAATAGAGCTAAAAAATAAATAAATAAATAAATAAATAAAGGCCAGAAGGGCCTGGGCTGATGTCATCCAGAAAAACTTCAATCATAATAGATGGAGAAAACAAGGCATTCCATGACAAAACCAAATTTAAACAATATCTATGCACCAACCCAGCTCTGCAGAAGATAGTAGAAGGAAAACCCCAACACAATGCAGTCAATTACGCCCAAGAAAACACAGTATATAGATAATTTCACAACAGCACAGCCACGCATGATAACCACCAACTGCACAATAAAAGGATCCAACAATCATTGGTCACTAATATCTCTCAACATCAATGGCCTCAACTGTCCAATAAGAAAACACAGAATAGCAGACTAGCTGAGGGAACAAGATCCACCATTCTGCTGAATTCAAGATACACACCTCAGCAACAAAGTTAGACATTACCTAAGAGTAAAGTGCTGGAAAAAGATTGTCCAAGCAAATGGACCCAAAAAGCAAGCTGAAGTAGCCATTCTAATATCTAATAAAATAGACTTTAGATTAAAATTAATCAAGAAAGATGGGGAAGGGCAGTTAGTTCTCATCAAAGGAAAAATCCACTAAGAGGACATCACAATCCTGAATGACTATGCTCCAAATACAAGAGTGTCCATATTCATAAAAGAAACACTTTTAAAGCTTAAATCACACATTGATCCCAACACATTAATAGTGGGAGACCTCAACACCACCCTCTCACTAATGGACAGATAATCAAGGCAGAAAATAAACAGAGAAATAATGAAGCCAACAGATGTCATGAATCAGATGGATCTAACAGATATCTACAGAACTTTTCACCCAAACACAAAAAAATACACCTTCTTCTCAGCACTACATGGACCCTTCTCCAAAAATAACCATATAATAGGTCACAAAGCAATCCTCAAAAAAAAAATTGAAATAATCTCCTGCATCTTATCAGACCATCATTGTCTAAAGCTGAACTTCAACAAAAATAAAATTTGCAAAATGCCTTCAAACACTTGGAAATGGAACAATGTTCTACTCAATGACAATGGGTCAAAGATGAAATAAAGAAAAATTTAAAGATTTCCCTGAATTCAATGAAAACAAAGGAACAACATATCCAGACCTTTGGGACACAATGAAAGCAGTGCTAAAAGGAAAGTTCATATCACTAGGTGTCTTCATAAAGAAATAGATATCTCATATAAACAACTTACTGGATCATCTGAGAACCCTAGAAAGAAAAGAAACAGACGCATCCAAGAGGAGTAGATGGCTGGAAATCATCAAACTCAGGGTTGAAATCAATAAATTAGAAACAACAACAACAACAACAACAACAAAAAACAATTCAAAGATTAAAAAGACAAGACTGGCTCTCTGAGAAAATCAACAAGATAGAAAAAAACCTTAGACAAACTAACTAAAAGGCAGAGTGAGCATCTAAATCACCAAAATCAGAAATGAAAAGAGAGACATAACAATGGATACTCAGGAAATACAAAGAATCAGTAGTGATTACTTCAAAAGCCTATATTCCACAAAATTTGAGAATTTAAATGATATGGACAATTTTCTTGATAAATTCCACTGACCAAAGTAGAATCAAGATCTGGCAAACAAATTAAATGGTCCTATATTCCCTAAGGAAATAGATGTAGTTATCAAAAGTCTCCCAAAATGCCCAGGGGCAGATGGATTCAGCACAGAGTTCTACAAGACCTTCAAAGAAAAACTAATACCAATAATCTTCAAACTATTCCACAAAATAGAAACAGAAGGAACACTACCAAACTCATTCTATGAAGCCACAGTCACCCTTAAGACCTAAGCCACAGAATGACTCAACAAAGAAAGAGAATTTCAGACCAATTTCCTTTATGAACATTGGTGCAAAAATGCTCAATAAAATACATGCAAACTGCATCCAAGAACACATCAAAAATCTCATCTACTAGACCAAGTAGGCTTCATACCAGGCATGCAGGGTGGTTTAATATATGGAAATACTTCAATGTAATCAACCACGTAAACAAAATGAAGGAAAAAACCCACATGATCATCTCCTTAGACACCAAAAAAGCATTTGACAAAATCCAACATCCTTTCATGTTAAATTTTTAGAGAGATCAGGGATACAAGGCATATACCTAAATATACCTAAAGGCAATATACAGCAAGCCTATAGCCAACATCAAACTAAATGGAGAGAAACTTAAATACTTTCAATGAAATCAGGGACATGACAAGGCTGTCCATTCTCTCTGTGTCTCTTCAATATAGTACTTGACTGCAGATCCTCCATGTGGGGGAAGGGGGGACTGCTGATGAACCTCTGACGTGCACTCTGGTACCCACGATTTGGTAACTGCCCCTTGGCAAGGGGGCCTAGTGGATACACAGAGGAAGGGGATGCAGGCTATCCTGACGAGACCTAATAAATAGGCGTTCACCAGACAGTTGGGGTAGTAGGGCCCCCATCAGAGACCTAAGGGAGGGGAATAGGCAGAAGAAGGAGGACGGTGGGGATGGAAAGATAAGAGAGAGGGGATAACAATCTAGATGTAATGTGAATAAATTACAACAAATAAAATATGCATTTTTTTAAAAAAGAAGGAAAGAAAAGAAAAGAAAGACAAGGCAGCTACCTTAATGCCACTGGGCTGTTGAGTTTCAAGATACTCTTTGCAAAAACTACTTCAATGTACAAGATAAACATAGGTAAAGCTTTATCTTTAAGCTAAATTGATGTTAGACAACCCAATAAACAAAATTTCTCCCCAAAGAGAAAATTAACTGCTTAAAAAGAACTCTGGCAAATCATATCTACACTCAGCCAGCAAATTTCAGATGACACTGTTTGGGCCATAAATCATGTGAAGATTAGAAAAGAAACTCCCTAGACCAATGTCAAGAAATTCAAGTTTATAGTCACAATAGTGGGAATGCTATGATCCCTTTCAGCACAAATATGTCAGAATTTTATATTTATTTAAATGATAACCCTGATGAACATAGTCAAGAAAGGACACCAATAATTTCCTTTAAGCTCACACAGATCCTGAAGGGATATTGAAACCCATGGGAGCATCAAAACACTGCACTTAGGTAAGCCTGGTACCCACTTTTGTTATGACTTTGGACAGATGGTACTCACGTAATAAACCTCCATTCACCTGCACTTCTGAGTGTTTGCTGTAGCCAGACAATGGCCCTAAGTGAATTTCCCTGCTGAGCCATCTCATTGACTCCAACTTTTGCCATTTTTTATTATGTAATTACATGGAACAGCATTCTCATCACTGATATTTACAAAATCAAAATACTGACATATTTTTAAAAACATTGAAGATTCTCTAATTCTCCCAGTATCAAGCAGTCAGCCAAGATTTAATTCTTAATGAAAACAAACAAACACATGAAAGAGATCAATGGGAGATTATATGGGAGGATTTGGGAGGAGGAAGGGGAACGGATAAACAATGTAACTATTTGAAAGAATAAAACAAAATAATAAATACATTTATCTCAGTAGTGTGCTAATTTGTTTTCATCTTTACAGAGTTGTACAATTCTATGTATAACAAAGAATTTTTAAAATTAATTTTCTTTACAATTCATTACAAAATTTTTATACATACTGTATACTCCTATATATTTTAGGTGCATAAAATATTCTTGGGCAAAATGGGGTTGTGAATATGAAGTGTTGAAGGAACTCTGGTAAATCAGGCACAAAGCAGTGATGACATCCAGAATGCTCTGGGTTCTCCAAGTGATTCATAGAGCTTTGGAGATTGCTTGGAAACGATTTCCCTCACCCTATCTTCCAAAAGTGACATTGCTCTGTAGACTCATGTGCATTCAGTAGAAAGTCACCAAGCAGCTCCTACTTAATACCATGGCAAGATTTGTGAATAGATTTTAAGTGGACAGAGCTCCCACTTTGAGAAAGTTTTATTCAACTAGGTTGAAACAACACATTAAAATGAAATGCATTTTATTTTATGGTCCTCATACCTTTTCCCCCTTTTGAGGTAGAAGACATGTTCACATGCTACATAGAAAAGAAATTAAAGATTGAATATTTTTAGAATTACTTTGGCAAAATTTAGCATCTGGTTTGTTTTCTTTGGACAGTAGATATTAAACTGATGAGTAGGGCTATTATGTGATTTTTATTACTATTATTTGTTTATGTGTACATGCATTTGTGTGGAGGACAGAAGTCTACAGTGAAAATATTCCTCAGTATTTTTTTATACATACACACCCGTTTTGAGACAAAGTCTTTCACTTAACCTGGAGCTCACTAATTCACCTAGTTGTCTAGAAAACCTAAAATGTGCCTCCACCTTTCCAGTGCTGGTATTACAGATGTGTGTCCCCACCTTTCCAGTGTTGGGATTACAGATGTGCACCTTTATCTCTACAATTCTGGGATAACAGATGTATGCCCCTGCCTCTTCAGTGCTGGAATTATAGATGTGCACCCCCACTTCTTCAGTGCTGCCATTACAAATGTGTGCCCCTACTGCTTCAGTGCTGGGATTACAATTGTGTGCCCCCACTGCTCCAGTGTTGGGATTACAGATGTGCACCTTTATCTCTACAATTCTGGGATTACTGATGTATCCCCCTGCCTCTTCAGTGCTGGAATTACAGATGTGCACCTTTATCTCTACAATTCTGGGATTACAGATGTATCCTCCTGCCTTTTCAGTGCTGGAATTACAGATGTGCACCCCCCCACACACACACCTATCCAGTACTGATATTACAGATGTGTTCCTTCACCTTTCCAGTGCTGCAATTACAGATGTGTGCCCCCACCTCTCCAGTTCTTGAATTAGAATTGTGTACCTCCATTTTAAGGTGAGTACTGGAGATTGAACCCAGGTCATCATGCTTGCATAAAAAAAACACTTTTAATAACTTATCCGTGTCCCCAGCTCCTCACCTGATTTTTAAAGTCATATCTTAAAAATGGAGTTTGCTACACATTGTCCAGTTATGAAATAAAATGTAAGAATAGTGACTACCCATTTTCACAACAAAGTTAGCTAAAGTACCCCCAAGGACTCCATTTCCAGGAAAAAATTACAGATGTCATGTGTGCACTGTTTCCGGTAGCTCAGATGCTGTGAATTCTGATAGCATGTTCAAACAAACAAAACATTCTAAGGATTGTAATTGAATTTTAAAGCAGCTTCAACAGTTCTTGAAATAATTAGGTCAGATATAATTTTGAAATGTAAATGTGCATTTCAAAAGGAATCAAATCATAAAGTCAAACTCGTAGCATTATTATTGCATTGGAATTTTTTTAACTTACAATGACATATTGAAATTTTAAATTGCTTGCTTGCTTGCTTCTATGCCTTTATGCACAGTTTTTTTTTTCCTCAGTGCAAATTAGTCTCCAGTTTTCATTTTCGGATGTTCTTAAAACATATGAACCAGATTAAGTTGTCTTCCCTCTGTACAAATGTGGCCAAATTTTCTTGCCTTTTGTGTCAGCCAGCGAACATTTTCTCTTCTAACATCCACTTCTGCTAGGAGGTTGAAAAGAAAAAGGAAAAAGCTAGACAGAATAGAAAAAGTACCACCATGATCTAATTTCTTTCAATTACTTTGGGTCTTACTGGAGCATACATCTTATATTTTACGGTCACTCGTTCATCTCCTGTGTTTTGCTGGCTTTGTAATCTCATCATTAACAATATATGAAAAGAGTGGTCCCTCAGATTCAGCCATAACTGTGATTTGTTCGTGGTTGCTGGCCCACTGGAGTGGGTTGGCTTTTGTCATGAATCATTTGTGCACATGATTTAATATATGTTTGGACCATAAGTCTGCCTTTGAGTTTTAAACATTTGACAGGTTGAGTCAGTCTTGCATGAATAGAAGAAAAATGCAATGTGCAGTCAATATTATCTCCCTAAGCATGGTGTTTTCAGGCATGTAATCAGCTGGGCTCATGGCTGCTGTGAATTCAGAATCATTTTGAATTAGAGTTTAACCCGCAGCCTGTGCCCAAAATCTTGACCACAAATGATAATAGAAGAGTTTGAAACAATAACAAAGCAAAAGTGTTGTGTAAATACAAGGTGAATTCGCCATCTTAAAGAGTTCAGAGACTTAATTTGCTCATGTTATATACTCTTAGAAAGATAAACAGTCTGCTAGCATTTATTTCCATTTTAACATACAACCAAATCGAGAATCTGTTTCCTGGATTAAGTTTAGGAATTAAGTTTAGCATTAATTAATAGTATCTTTGACATGAGATGACCTCAGCTGCTCACTGAATACCTAAAGTAAAAATCTATTCTGCATAGTTTACCATACTTGGAGAAAATTACATGAAACCCAAACGATAGCTTAGTAACTTTCAGGAACTAAAAACATCACTTAATAGAGAATGCACTAGATCAAAAGGAGGTGCATTATTGTCTGTCTGTTCCAGAAGTTAGTTCACACCCCATGACCAGAGGTAGTTATTAACGACTTCATTAGCAATGAGTTTTGCTTTGCCCTTAAATATCTATAGATCCTTCTAAATTTCCTCCAGGCCCTACTATCTCCAGGAATAAGAACATAGTCTTCCTTCTCAACACCCCATTTTCTCCTTCCTTTATTGATATACATAGAGATGTTATATCTACTATCAAATAAGAATTCATAATTTTGTACAATTTTGTTGTGATATATTCCAAAATTCATCATTTTATATGATTTTGCTATGTTCTATTCTAAGTTTTGCTTGTACCCATGGACATTCTTTACATTTTGTGAATAACACTGCAAATGACACATTCCCCTAAGTTGTAAACAATTTTGTACTCACAAATTAAATACCCTATAACTGTGGTGCCTTTGCTATATGTTTCTAGCCTTGGCATTGCTTTTCTTACTACTGATTTATTACTTTAATTTTATTTATTTATTTTTATTCTTGGACAGTGTCATACACATGTGTAATGGATTTTAGTTATTTTTGCCTACAATGACCCTGCCTCATCCCTGCTACTTCTCTCACTAAATCTGTTCCCCTAAATAAGTCTTCTTCCCATTTCCATATATTTTGTGTTTGTAAGACCAACTGAGCTGTAATAGTGGTACCTCTGTGAGTGTGGGTGGAAGGTTGTTTACAGGAACAACGGCAACTCAGCTGTGGCCATGAGGAGGTCTCTAGGTATCCAGGCAGAGACGAGATGGGAATAAAAACTCATTTCAGGTTAACTTCTTCAACCTGAATGAAGAATCTGGGGAGTGTAGTGCCAGAAGGTTCATTGTCAGCATATTTAAAACACAATGCAATTTGGAAAAAAGGTTTTCCTGGTGTAATACAATCTGGTGCACATGGGATCTCAACTCAGTGTACACAACACTTCTTCCAGGAAGATGGGTTCTAGAGATGGGTTACTTGTACTAGTTTAAGGGTCTAAGGAAGATTTTTTTTCTGGCCTGATCTGGGTGGCAGAGATAACATTAAGATCATCTGGGGTATTTGCCACCTCTGGTTTTGGCTTGGGGTATCTAGGGGTAGCCCTTGGCTATAGAGATAATACAAGGGTCATTTAGATTATTATGTATCTCTGGTTTTGGTTGTGGGAGCCCCTGGCTGTAAGAGTCATTTAGATAACTAGCCACCTCTGGTCCTGGTTGTAGGAAGTTGGTATGGCCTGGCCTAACAGATAATATGGATCTGTTAATTGCCTTTAATACCCAGTATTTTTGGATGGAATAACAGGTTTTATTTCATCATTTGCATTGGAAGACAATCCTGAATGCTTACCATTCTGGCTTCTCTAGAGATCTGTGGGCAAAAGACCTTCATGCTATGCTCTCAACAGTGTCTATACCACTGAAGAAACTGACACCCCCACCCCCTTCTTCCAGCCGTCATTAACCATCCATAGCCCTTCACAAAGCATGAAGCATCATTAGATCTTCCATCTTCCATGGTGAAGTGTGATGGGACCAGTCTTGTTCAGATAACCACAGCTGTAGTGAATTCATAAGTCCATCACCCATATTATCACATATGACCAGATGACACAGTTTCATAACATTCATCCCCAATATGAGGTTTTTAAACATCTTTCTCCTTCCACTTGTATGAGAATTCCCTGAACCCTGGGGTCAGGTCTGTGTGTGTGTGTGTGTGTGTGTGTGTGTGTGTGTGTGTGTGTGTGTGTGTGTGATATTGATGTCCTATTTAGGACCAAGAACTATAGGACCAAGCACTACTGTCACTTAATATTTGCCTTTTGACAAGTTGTGAATTTCCGTATTAACCACTGTCTTCTATACAAAGGAGCTTCTCTAAATAAAAGCAGATAACTGTAGTAATGGATGGTAATAAAGATACGATGTGCTTTGAAAAGTCAGTTTGACAGCATAATTTATATCTAACAAAACAATAGTAGTAGGTTTTCCCTATGGGCTTATGCCCTTCCCAGCCATGGGTGCTTGGTTAGTTTTTCCATGCATGAATTCCCTTCTGTGGAACAGTTCCAAAAACCTAATTTGTAGTGGTTACTAACATAACCTATGTGCCACTATTACACCAATGACCACATCTTACCATAAGGATCATTGTTGTAGCTCACAGAATTCACAGCTAGGCATGATTCTTAGTGATTTTTCTCCCCCCAGAAGCTTATATAGCATCTTCTGGTACTATGAAAGCTAGTCATCAGAGAAGAAGTTTCCAGATCAGTCTTAGTGTGATTTCTCTCAGTCCTATCATCAAAGAGTTCTACATTTTCAGCAGTAGGGTTTTACTGTCAAGTTCTCATTGGTAACCAGGAATAATGACAATATCCTGTTTTGTTTGTGGGGGACCTGGGACCTTTCTGACCAACATGTCATAGGAAAATATCTTAGACATGGCACTGGGTTTTTTTGTTTAATAATCTATGACTTGTGGGAGGAGCATTCTTCCTCTCAGATAGGTTATCTCCTCCTTTAAAACTCATTCCTATAATTATATTTTTGGTAAGATCATAAGATGAGCTTCATACATCCTTAGTGTTGATTATTTTATCCCGCTCCTCTGCATTGCCCTCCCATCACCTTCCATATTTAAATTTCCCTTCATTATTTTTTCAGCCTGTATTCTACTGTTCCTCCTCCTTGTCTTTGTTTTGCTAAATATTTCATATCTGAGTCCAGAAGAAAACTTTGCTACAATCTTCCCTTTAATGTCCTGTTTAGATTTTGTGTTCATGTTTTCATGGTCCTATAAAATAAGACAAGAAATATTTCTCCTCTTTCTGTTTCTCTGTTTGATCCCTTCACTTCTTTTTTATGATTGATGTTTATTTTCCTACGTCTTTGGAAGTGCATGATGTTGACAATGAGAAAAGTTCAAAAAGTATAAACTTTTCATCAATTTTGTTATATTTATCATTAATCCCATATTATTTCATTTCTCCACTTGGAAGTGAATTAACTTTTTGAATGTTTTACCATTCAAAACTGTTTGATTCTTAGCTTCTGCAATATTCTAATATAAACATTTTAAGAATCTAACACTCTTTTATAAATTGTATCAGATATATTATTTAAGACAATGTATTGGACCATTAATTCCAAAGGATTTTGTTTCTTTTTATGAGTTATTTCTTGAGCATATCTTAATTATTTAATTTTCAAAAAGCTGATTGTATTTTGGTTATTTTGTTATTAAATAAAATTACAGGTTAATTATATTACATCCCAAATGTTATTTGATCTAGAACATTATATTGTTTGTTCATTTGAATATACATTATATCCTTTGTTTAGTAAATAATTTTATACATTCATAAAAATGGGAATTTTTATTTTTCATAGAAATATTCTATGAATATTGATGACATGAAGATGATGAAAACTGTTTATCTGTTGTTAGATTTAGTTTTTTCTGGGAGGAAGCATGTGTGTAGTTAGTGATTCCTCTCACCTCTGGGTTGCAATGATCACCTATATCTTCTTATTAGTTATACTACTTAATTTTGGCAAGAATAAAGTCTTCACATGCAAACTGACCTTTGAATACTGCATCTTAAACAATGTTCCCCAGAATTCATGTTTAGATTGTCTTAGCTGATAAGCCACCTGAATTTTGTTTTCTCAATTTAACATTTTTAGATAACATTTCTGTTAAACTCATGAGTGATTTTACTTTTGTGTACCTAAAGTTTAGTGAAAATTACATGCTAAAATTTCTTTCCTAGGTTAATTAGTTGGTGAATGATAATGAGGATGCCTAATTTTGCTGCAATTGGCAAAGTACAGCAGAGTAGTTTGTGTTGTAACAGAGATGCATTCATTATAAAACCAAAAAAACAACTAGGCATATACTTTTCCCAAATGGACCCCTCAGAGGTTCCTGAAATGGTAAATGAGCAAGTATGCTGTGAGTTTTGGAGTCCAGGGTTTCCAAGTGGCAATGATTGTCCATATTTGTGAGAAAAATCCTTAAAGTCAAACTTCTGCTGTGATGTAGGAGCCACAGAGGTGTTTGATATGCCCATTCAGCTAACAAAGAAAATATAACTCAACCTTCAAACACTCGTGATGGAATCAAAATGGTGGTGATTTATTAATGAGCCAAATGGGTGTCTCTGTATCTGTGTGTGTGTGTGTGTGTGTGTGTGTGCGTGTGCGTGTGCGTGTGCGTGTGCGTGTGTTATTGCTGACATATGCTACCGACTCAGATTTTTCATTTTGGACAGTTTCCATGAAAATTAGCCTAAAGCAAAGTGTTCTTTGATATTCAGAGACAAACTGTAAGGTTTCCATGAAAGAAAGAAATTTAACTTTCAAAGGTACAGGAACACACTGACTACATTTCTGATCTTAAAAGAGTTATTTTAATTTCATATCATAGAATTGGCCACTGTGTGTATTTCAGGTTCCTTTGTTCTGAAATTGACAGCTGATACTATATGTATGGATAAAAATGAATTAAGCAGATGTTTTTTAGAAGAATTTCTCATAAGAGCTCCAATGCTACCATTCAGTAGCCTGTGTTTTGTAACTTGGCCTCATCTACTAAATGTAGTCTGCCCATGTTTGATTCAGGTGCAGAGTCGGTGCTTTTCCTCCTATGCGTGTATAGCTCTCCTTTTTATATAAAAGCATGCAAAGATGGGTGCTATAACTCAGATATGAGGTTTTTTGAGACAGGGTTTCTGTTTAGTCCTCACTGTCTTGGTACTCACTCTGTAGGCCAGGCACACTTTTTCAAGTTTGCTAAATTATTCCAATAACATTTGGAGTCATTAATTTTGTTGTTTTTAATGGAATACTGCAATGCATGTTATTTGTTTAATTTCTTAAAAATATTTGAAACTTACTTAAAATTAATTACTCCTATTTATGTAAGAACCTATGGGACAAATTTAAAAGCAAGGATACGATATACAATATAACAGTTACCTTAAATATTTTAAATATACAGATCAGTGCCCTTGGGTAGCAATCATGTTTGTCCACTTTAGAAATTTTTTTTTCATCAAAACAAAACAAAAACTGCATTCTATGCATTAGTAACTTTCATTATTGCAGTAACCAAAGATCCACTGGAGCAACTGAAGAGAGGAAAGGTTTATTTTATTCTGTGTCATGGGATTCAGGCCATCATGGTTGGGGAAAGCAAAGCAGAATAGAGCAATTCGTATTCAGGGGAGGAGGGAAGGGCACTGGTGCCCTTCTGGACTGCTGCTTTTATGTCATTCCCTCAGAGATCCCAGCCGATGCCATGGTGCTAGCCACATTCAGAGTGAGTCTCTGTTCTCACTTATTGCACTTTGGGAATTTCTTTTTCTTTTTCCTTGTTTTTTTTTGGGGGGGGGAATTCAAGACAGTGTTTTTCTATGTAGCCTTGGCTGTCCTTGATTCACTTTGTAGACAAAGTTGGCTTCTAATTCACAGAGATCTCCCAGCCTCTGATTCACAGAGTGCTAGGATTACAGGACTACACCAACACCGTGCCCTGCTCTTGGAATTTCTTTGTTCCCCAAATTCATCTCTTGGAATCAGCCACCATTTATGTATGATATAAGAAGAACTTTTTTGAATGGGTAAAAGGGTCCTTGTGGTGGCATGGCATACGTGGACAATGGAGTCATAAGGTGGCTCTTTGTTAGTCCTCTTTCCTGTGTCTCTGCCTCTTTTTGTGTCTGGCTCTGAGTTTCTCTTCTCTTCCACATGACAAGCAAAAAAGAAGAAGCTTCATCAGATACAAAAGTCTGAAGGAACTTACATTTATACTCCCCAGATTCTAAAACTGTAAGAAAAAAAAAGTTTTTTATTTTAAGCTTTTTTCAGTCTTTTTTTTTTACAGCTTCTCAGTCTTAATGCATTTGCTACAGCACCTCAAATTGACTAAGACACTCGCATAAGAAGGATCACACAACATTTGTCCTTTTGTGACAATAGTTCATGTTGCATAATATCACCAGGATTCATCTGTGAATTTTACTATGTAAACAGTTACTGTGACACATATTTACATAAGCATTTCAAGCAGTAGTCTACAGTTAGAAAAATCAGTAAAAGGCATAAGCGCTCCCTCAGGTTTCATAGGAACGTTTAATAGTACAGGGTACTCTCACGGCCTTGGTCATAATTCTTAAACACAAGGAACTATAAACATATAAAATACTGTTGCATCTTCAGACCTCCAATATATACATATTAGGAGCACTGAAAGCCTTCACTGGAAGCTAGGGACATGAACATTATCTGAAAGGTTGTGAAAATGCAACTCTCAAGTTAGAAAGGCCAGTTTACCGAACCTGACTTTACTATGATGGTAGGTGCCTATAGTTTCAGTGTCTTTGCAATTAAATAAACCATATCTGTTATACTTTATTTCTACAGACCTAGATGAAACTTGAAAAAGAAGCCATATAGCATTAATTCTAACTTCTTGCAAAACTCACAATGAAACCTCCCATGTGAAAGCATAACTGATGGTGCTAGGCTTTAGACATGGTGTTTCAGTTCCAGGCATCGTTCCATCTTTGGCATCCCTATGATTTCACTGCCAAGTGCCTGGTGTTTTATCTCTGAATGTACAATCCAGGTATATCTGATGGGATTCCTGGCATGAGTGGAGAAAAACCTAGCATCAACAGAGGTAAATTCCTGGAGCTACCAGCTGTCCTGCTAAGCCGCTGGTGTAGTATAATCTTGTAAATTTGAAAAGGCTGTGGTTAAAATTAACTCGAGACTCCAGTAATCATATTCATCTGAGTCATGTTGTTGCTACTCTTCTCTCACTGTCATAGTCTTTTTTGTCATGTCATGGAAGTCACTCCTGCTTCCACTTTGATTTCACTTTGTGTTTTCTGTAGAAGAAATTGCCATCTTGCAACATTGTTGTTTCCTTGAGCTCCTCTTATAACTCTCTATGCTTGGTACTCATATTGTAACATTTATTATTATTCATGGCTAGTAGATAAGGTTCATTCCTTCATAAGGGTAAAAATAGCCTATTCTATGCATTTATATACATATGTGCATGCATGAATATGTGTGCACATGTATAATTTTATGTTTATGTACTGATAGCTATATAGAATTCATTCACTTACTGGCTCGTGTGAATAATGCTGCTATAAGCATTGATATATTAGTACATACGTACATACATATACACATATACATTACACACACACACACACACACACAGAGAGAGAGAGAGAGAGAGAGAGAGAGAGAGAGAGAGAGAGAGAGAGAGACTGATAGATGGTATGGCAATTCTATTTAGTCATTTGAAAATCCAGCCAGTGAACTTTTTAAAATTAAATTGATTTTTTATTATTTTTTAAAATTTAGTCACTTTACATCCCAATTGGGGTCCCCTCCCTCATCCTCTCCTGGCCCCATCCTCCCTTCCTCTCCCTTCCATCCTCCTCCCCTAGTCCTCTAAGAGGGGTAGACCTCCTTCCCCACCAACTGACCCCAACTGCCTGCATCCTCTTCCTCTGTGGCCTGGCAAGGCACCCCACCAGGAGGAAGTGATCAAAGAGAAGGCACCAGAATCCATGGCAGACACAGACTGCTCCCCTTACTAGGAGACCCATATGGAAGCTGAGCTGCCCATCAGCTCCATCTGAGCACAGGTCCCAGATCTTGTCCATGCATGGTCCTTGTTTGACGCATCAGTCTCTACAGGTTCCCCTGGGTCCCAGATTTGTTGGCTCTGTTGTTCTTCCTGTGGAACTCCTGTTCCCTCTGGATCATTGCATCCCCTGACTCTTCCATAAGACTCCCTGCACTCTGCCCAAAGCTTCCCTGTGAGTCTCAACATCTGCTTAGATCTTCTGCTGGGTGGAGTCTTTCAGAGGACCTCTATGGTGGACTCCCATCCTGTTTCCTCTCCTCAACCACTTCCAGTGTCTATTCTATCTGCCCTTCTGAATGAGAATTAAGCATCCTCCCTAGGACCCACCTAGAAGCATTGTCTAATGTTTTCAATGGAAGCAAACACCAGTTCTAGTATCCAGTTTCTATTTTTTCACCAGTATTTCTTATGTTCATCATTTTTAATAAGCTGTCTTCAACACTGGAGAGGTGGCTTAATGGTGGGTTCTGTTCCCAATGCTCACATCAGACAGCCACTCAGCCAGCATCTCAAGTTCCAGAGGATCTGGTGTCCCTTTCGGCCTCCAAGAGCACACACCTGCTCATGGTACACATAAATCATGCCTGCACATGAATATACACATAAGTAAAAGTAAGCAAGTCTCTTTACAAAAGCTGCTGCTCTTTGTGTATTTGATTTGCAAGTCTTGAGTAATCACAATAGTTATTTCATTACTTTCCTTGTAACAAAATACCTGACGAAAGAAATGTAAGGACGTCACAGTTTGACTTGGCTTACAGTTTAAGTATAAGTCAGTTTTGAAGGTTCAGGCATCCTGACAAGAGTAAAAAGCTACTGGAAACATTGTGCCTGCAGCCAGGAATTGTGAGGGAGATAAAGGCTGGGCCTTACCTTGCTTTATCTTTTTTTGCATCTGAGGAACCCACCCCAATGCTGCTCAATTTAGGGTGGGTCTCCCAATCTTAATTAATCCCTCAGAGATAACGCCCAGCAATTCATGTTCCTAATGATTCTAGAGCCTGTTGACAATCAATAGAAACTGCTCTGAGTCTGTCCCCTCATCAGCTTGCCTCACATGTGTATTATCGACTTGTCCCTCTTAGGCTCAAGGCCATCTCATAACTCACAATATATTTAGTCCAACTTTAAAAATCCCCATAATTGTTAACATTGTTCAAAAGTATAAACGTGGAAACTCTTCTGAGACTTGGGTAGCTTTGAACTCTGAAGGCCCACAGAGTATAAATTACACATTTCCAGTATATGACGGCAAAGAATGCACATTTTTATTTGGACAGGGAAGATTGGGAGGCATATCAAGAAAAGATGATGAAAGCCAGACTGAGATCCATCATGGAAAACAAACCCATCAGCTCCATACAGGAGATCTCAGAATCGAGAAGGAGGCATCTGACCTCCAGAGACCTTGAGTACCCTGTGCCTCAGCCCTGTTCTCTGAAGCACTCACAAGCTCTCTCTAGGGCCAGCTTTATTTTATGAATTCATCTTTCCTCAGTGGACATTTTGTGATCCTGGCATCTTCACTATCCCATGCTTCCAAGTGAAACTTCAATTTGATCTTCGTAGATTCATACAGGGTGTTCTCAGGATCTCCTTGCATGGACTCTAGTCCTGCCACAAACAGACCTGAACTCTGAACTCTGCAGCATTTTGAAACCACGGAGCCAGACTCCGCAACTCATCTAATATTGTATATTTCATGCCTGCAAAGTCAGCACCATGTGGACAATACTGATGACCAGCTGCCAGCTCAGAACAAACCCTAGCCTTCTTATACCCAACCTGTAGCAGCCTCTGTAGACCTTAGTGGTCATGTATGCAAACTCTCCTTCCTAGACAGTTGTTCTTGAGCAAAGAACAAATTCTGTGTCGGTTCTCCTTTCAAATAAATTTGCATTTCACAAACTGGAGCCTTTGATGTGGGGTCCTCCCTTCAGGACACTTTTCCTCTCAGCTTGTTAAAGAATGTGAACATTCTCTTTAATAACTGCAGGACCTTTGTGGTCTGCATTTTTTCCTGTTTTCAGTCTTACACAACTCTTCTTGAAGTTTTTCATGTTTTCCCTATCATTCAACCTCTCTCACTGTATGATCTTAACAAGAGGCCTGAACGTCAGCTATGCTAAATCCTGATTTGTTACACAATCTTTGAAAAGAAGTTAGTCTGTTACTTTTAATTCAGCCTTCCTCGATTTACATGAGTGTAGACAGAATAATGCTATGTTCTTTTTCAGAGTGCAGCAACGAAGGCCTCTAGTCAAGTTACCAATAGAATTGTCATTTATGTCTGAGACCACACCAGCTGGGCCCCTACTACCTGCACGTTCCTAAGCATTCTGGTGGATGGTGTTCAAATCCAGGGCCTCACTGATTAAATAAATGCATGAGGACTTTTTCTTCTTTTTGTTGCCCTTGTAACTTTAAAATTCGTTTTAAAAAATTCCACTTTTATTCTTTGAAAAATTCATGTGTTTGTCTAATGTATTTTGATGTCTATCCACCACCTCATGTCCCTCCAAATATCATGTCTTTTTTTTTTATTGTTATTAATAGCCCCAAGTTCAATTAGACCTGCCTGTATGCATGTGGGTGTGGGAGCATAGGCAGCTATCTGAGCCTTTCTGTTCCCCAAAGGGAAGTAACTCTTCCTCCCTGGACAACTATCAACTGCCTATATTTCATCAGCTTGTCAAGCAAAGCTCTCACAGGCCCTCTCCCTCTGGGCTGGGAGTTTGACTGGCTTTGCCTGGTGCATGTAACCACAGCTGATGTAAGTTGATATGAGCAATAGCCATGCTAAGCCCAGAAATCAGCATTTTACTGCTCCCCTTCCCTTCTCCTAGCTCTTAAATTCTGTCCATCCCTTCTTCCACAATGTTCCCAGAGCTTTGGGTGTGCAGAGCTGAATATAACTTATCCATCTACAACTGAGAGCTCATGGTTACTTATATTCAGCTCTTTGACCAGTCAGGAGTCTCTACATAAACCAGTACCCATTGCAAAAAAGAAAATCCTCTCACCAGGCTTGAGAGCAGCACAAATCTAGGGGCATAAACGTAAATATTTAGAAGGCAGTTTGATAGTATGGCGCTTTAATAAAACAGTAACAGTCGTTTCTCCCCTAGGGCCTCTGATCTCTGCAGCCACAGACTTTTGACCAGGCATGAAATCCATCCTGTGAAGAGGTCTCATACCCAATCAGAAACAGTTAATTGCCTCATAACTGCCAAGGGGCTATTGCATCAGTGGATATATCTTGCCTTACAGGTCAGTATTGTTGTATGTAAGGTTGTCATTGGTTTCGTAGATAAAATTATTTTTGTGTAGATCATATATGTCTTCTTTGCTAAATATACTAGATTTTTTTCCTTTCTCTCTTTTTTCTCATTCTATAACATTGAGAAAACACTGATACAATCTTGAAAATGACTTTTGGCTTTGTTATGAGAGGTCTACTTAACGTAGCAATATTTATCATCTTCTACTTCTTCTTCTTTTGATTTACTTCTATTTAGTGATATAGATGGAGAACAGGGATAAATAGCATTCAGTACGCAAGGAATCTGGCTAATTGCAACCCATCCTTCCCAGCACTCTTAGTTAAAAATCAAAAGCATTCTAAGAAAACAATACTTAGCTGAAATGGGATACTTTAAACCTTCAAGTAACTGAGATTTAAGCAAGAACACCAATCAGCATGCAATTGGTTTCACCAATTGGCACTCTTGAGCAGAGATTTTGGCATATGCATTTTTATTTGAGCAACAAAATGCATCTAATTGTGTAATTTGCATATCTTTACTAATCCAAGAGGAAAACAAGAGTAAATAGAGAATGTTTTACTCCTTAAAATGAAGGATAGTAGTGGCTCCTGTTTTTCAGGAGTTTGCAAGGTTTAGATTATATTAATAAAATTATTAAAAGGTAAGAAATTGGGTTAACTTAATAATACATAATGAAAGTATATCATCATGTAAGTAAGTCAGCACTTGGAGGTTTTATGCCTTATTAATTATGTGTATATATGTGATAAAGATGTGCATTTCTTAAATTTAGCCCTGAATTATTTTTATTACCAAAATTGATCTTGTAATCTGAATAAAAAAAATAGCAGGATTGTAGAACCGAGATAGGAAGCTTTTACATTAAGAAAATATTCTCTTTCTCTTGAGTTAGGAAAACAAAATATCTACTTTGGAAGGATAGAATTCGGTTACTTTTGCCATCTCTAAGACATGATAGAAAAATGCTTTCTTAAATTTTTCTTTAAGAATCTCATTCAGGGGCAAGGGAGACAGCCCCATGGGTAAATGCTTGCTTCAAACATTGCATATGTACATAAAGACAGGCATGGTAGTAATGTACGTCTGTAATCTCAGCAATCTTACGACAAAATGGAAAGCAGACCGTGGAAGTTCCAGAATCTCATAGGTCAGCTAGCCTGGCAGGTTTAGCAGCTGACAAGGACCCTTCCTCAAACAAGGTGGAAGATGGGGATCAGAAGCAGAAGTTGTCCTCTGTCCTCCACAGACGTTCCTTGGCATACACACACCTAGGGGTATCCACCAACATGCCCACCATGTCCATACACAGAAGATGGAAAGAATCTCACTGAAACACACTGAGCCATACGTATTACCACAAAAACACATATCAAAACATGCTTGTTACCAGTCATAGGCCCACATGTGGTTAAGATGATGATTCCTTATCGTTTTATGAGGAAGCACAAAATCCCAGAGTAGATGGTTACTCACAGTAGGCATTTTACTATCCTTCACTGAGAAAAGCAGTATGCGCAACTTCATCATTGCATTGCTTAGCCCACGTTATCCATCAGGCTGACTGTACAACTAGGTTTCTGTCAATGAGTTGAACCAAGTGGAATTTACTGAATGCAACTTGCAGAAAGTATGTTTGTAAAGAGAGGGAATTCAGAAAGCCAGAGGTTTGTCTAGTAGGCCTGTCTTGCTGCCGGTGCTATGTAAACACAGTGAGCACAGCTCTACTCATGCGGTAGAACAAGTCAGACCCACATTTCCTTGATGTATAAGTACAGATTTTAGCTTCTATATCTGCACTACACACATTGCAGGAAACCAAAGCCAAGCGAACTAAGTCATTCTGTGGGGGATAGCCTGTCACTCTTTAAATGACACGTGGAATCCTGTATTTCCAAATGTACTTGGTTAATAAATTATACAAGCTATTTCATTTTCTAAATTCACCATGGAAAATGTGCTATTAAGAAAATGCTCTGCATATGAAAAGCTCATGACCAACATCATATTTAATGATAAAAGACTAATGGAGTTTTCCTCACTATTGGAAAACTGCAAAGATACTGCTTTTGCCATTTCTATTTTATATATTGTTGGGAATTATCCTGAGACTATTAGGCAATATCAAGTATTAAGAGACCTCAGATTAAAGTTTTTAAAAAAGTTATCTCTCTTCACCAGTGATCATTTTTATAGGAACCAAAGCAATCACAAACAAATACATATAAACAGTAATATCATTTATATATCTATACATTTCTTAATATATTTATATCTCTTTTTAAAATATATCTATCTAGTAAATGTCCATGAAGAAACTCATCATTAATTAGCACAGAAGTTTGTACAATTGCAATTTGTTGCCACTTAGGCCATTTAAATTAGTATCTAAATTCTATCACTCAGAAAAGACAAATGTTTAAAAAAAAAAACCCAAAAACAAATGTTATCTCTTGACAACTCAATGTTGTTTGACAACTCAAAGTGTTGATTGTTTATTGAAGATGAATTGTCATTTAAAATGTAGAGTGCAATTGAGCAGGGATGCTTTAACACAAACTGAATCTGTGTTTGTCTATATTCTTCATTAATAGAAAAAAATCATTTTAAAAATGTATGTAAGAATAAGGCTACTCCTAGCAAGCTGACTAACTAGACTAGTGGACTTTGGAACTGCAGATTAAACTGAAGGACCCTACCTCAGTGACTAGTGTGCAGAGCAGTGAGAGGAAAACTCCCCCTGCTAACTGAGGGTGTGCAAGCCCACACATACGCACAACTCCCCATGAACATGCAACATGCCACAAGTGCACATCCATAAAAAAAAAAAACCGTAAGATTGCATCATGCTACAAGCTGTTTCATTGCAGAGCTCTGTTTTACAGGGAAATCCACCTGCTCCATCTACAGACAGACATCTCGATCCCATTTGAAATGATAAAATACTTTTCGGTTATCATTCCTGCTCTACAGAATGAAAAAGTGCATAACTTTAAAAGTCAAATGACTGCTTTCTCAAGTTGAAAGTTTAATAAGATAACTTACAAGAAACTAAACTAACAGAATCCTCACAGGTTGTGAGAAATTAACTTGATAGATGATAAATTTTCATACTGTGTTGCCTGTCTTTTGGTGACATGGAGCTGACAGTGCTTGGCATGTGGTAAGAACACATTCTACCAATGTGTCACCAAGCCTTAGTGATACATTTTCACACAAAGCATAGATTGTGGGCCTCCTTTCTTTATATTCATAATCTAAAATGAGTTCCTCTTAATGGTAGTTTGATCATATTTTAATGAGAGCAAAGGAAACATTACTTAAGGCAATAGGATTCCTAAATTTTAGAAAAATGACTGCCAATCTAGTATAGTATCATCTACGTGGACACAGCTTTCCAGGAAGAATTGTGAACTGGCTGTTAGGAGTCACTCTGCACTCTTGGCTCTGCCACCCTCAAAGCTGAAAATCCAAGGAGAACTCACCATTCTACAGGGCACAGCTAATTATTCAATGTTATTAACAGCAACGATCCCCTTACTAGTGAGCAGTTCCCTTTCAAAAAGCCTATCTGAATTATATTTACTTCTGCCCCAAAACATCCTAAAGGAGAAATGTGGTCATAGTAATGATAAAATATCAGTGGCAAAATAATCTTCTATAATCCATTTGATAAAAGCCCTTGATCGTTTAATCATTCATTCACTGGCTCAGTGGGCAATGCCAGACACTGGCAAAAGAGGTTTAATGAAAAAAGTGTGTTTTTTGACTTTGTGGAGCTTAATAATTTTACACAGTAATCACAAATATTACAGAACGGAGCATGCCCTACAAAAGGACGCAGACATGGAGTTGTTTTTAACAAAGAAACCCCTCCAAGTTAGACAGATTCTATTTTCTGAAAGTGACATCTAAGATAAGACCCAAGAATAGGAGAATTTGCTCTATAAAATAGAGGAGGAAGTTCCAGTGTTCTCTTGGATCTGAAGTAGGGAATAAAAGGACCACATGTGGAAAAGCCTGTGAGCAGAGGTGACATCAGGGTGCGGTTGAATGGAACACCCACAGAGCTGCTTCTCTGGGGTCTGGAAGCTGAGTTTCAGCTTCCAGATTTTCTTTTACTCTGATTAAGAAGTTATTGAAAAATGTTACACTTCAAAGAGGCAAAAGAGAATTAACATTTTAAAAATGAAGTCGGTTTATTCTGTTGGCAAGATATTGTGGGAGTAAGAATAGAAGCTACCAGGAGACCATGACAGTGACAAGAGCAAAGATGACAAGACCATGGGTAAATTACATGAGGTAAATGCCATGAAAATGGAGCTGGGACAGTTTGGGGGCACAATCAACATGAGTTGCAGGCAGACATCAGTAGATATACAAACCACCATTGTATGCAGTCCAATAAGTGTGTTTACTCCAAGCTGTTCTGTTCACTTCCTTTCCTTATTTCTCTGAAATACTTGTGTTGGCATCACATTTTCCTTCCTTTGCATTACTCTGAAAGTCTTCACTGCTCTAGGGGACTTTTCAAAAGACTACCACTCTGATGAGGAACAGCAGTTGAAGCACTTGGTCCTGGAACATGAAAGATACAGGGTGTCAGTGTCCAGCATGCTGGGAGGAATGCATCCTATGAGGTCTGATGCAATGTCAGTGTCCAATTCTTTTGTTCTTAACACATATAATTTCTCACAAGCATTACACAGTCCTAAAATTTAAGTTTATAAGGTATGCATGAAGCACAGAACAATTAAGGCTGGTTTTCTGCTCTTTGTATGAGCAGAAAAAACAAAAGACATCTGTAAATCTTCATTCATGTCTCTAATGGAGTTGAAGACGAGGTAGCTTAGTTTTACAATGAAGCTTAGTAGTTTAGGGGTTAAGATGTTTTTAGGTCTAGATAGATGTTTTAAGTCCACAATAGCAAGAAATGATGGAGATTAATTTACATTCAGAATTTTAGATGCACCAAGATAGGAAAGATGTTTTCTGTAAGGCTGTCAAATACAAATAACTAAAACACTAAGAATGTAACTTTTATATAATTCCTGATTGTGTCATGGTTATTCTTGCTATAGGTATTGTGTATATATATGTAATAATATAAAAGTATATGTACAAAATTTTTAATTAAATTTAAAAAAATTTAAAAAGGACTTACCATTCCTACAGAGTCTGCTGTCAGTTGAAAGAAGCCTGACCCCTGAGCACTTTTCTTTCTGCTATATCTCAGCATTTGTATAGTAGAGTATAGTAGGGACACCTGCCCAGGCATGTTGGTCTGGGTCTGAGAGATTTTGTAGGCACTTCAAATGCTGCTACTCTATCTTGGTCACACAACATGGGGCTTCTGTTACTTGGTATTCAATGACTGTTGCCTGATATTGATTTTTGTTTAAAGTAAGAGTATGAACATTTGTGACACACAGCCAGATGCTGTATTTTGGAAGATCCTATGCATTTTTAACCCAACAGCTTTAAAGCAAGCCAAGCTTAGCACTGGGACCAGTACGTATTTGATTGGTGTTCTCTGGGGCTCACTCACTTTTTCAAGCTCATCAGTCATGGGCTCTGTTTAAAAGCCTCACAAGGCAAGTAGTACTTATTTTAGTACTTAAGTATCCTAGTGCTATTTCCCTTGCACGCGTTGGTTCTGTGACTACACGTGAGACTATTATTTGTGCATATGTGAAACAGTGTACATGCTCGTGTGTGTGTGTGTGTGTGTGTGTGTGTGTGCGCGCGCGCGCGCTCATGTGTGTGTAGGTAAGAAGCCATCCTTGGGTGTCATTCCGCAGGGATGTTCATCTTAATATATCACTCAAGGTTCCTCACTGCTGCTGGGTCTAGACTGGTTGACCATCAAGCCCTCAGCCTCCCCAGTTCTGGGATTACATTTGCATGCCAATGCTCAGTTTAAAAATAGATGCTGGGACAGCATTCAGGTATTCATTCTTTGTTTAAAAAAATAGATTTTATTAATTTATTCATATTGCATCTCAATTATTATTCCATCCCTTCTATCCTCCCATTCCTCCCTCCCTCCCACTCTCGCCTTACTCCCCTCCCCTATGACTGTGACTGAGGGGGAGCTCCTCCCCCTGCATATGCTCATAGGGTATCAAGTCTCTTCTTGGTGTGAAGCAACTATTACGGCAACTGAGCCATCTTCCAAGCCCAGTACTCTAACTTTTAAAGAAGGAGGAAAAGGTTTCCTTTATATATCCCCATGGCATTTTTCACTATTTCTATTTCCTTCCACTCATTTTTTTCTGCTTTAGACTCCTACTCCCTGATCGTTCCTTGTGACTGTATAATCTATATCCTACAGCAAAATTTGTATCTTTACATCTCTCCATTCTTCTCCAGCAACTGCTGCCAAGTGAGGAACTTCTCCTGGTGCCTCCCAGTGGTAAATTTCTGCACTGCAACCTTGCCCCTGCTCTAGAAGGTCAACACCCCTGCTTTTGTGAATCCTTGTAAGGATTTCACATCTTAACTGTCTCAGTGTGATACAGTTCTCAACATATGCATGTAATTTTGTGGCTCAGTGATCCAGAAATAAAGATAATGGAGAATATCAGGTTGTCAATTGATGTAAAACTCACATTTTCACCTAGGTTAATGTTTATGGTAGAAACTGCTGGCTGCTTCACAAGTTCATTCTGGCATCCTTAAATAATGTAAGCGCCCAAACATATGACTCCTGCAATAAAAATCCTATTGGCTAGGATCCTGCAGGCAGATACATACAACATACATTCTTCTAAGAGGAAGAAATGAGTATGATTTCTAGGTCATGACATTCAAGGACAATGAAATGATTGCTTCATCATTTCTTTGTAAAAAGTGAAGATGGCATTAAAAACTGGAGTTATCTTTTCACTTGTCACATGGAAGCCAACTATTGAGGGTGTCAGCACACAAAGACAGGAACTAATTTGATTGCCAGGTGAGGATAAGCCCTATGTTACTCTCATCTAGATACCTTGGGAATCCAGTTATTTTGTTTTGGATAGAATAGCCAACTTGAACCCCATTACAATAGTTCAGTGTTGCTTTGATGAATTTCTAAAGAAACTCTTGCTGTTCACTGGGTTGTAATAGGTATTGCCCCCCCCCCACCCCACACACACAATAATCTGGAGAGATCAGTTATGCTCAGTACATTTTTACATGTGCTCATTCAAAACATCTAACTAGCAGCTGTAGAACTTGTATTAATTTGTTTGTTTGTTTGTTTGTTTGTTTGTTTGGCAAACAAGGTCCTCTTGGCCCAAACTGGCTCAAAACTTGTGCTCTAGCTTCAGATGACCTTAGTCTACAGATCCCCTACCTCTGTGTCCCCAATAAGAAGATTACATGTGAAACACCTGGTTTTAGTAACATATGGTGCTATAGTTCAGAGCCATAGCCTCTTGCACCAGAGGCTAGGGCTCTACCAGCTGAGTCACATACTCAACCATTGTATCTCCAGTTGTGTTCAATGATTACATAACCCCAAGGGTTCACATTCTTTCTAAAAAAATGTATTCACCTATATCAGTGAATATAAATTCATGTGTCCCCATTTATCCAATGTTCATACTCATGATATTACTGTTGTCAGTCACTACTATTCTCCCAAGCTACGTACTAGTTCTGTGGATGCTCAGCATGCTCAGCTCATCTCAGCACACACTTTCATAATACCTGTGTGACTCATAAGTGGGCTAGATACATGCATTAATTTTCGGCAGCAACCCAGTTGTCCCAGAAGAGATCTTGTTAGCTTGCAGTTCAAACAAGCTACTTTTTATTTTTCTCATTTAATGGTGAAAAAGAAGGCATGAAATTACCCATGTATCCAAGGGAATTCTTGCTATTCTGCCCTCTTCTGGGTTATTAGTGTGTTGACTTTGTTTTCAGTAAAAATGCCAGAAAGTGCATTCTAGATCAGAGGAACATGTCTTTGATTTATGATTCACTTAATGAACTCAATGCTTTTATCATAATACAGAGGTTTCACAATAATGACGGTATATAGGTAACTATGGCTTAGACTAAAGCTTCATTTGCTAATAAAAGTAGCAGGTTGGCTTGGCACATGGGCTTAGCTTGCTGACTCTTGATCTAGAGTGTTGGTCTATATAGTTAATGCTTGCTTCCTACCCCATGTGTATATTGCTTCTCTGAAAGGGTAAAAGAGGAGCTAGGTGACAGAGCGATATTGATTAAAAATGAAGGATACCATGCTCCTCAGGCTTCATTGGTAAGATTTTGATCACATTGAGCAAAGGGTAGAAAAACATAGCCTTATGCTAGGAATCCTCATCTTTCTAAAACTCAAAGGTCAGGGGCCTGGTTTCAATGTCAAATGAAAGTAAAGTGGAAAGAACTAAACCATGTGCTAATGTAGATTTGTACCAGAACAGCCTAGTGTTGACCAAGGGTTACGAGTCAACTAACAAAGAGTCTGTCACATATGCATATCCAATCACACTAATATTCATACTTTATGAGAATCAAAGTCAAGAGCTTGGTTTATGTTTGTAAGGTGGAAGCAGCAAAATCAGAGTACAGGGAACAGGTCTCTGAAGTCTAGATGGGCATTCCTCAAGAAAATACAGGGTGGAAAGCAATTCCTCAAAGAAAGAACTATAGAATTGCATTTGGATAGACAAGTTTGGCTACCAAACTGCTGCAAAAGAGCAGTGGCCAAAAGCTAACGAGGCTTGCTTCTTTCTTCTGATAAAGGTTGGTCACAGTGTTCAGGTTTGATTTCCTGTTTCTATGAGTAAAACGCTGTTACCAAAAGCAGCTAGAGAAGAAGAGGGGTCACTTGCGTTACGTGTTACAGACTTTCATCAAGGGAAGCCAAAGCAGGAACTCAAGGCAGGAAATAGAAACAGAGACAACAGAGGAAACCAGCTGACCCGCTTGCTCTCATCAGGCGGTCAGCTACCTTTCTCTTATAAGCCATGCTTACTTGTCCCAGCATGGCACCACTCACAGTGGGTGCCCCCTCCTACATCAATTAGCAATCAAGAAAATGCCTGCAATAGACAAATCTGGTGGAAGAAATTTTTCCGCTGTGGTTCCTTCTTTCCAGGCATGTCAAATTGACAAGCTAGATTAACCATCACCCACCCTCAGCTCTGCAAAAGCTCAACCTCTCTGATGCTAACAGAGTGTCTACCATGGAGAGCAGAACTAGTCCCTGGTGAGGAAAGAGCCTTCGTGCCATTCCTGGATCCCAAAGACTTTTTCGTGTGAATCATATGGAATAATGTTTGTTCTCATTTCCTTATTCAAAATAAGTCTCCTGAGTACAGCTTGACTCAAGAAGGCAAGGAAGTGTGAACTTTGCAAGAATCCCAGGAAGAGGAAGGGAATGGATTCTGAAGCCTGATGTCAATCACTGCTATTAACTATTCTGACAAGTGTGCACTGGAATCCAGAACCTTCTAGAAAGTGAACAGCAGTGAAGTTGTGCTGCAGACCTTAGCTAGCAACTGGACTTAGAGGCAGCATTCCCTTGAAGGACAGTGATGCTAATCGTTGAGAGAATGGGCTAGAACAGGGAGAGATGGGAAATAGGGATTAGATATGAGTCCTAGAATACAGAAATCTCTCTCTCTGTCTCATGTGTGTACACACACACACACACACACACACACACACACACACACACACACACATCACTAACAACATCAATAGAAACCAACCTGTTTCTTTTCCAGAGGTCAAATGGAATTTCTGGTTTAAAATGGGGTGGGGGATGATATAAAAGAATGCAAAATAATCAATAATATAACACGAACATGACTACAAACACAATTACATAAAATATGAATAGGCCTGGATAGATGGCTCCATATTTAAAAGAATTTGCTGCTACTCTGAAAGGGCCAGAGTTTGTTCCCAGCACCCTGTTATATGGCCCACAGGCATGTGTGACTCCAGGTGACACAACACATTCAACTAGCCTAGGCACATACAATGCATACACACCTACAAAAAACCTGACACATTTATACAATGGCATACTCCTCAGCTATTAAAAACACAAAAATCATGAAACTTGTAGGAAAATGGATGGGATTAGAAACTATCACCCTGAGTCAACCAGACCCAAAAAGACACACATGGTATGTACTCACTTATTAGTGGATTTTAGTCATATACCACATGGAAAACATAACTACAATGCACAGAACCAAAGAAGGTAACAAGGAGTTTCCAAGGGAGGATGCTTAAATCTCACTCAGAAGGGGAAAAAGAATAGACAGAGGCAGTGGCTGAACAGAGAAAATAAGGTAGGAGAGGAAGCCCAGCAAGATATGAGGGTGGGGACAAGAGACCAGGAGGAGAGAGAAACTACAGACAGGGGCATCTCTGTGACAATCTGGAGACCTAACTCAGGGTAGGCTCCTGGGAGGGTATGAGAGAAACTCTAGCAGAGACTCCTAATAGCAGGGGGCATAGAAACTGAAGATGACACCTTCTAACTAGTCAAGTCTCCTAATAGACTTGGGGAGGGAGAGGAACACCAACCCGCCCACAGAAATTTTGACCCCAAACTTGCCCTGTGTAACAGATGTGCAGGGACAAAGATAGAGCAGACAGAGCAGAGATTGAGGGACTGCCCGACCAATGCCTAGTCCAATCCAAGACCTACCCCATGGGAGAGAATCAACCCATGACACTATTCAGGGTCCTCTGCTATGCTTACAGAGAAGATCCTAGCCGAGTTGTTCTCTGAGAGGCAAGCAGTCAGAAACAGATGCTGAGACTCACAGCCAAACACTGGGTGAAGCATAGAGTATAGTGAAAGTGGGGGGGGGGGGGAAGGATAAAATGACTTGGAGGCCACAAGAGCTCCATAAGAAGACCAATAGAGCCAACTAACCAGGGCCCAGAGGGGCTTACTGAGACTGATGCACCAACCAGAGAACTTCCAAGGACCCCTACAAAGATGAAGTTGATGGGTAGCTTGGGCTCCATGTGAGCCCTCTTGTAAGGGGAGTTGAGGCTCTCTCTGACATGGTAACTCTTGCTTTGTTTTCAACTATCTCCCCCTGGCAAGACTGCCTTACCAAGCCACAAGGGAAAAGGACACGTTCAGTCCTGATGGGGCTTGATGACCTGGGGCAGATGAGAAGGAGGCTGCCATTTTCTGAGGAACAGGGAAGGGAGAAGGGGAAATGGGGAAGAGGGAGGGAGGGTAAAATTAGGAGATGAGGAGGGATGGGGCTATGACCATGATGTAAAGTGAATAAATAAATAAATAAATAAATAAATAAATAAATAAATAAATTTATTAAAAAATTAAAAATCAAATACAATATTATGTTAAAATATTTGTCTTGGTTCTTAGTGCCATGGCTGTCCCATTAAACTTTCTGGCCAAAGCAAGGGCCTCACCTCCTGTATCCTGAGTGGGAGGTAGATGACTCTACATGGTTCAATAATGAAGAAAAGCTACTTGCAGCATGAATATGACCGGACATAAAGATGGGCTTCCAGAAGCCAGCCTGACTCTATAACTCAAAGTCAGAATGGTCGTATTATCAAGGAAAAACAAAAGTTCTTATCTGATGAAAACCTGCTTTTTTTCCTAGGAATGGCAAGATGTTCTTCTCTTGAGCATTTGACATAAAGTTCAGGTGGATTGACTTAAAGCTGTCTTTAGGAACTGAGTATGTACTTCATGCATACCCTGGGATGCTAATTTTAATTACTTTCAAAGTTATTTGCTTTTGACCTTACTTTGTAAAATCCTGGATTTTTTTTTACTAATTTCTCTTCCTTTCATTTTAAGCCTGTGGACACCTGCTGCTGTGTTTAGAGTTGTGCACCTAAGCTGGCCGTTAGGCTTCGGAGTCTCTGCAGAGTCTACAGGGTGAGTTGAACCTTAATGAGTTAGTAAAGTTCGAAAATGCATCTCCATAGAGCTACATTACATTTGGACAAGAAAGTTTCTATTTTTATAAATTAATAATTAGAATTATTGTTGTGTATACACCTGAAGTTGGTCTGAAAGAAAATATACACAAGTTCTTTTTCACATTTTTCAATTTTTTTTCTCTTTTAAGTTGAAGGGGGAAGTTGATTGACAAGTTATATTAATTTATCTTATAAAGCCCTTATGGGAAAGCATTAGGAAAAGTTCTTTGGTGATATATCAGATTGTGGTCCCAATGCAAATTCCAGTTTTTGTTATATTACTCTTAGCTGAAAAAGTCTATCTCCTATACCCTAGAGGCCTCCTTTGTTATTATTTTAAAAAATTTTTGTTTGCTTTTATGTGTCTGTTTGCCTGTGTGTGAATATGCCATGTGTTTACAACTGCTTGCAGAGGCCAGAAGCAGGCAGCAATTAGGTTCCCTAGAAGCGCGTTTCAGGTATTTCAAACCACTCTTGACTACTGAACCATATCTCCATCCCTCACTGTAGCTATCACCACATTTATGCAGAAGAATCTGATCTGTGACAGGCGGAGGTGGAACAGGCCTTTAATCCTAGCACTTAGGAAAGCAGAGGTAGGCAGATCTCTGTGAGTTTGAGGCCAACGTAGTCTCCAGAGTAAGTTCCAAACAAAAAAAAGGCTACTTAGAGAACCCTTGTCTTCAAACACAAAAACAAAAATACAAACAAACAAAAACATATTACTTATATCTTTATTCAGGTCTAGAGTAGTTTGCTATTTCTTTTTTATTAAATATCAAGCTCACTTGTTATTTTTCTGACTGAGCATATGTGAAAATATTTAACAAAAAAACACAAAAAAACAAACTTGGGTCTCCAAAGGATCTAAGTTCCTTAAAATGTCCAGGATCTAAGACAGTCGGTGCCCTACACATATATGCATACATATTTTAATAATATAAAGTAAGATTGCTTGTCTTGCAACTTTAAAGATCCTATTTGCTTTTTGCTTTACAAACTTTCCATCATTTCTATATACCATAAATTGAATAGTGTATTGAACTGTGTAGAACCAGCACATAGTTGTAAAATTGATTTTAAAAAATTAAAACTCAAAATTTAGCAAGCTCTTAGGATTAAAATAGTCATGCTGGAGAAAAGGAAGCAGAGTGTAGTTCAAATGCGTTTCCGGAAACTGAATAATTCTCATAACAGAACAGGGACTGGAGTAACTATACCTCAAACAAAAAAATACCAGATTAAAATTAGCTTAGGTTTAGTTTTGGAAAAATAAATAAATTTCTTTTTTTTTTAATAAATATATTTCTTGCTTGAACAAAATAGTTCAATTACACATTTGATTTCACATTTTCTAGAAAATTTTCTAAATAACAGAGTCAATTGTCTACTACAATTTATATTTGTGTCTACACAATAACTGATCCGTGGTTAGGAACGTTGAGAACACCTTCAGCATTCTGAGTTTACTAGAGCAAGAGAGTAAATTTCCAAGTGCTTAAACTAAAGTGTAACTACGGCCATTTCATAAAGTAAAACAAGATAGAGAAAAGGCCACCCTATACATTCTACTTAATAGTCTGCAATGACTGAAATTATTTTAAAAAAACAAAATCAAAATAGAAAATATACACTGATAAATTTTAATAACACTAGGAGCAACACTTTCCTTCAATTTTGTACACTCTGATTTCAACTTTGAAATACATTATTGTCTCGAAAGGTATTTCTAACTTTGTGTTAAAATTTTGCTAAGACAAAAAAAAAAATACCCAGCCAATCCTTCAGTTTCACCTCTAGTAGTATTATGTTGGTTCTGCAATTTAGAACATATGAATATTCCAAGCTACTTTTAAATATTCAAAATTCTCAGCAGCTGCTATTGTTAGAGACACACATTTCCCCATTCCTCTGTATTATGAGCAAGAAACATCTAAGTGCTTTGAGAGGCACCCTGTTTTAGTCTGCCTAAGGTTCAAGGTGATCCCATACCCACAGAATCGATTTGACTAAGTGGCATTGTAATGAAAATGTTTGTGTCTCCCCCCCCACCCCCGCCCCCCAGCTCTTACAGACTCCCTAGGGTTTTCTTGAAGGGAACATGACTCTTGGACTTGTCACAGCAACATCCACTGATCTCCTGACAGTGTGGGTGCACTCATTGCATTCAGTGTGGTTCTCCTTTTTTATAATGTGGCTAATCTAGATTTAAATTGAACTTGTCAGGCGGGAGTGCATGTGTCCTGCCTCTGAATCCCTTCTGTTCTTGTTGCTATAGTGACCAGCAGAAAACAGAAGAGAAACGAGGAGTCTACATTTCAATGGGCAGGCCTAGCTGGCATCCTTTCGAGCAGTAGTCTTCTTCACTTCTTTATTATATGAAGTTTTATATAGTAAAGAATGCCATCCCATTTTGCAGATTCAAATTTAATTCTCAGGTCTTAAAAAAAAATGCTTCCATATTTGTGCTGAATTCCACAGGAACAATCTAGAATTGACAGGTCACAAAAATATTATATTTTGTTACAAATTATTATCTTAATAAAGTATTGTGTATTTTCCACAATCTCCATTTACATGTTTAAAGCAGTAGTCATCCATGGATAACACATTTGTACCCCAGGGAGAATGTGACAAGCTCAGAAGTGTGTTCTATTGTCAGGAAAAAAATGTGAATTTTTACAAGCATGTAGTAGATAGAACCTAGGGAAGCTGCTAATCCTAATATAGAGAAGGATGAATTACCTGACTTAGTCTTAAAAAGCCAGCCTGTGAAGACACACTTGAGAACAAATGTATCTCACCATTATCAATAATACTACACTGTGAGTCTCCTAGCCTGCCAAACCACATGTTTGAGTGAGGCTTGTTTCTTAACACTCAGTGTCAGGAGGTCAAGAGAGAGAGAGAGAGATGTTTAGATGTCTATTTAAAATATTAGCCTGTTCATTAATTATTGTAAAAATGGCTTCTTCCTGAACATACTCAAGTGATTCTAAAATATTTCTTTCATCAATCCTATTTTTATTATCTACTCATGCAAATATTTCCCTATCTCACTTGTCTCTAACAAAATGAAATGTAAGATTACAATGAAATGTCAATGCCAGGCATGTGACTGCTTTCTTGGGGTTGAGCATGGACTTCACAGGACTTGGCGCTTATGATGAGAAAGATTACAAACGAGCTGTTGAGCTGTTGAGCTTGTTCATCCATTTTCTGTATGTGTTACATTTTGGAAGAAAAGAATATTTCTTCCTGGAAAGTTGAGTGTCCCTGCTTGAATTACTTAACCCCAAGGTTAGTCATCTTCAAATCAATGATAAATGGAAAACATATATAAATACATTAACACAGAGTCATGCACAAAAGATAAATGTCTTAATAAAGCAACCTTACAACAAAATGAGAAACGCGGTACCATTCGTGACCACGGTGACCCTGCTTTCCCTGAGCTTTCCGTTTTCTGAATTATGCTTCCTTAGGGATTCACAGTGTCAAATATCATTCATGTTGTTCTTTTAAAAATGAAAATGACACAATACATAGGTGCTCAGAGCATTTACCAGGGCAAAAACAAAGGTGAATACAGTATTCTATATGCTCATTGGCCCTAGACTCCTTGAACAAAATCAGGTAACAACATTAAAAGTAGGTGTGGTAGGATGCTATGGATTCCATAAAGTGTTTTTGACTCTTTATTATCCTATTTTCTTATCTGATTATAACCCTTTGATTATCCTTCAGGAAACTATAAGCCTCATTTCTTCTTATTTTTTGTAGTATAACTTGGGTTGGACTTCATTAAGAACAACAGGTTCTTGCTAAGTTTAGATCCTACCAAGAAGTATCATTGTGCCCATGGAACATAATTCATTTATTAGGAACTGATAGATAATTATATTTACAACAAGAACTTACTGTACATCATCATCTACCATGTTTTGTAAACTTGACTAAAAAGTAAGGTAGCATGGAGTAAAATGGGATCCAGGGATGAGGGAAGGCGAACTCTGGCATCATTTGATCATCTGGATCTACCAGCCCTAAAAACAGCTAGTGACTCCTACATATTTGAGTGGGAAGGCACCAGTAAATTAATCTTTTATTCTGTTTAATCTCATTTTTTTGTTTTTGTTTTTGTTTTGTTTTGTTTTTTTTTTTTTTTGCTATTCATAGCCAACACTACTGAAAATCGTTGCAAAGGGGGAAAAACATAAATGTGAATTATGAGAGGAGGAAGATGGCTCCTACATCACAGACTACAAAATGCTTAGTCTTCTTGTCCCTTTTATTGAAAATCTATTTTTTACATTATTTCCTGATTAAAGTTTCCCATCCAGCTTCTTCTTCTGGGTTCTTCATTCCTTCCCTCCCAGCTGGATCTCCCCACCCCTTTCTGTATCTCAGTATAAAAGTATTTTTTCTTTTTATCCTTCTTTAATATATAAAGTTAATTTTAAAGAGATGTTTCAGCCAATTTAGTCAATTTGTTTCTAATCTTACATTTCTTATTCTCTCTTAATGGATGTATCACATTTTGGAAGATTGACTCTGGTCTCACGGGGAGCTGGTTTTCTTTGTTCTTACTGTCACAGAATAGGCTTCAAATGAAAGAAAAAACATTATCGTTCCCTGTTTCCATTGTGGAGAGCAGATGATTGACACACCAAGCATCGACCAAGAGACCAGTCAATCTTGTTGATCCAACAAAAGTTACCTCCTGCCATCAGTGTATTTTAGTTCCCAAAGCTAACTTACAAAACATGTGTAATAATCATGCCTGCAAATGTCAAGCAGAGTCAAGATTCTTCATCTTCCTTGTAGAGTTGAGATTTGAGAGAGAAGAGAGAGAAAAATCATTCCATTTTAAACACAATCTTGAATTATAAAAGGTATTTCTTTTAAAGATCATCACATTTTTGATGGTGAGAAGCACAACCCATCCTGGGTTTATCTGACCTATTGTCCACTTTAGCTCTATTGCAAATTGAAATCAATATCAATAGAACTTGGGACATTTGAGCATTAACTATGTGCTAGGATATACAGATTTTTAATATGTTGGCTGTCAGGAAAGACCAAATGGCGGCTAATAATGAAAGTTGAGAACAATTCTCTCTTGAATGCAAATGCCCTTATTATCTTTAAGCCCCTGATCTTCAAGGTTGGCTACATATTATAATCAGTTGATATATATATATATGTGTGTGTGTGTGTGTGTGTGTGTGTGTGTGTGTGTGTGTGTGCGCGTGCGCGCATTATACATAATTTAAATATGCACTGTGGGGTATGTCCAACATCAGTCATATTTTAAAACTTCTCTAAGTTATTTTGATGGGCAGTTGGGGTATTATAACTGCAAGTTGCTACCTGTGTAGTTTTTGTATGTGCATGTTAAGATTAAATTACAATTCATTAGGCCCCGTATGCGCTCAACATGCTGTGTTCAAGTGTGAGGACTGTACTGAGAGTAGCAGGAATGAAAAACTTCAGCTGCATTTCTGGAATAAATGTGTGTAGGGACATGTTTATTCTTTTTTGCTACCCTGAATTGAGATTGGGATCTCTTGTAACATAGTCACTGCAGCACTTTTTTTTTTAAATGTAGATCTGAGGGGTTGTTAACCTTGCTTGCAGTAGCACTTTTTCTAAGGGTAGGACCAGCAGGTGCTTCTGAGACCTTCTCTCATGGCCTCCTTTTCCGTTCCAATAGATAAGAATTAGGCTCCCACCTCTTTGTGACATGTCTCTTTGCATCTATACTTTTATTTTGATTAAATGAATTTTGGAAAAGTAGATTTTCAAGGTCATCCGTCCTTTAGGTACTCTATAACAAGAGCTTTCTAATTAATCCCAGGCATGGCTAGGCTTACAGGTAATTCTAGAATATTCTAGTTTTAGGTTCAGAAGTAGAAATGAACTGTCTCCTTCACTGAGTATCTAGTGTTCTGCTGATGATAACAACTTCCCAAACACCATCTTCATCTGAAGGGAGAGGTGGAGATATTTTCAGTGAAGACCTCAATTCCCTCCGTCACAAAACCTCATGCAAATTCTGCTTGGCCTGTTTAAAGATTAGGTAACAGAACATAACAATGTGCACACGATTTTCTTTTCTTGGCAACATAATCAGCTCCAGGAAGTTTGTTTTCCTGGTGAACATTGAAATAGAGTGGGGAGTAGGAACCACCTTGGAGAATAGACACGTGCACTGGAAATAAATAGGGATATATCTCATTAGTCAAGTGAAGAGATTGAATGTAAAGCGAAAGCGGGAAATAGTAGAGACTCTTTGAGGCAGCTGTGTCAGGAAAAGGAGAGAGAGGAGGACAGAGAGAGAGAGAGAGAGAGAGAGAGAGAGAGAGAGAGAGAGAGCTACTAATGCAAAGAGGTATTCTCTTTCATGCACGTGGAGATAAGCTATGTAACGAATATTTAATTCAATTTATTTGATGAGATTGGAAATTGAAATTGTGTTCCTCTCTCTTCAAAAACACCCGGCCCAATAACCCCATCTCTCATGGTCATCTTAGAATATTGGCATATCTATTTTCTAGTTTTAAAATGTAAGGTAACCCATGATCGCGTTGTATTCTGTAGTTCGTGCAGACTTTTCCTTCTTGTGAAGGAGATGTAATGAGATCAGCGCACTTATAGAAGTCCACAGGGCACTGTGCTACTCCCCTCGGATTCCTTTGTTCCCTTCCCTTCCATACCTCACCACTCTTAGGACCTAAATTCACATGAACTTCTGAGCAATGTGTGCTTCAGCTGTTCCTTGTCTCTAGAACAATCTGTCCTAAAATATCTGCATGGCTGGCTTCTCCACCCGCCTCCAGCCTTTTCATAAATACCTCCTTTTCCACAGCTAGGTTGAGAGTGGTAAAGCTCCTTCACAGACTGCCAACCCATTTGTCATGTTCTATTTTGCTTTCCCTTAACACTTCTCCCAGTATACATCAATATTTATATATTATTTTTGTCTCCTCCACTCCTCAAATGTAAGATCCAGGAAGCCAGCAGTTTGTATCTCTTTTCTTTTTTCTAATGAGTCTTTAGAATCTAAAACACAACCATTGGGGGCTGGGAGAGTGAATGTATCCTAACACCCATCCAAACCTCCAAGTCGCCCATAGGAAATCAGCAGAAATCAAATTCTTCGGACACAGCTCACAATGTTGCTTCGGATCAATGCCTAGTAATTTAGTAAATTCAGGAGATTAGCATTATATTAATTTCTCCCTAGTGATTCTCCCACCTCAACTCTAATCTCTTTAAAGATTCTTAATTTCTATTCCAATGTAATATACTTCAAGTACAAACTCTAAATGTGAGTCTCTGGCGGCCTGGCTGTCTGGCTCTTCTATTTTTCTTTCTGCTTCCATTGACTTCAAACCATCCCAGAAGTCACAAGATATATATGTCCTCTGCTTGAGTCGAGATTGCTTCAGACATAGACACTCTGCTAACTTCAACTAAGTCAGCATGCCTTTTTTGCACTTGTTTTACTTCCACAGTAGCTTTCCTAAGGTTGTAACTTTTGCTTGGAGTAATAAAGATCAGATGTTCAGGGCTGAGGAGATGGCTCAATGGGTAAAACCCTTGTCATGCAAGCCTAAATACTTCAACTTGGATCTCTGGAGCTACGTAAAGCAGGGTACAGTAGTGCACCTTTAAACTCCTTGTGTTCCCACTGTAACATTCAAGGTGGAGACAGAACTCCTGGGAGCTTACAGGTATCTAACCTGTTATATAATGTGTCAAGAAAGCAAGAAACCTCTTCTTAAAATGGTAGAAAGTGAGGAATGACACCTAAGTTTGTCACATGACCTCTATATGCATAGTTTAGTGTCCTCATTCACTTGTATGAACACACTCCCACACATAGTTCATCACACACACACACACACACACACACACACACACACACACACATACACACACACACACATACACACACACATGATCAGAGGTTCAATCCTGCCTTTGTTGTTCTATAGCTGCATGGTGGGACATGTTATTTATTTACTTTCAGCCTAATTCTTTATGTCTGTGACATGGGGACATCATTTCAATTCTTTGTTATGTAGAAGATGGAATGGATGTTCCTGACTTCATGAGCATCGTTGACCTCATGGTGAATACTATACAAGATGGTACATGGGCAGTAAATGTTGTTATAGGGTTATGGGAAGTTTGTTTTTCATCTCATTAATTAGCTTTTGATTTTTGTTTTTTAAAGGACTCTTGCCTTTTAAATATTTATCTATAATTTTCTTTCCTAATCATCTTAGCAAATAAACATCATATTTTCACTAAACCTTTTTTGTATGTCCAAGCAGCCTATGATCTACTACTACAAAAATAATTAAATATCTCATATATGGAGATTGCTGTACTCACTACAAAACACAACTTTGACCCTAATGCCCAATACATGACATCATATACAAAAACATAAGCTAATTTTTACTTCATGATAGCTCCTCAGGAATTTAAAAATAGTTTCCCTGACTCCCTAGTTTTCATCCTCCAGGCTAACACAACAGTAATATTGGTTGCTTCAAATAATAGTAACCCCACCATGTTTGGATTTCTCCCATCACAATTATTTTTCATAAAGGTATATAAGTAATATCAGGTAAGTGGGACATTCAAGTGGTTAATGGCATAAGGCATTGGTAAAATCCAACCAGCCAAAAAGCAACAAAACAAAAAGAATAAAGGAATAGAAAGTCTTTAAAGGAAATTAATTGTAAGATGTTAATTCATGGTCTAAACCAACCATATTTTAGGAATTGTACAGTTCTGCATTTTTTTTTCATGTTCTACTCAGTGTGAACTAAACTCTAGGTGCTGTGTTAGATGCAGTTGCCTCCCTCACACCTCTCATTACCACATATTTGGTACTAGTTAAGGACAAGAACCAACTAAATTCGTGTTTACATAGATGAATTAATCTCGATAAACTTGATGGTTGTGGGCTGAGCTGGAGGGATAGCTCATCAGAAAAGGACTTGAAGAATCAAGCTTGGTTCTTACACAGTAGCTCACACACAGCTTTTCCAGGGAATCCAAAGCCCCTTTCTGGCCCTAGCAAGAAGCAGGCACACATGTGATGTGTGTGTGTGTGTGTGTGTGTGTGTAAAACACTGAATTACATAAAATAAAAATAAATACATCTTTTATCAAACCAAAACCATTTGAAAAATTAATAGTTAATAAAATACAATATGATTTTAACTTAGATTGTGAATTTTACATTATATAAAATAACAATATTAATAACATTTGCCTACATGTTTTAAAATGAAGTAATGTAAACCTTCATTTTTAAAAATGCTCAGAATTACAAATTATCTTTGATGCCTGACTACTGGCTAAGGTCATCCAGAGCACCACTGCAAGCTGAGAAGCAGGAACCCCAATCAACTTCTGTTAGTTTTCTTTTTTTTTAATTATTTAATTAATTTATTCATATTACATCTCAATTGTTATCGCATCCCTTGTATCCTCCCATTCCACCCTCCCTCCCGCTTTCACCCTCTTCCCCTCCCCTATGTCTGTGACTGAAGGGGACTTTAGGAGCATGTGAGCCTTGGATTGTGTGAGAACCTTTAAATGTGTCATCTTCATAATGCCAATCTCTCTCTCAATGCAACAACAGCATCAGTGCCACCTAACAGTACTTAAAATCTAGAATATATGTCAGTGAAAAAAGTATCTTTCCACATATTGATGAGCCGTCAGAGAATGATTGAGAATGAAGACTCAGAGTCACAGCGATTGATGACAGAGCAATATAGCAATAATGTCAGCCATGTAGCAGCAAGGACTTGTCAACACATCTTAGAGCAGCCAAAGTGACAAGACGGACAGCATCGTGCAGGAATTTAGTAACTGAAGGGAAATAAGTCCACAGATAGATCCTCCCACCCACACCAGGCTAGAACCACAGAAAGAAGTTAGAGACCTGCCTATATCATGTGAACACTGGTGAGATAGTCCCAGGGCAGCAGGAGATAGGAGGGGGTGGTGGTAGGGCGAACAAATTCTCTGTTTAACTGAGTTTGTTGAAAGTGAACACACAACACATGCAATTATGAGATAGTAAAATAAGCTTCACAGAAGACCACAATGTCTACCCAGCAATCTCTTTGTGTGTATGTTTCTTTCTTTTTTTTTTTTTTTTTTTTGAAAGTAGATTCTTCTCTCATACAATGCGTCTTGACCACGACTTCCCATCCTTCTACTCCTCCCAGCTGGTTTCCTCCTCTCATCTCCCCCAGATTCATTCACTGCCCCTCTCTTTCCTTTCAGAAAAAATCAGGCCTCCAAGAAACAACAACCAAACACAACAAAACAAGGCACAGCAAGGCAAGGAAAACACCCTTATGGCAAGGCTGGACAAGGCAACTCAATAGAGTGGAAAGAGGGCAAAGGTCAGGCAAAAGAGTCAGAGATACACCCCCTCCAGTAATAAGAGTCTCATTGAAACACCAACCCAACAGCTGTAACATGTATGCAGAGGGCATGATTCAGACCCGTGCAAGTCTGATACTTACTGCTGCAGTCTCTGTAAGCCTATATGAGCCCTGCTTTTCTGATTCAGTGCGCCATGTTCTTCTCGTGTGCTCCATCTCCTCTGACCCCTCCAATCTTTCCTCTGCCTCCTCCATGAAGTAAGTTCCCCTAGCTCCAAGGTAAGGGGCCTGATAGAGACCTTCACATTAGGCCATCTCTCCACACAATGTCTGTGGGTTTTGCACCAACTGTTCCCTTCTGCCTCAAATGAAGCCTCTCTGATGGCAACTGGCACCGATCTATGAGTATAGTGGAATATCATTATGATTTTTTTTTTTTTTGCCAGTCGTCACGGTTGATTCTACCCTAGGTCTCTGGGCTACCTAGCCTCTGATTCCTGATCATCCAGTAGTGTCAGGCATGGGCTCCCTCTCATAATGTGGGCCTCAAATTAGACCAGTCATTGGTTGGCCACTCCCACAAATTTTGAGCCATCGTTGCCCCAACACATCTTACAGGCAAGGTCCTGAGGTTTGTGTCCAGGTTTCTCTTTCTATACCCTGTAGAGTACCTTCTAACGCCAGAGACTAGATCATAGGAGTGAAGGCTCTGGTTCATTGTGGAAGTTGTCCTGGGCAACGCCACACCCAATCCTGGTCCATTGTTGGAGAGTGAAATTATATGCTCTTTCCTAGCATCAGCCCAGGTTGTTTAGGGATCTCCACAGGACCCCTTTGACCAAAAACTCAACCAGATGTAACCCAGTCCCACCACTGGAATTCTTTCCTGGCTACAAAAGATGGCCAGTTAGACTCTGTATCTTCCATGATTAGGAGTCCTCACTGGGATCACCCTCAGAGGTACTAGGAAGGTTCCACCACCCTAGGTTTCCACAATGCCCCCAAATAACCTTTATTTCAGCTGTCTCTTTGTTTCTGCCTCAAACATATGAAGTATGTGTACATGTGGATAGAACTGACTACTAAACAAAACAAACTATTTGGGTGGTTAAAATGCCAAAATTGGTCCTACTTCTTATGCACCCTTACGCTCTTCATGTCAGTGACCTAAAAGATGAAGAGAAAACAATTAAAAAGCAGGTTGAAAGAGTTGTACCCCTTTGGAAATTGTTACAGGGTGTCTAACCGTTGAAGTGTTGAAAAGGGATTATTCTATCCTCAATAAAAACACCTAAAAGGAAAAGGATAAAACACAACCAGTGTCGTAGAAACAGTCATTTTTTATTTGTTTCCTTATTTGTATTTTTATTAATTTTATCATACCTGATTATATTTTCATGCAAGTATATAATGTACTGTAAACCAATTATCTTTTTTTAATTTATTACAATTTTTATTAAATATTTTTATATATACACATTTATATTATTACACATATATTCAATAAATTACCTACAGCAAGAAGAAGCATGGAACAATCAGGAATTTTATATATATATATATCACATTCATAGTGTCATATTCTCATTTGGGAAACTGATAGCCTGCACTCCCTGTACACTCAGGTAATTAAGTTTTATTCCATCTCAAGTCTCTGATGGGGTTGAAGACCAGGTAGTTTAGTTTTACAATTAAGCTTAGTTGTTTAGGGGTTTAGATGTTTTTAGGTCTAGATAGATGTTTTAAATTGATAATGATGAGCTATGATAAATATTGGCTTATATTCAGTATTTTAGGCACACCAAGATAGAAAAGATGTTTTCCTCAAGGCTGCCAAATACAAATCTATGACTCAGTTCTCTTATATCCCACTCCTCTCCTGTTTTCTCCCCTCTTAAGTTCCCTTGTTCCCATAGAAGTTTTGTTTCTGCTGTCATTTCATCTGTATATGATTTAGGTATCTATATAAAAATCCAAGACCCACATATGAGAGAAATATTTGTTTTTTAATATTTATTCAATTATTTTCATGTGGTTGTCATCAGTTATATTTATTTTCCAGCAGGTGACATAGTTGCATTTTTCTTAATGACTTAAAAAAAAAGTCAATTGTGCATAGACACTGCATTTTCTTATTTACTCTTCTGTGATGGGCATCTATTAACAGGTGATACTATGCTGGCCCAAGTAGGAGTCAGTGGAAATGAGTGGGCACTGGCCTATCTTCTGATATAGAAGTACCTCCTTATTGCTTATAGACAACCAGCCCTAGCCTGTCATCTTCCCCAGAACCTGAATGCTACCTTTGATGAACTCTGCCCAAATATTATGGGGACTGAAATAAAATATCTGTAGGTCGGAGAAGGGCCTTGCCACTGTTGGTGTTTCTGCCTCCTTTAGTAAGTGGGAATTACTTCCCATGGTGCTTCTCTCCACCCAGCCTCAAATTTCTCTCTCTCCCCTCCAGTAGAGGGTATTTACTTTCAACTTACAGATCTCAGCATTCCTTCTGAAACTCTCTCTCTTCTTAGGTCAGCTCCCTCATAGCAACAAGAAAAAAATTTTTTGATTAAGCACCATATGGAGCTATTTGACTAGTAGTGAGTATCTTTGTCAAAGACATCTGGTAGCAAGTAAACCATCCAGTGCACAATAGTATCCATTCCACTTTCTGAATGCAGAACATAATTTGGAGACCCAGATACTTGCTCTTCACAACAGCAAAGATCCTAGATAAATAGATGTCAACTATTTTTTTTAATATTTCTACTCATTTTGAGGTTGCTAATTTTTCTTCTAGCCCAGTCCTACCCACCTAAGGAGTGGATTTTTTGAACAATAAAAAATCGTTGCTGGCAATGTTTCTCTTTGTCTAACTGATTCAAATTTCAGCAAGAACTTTTTTTTTTAATTTGTTCACTTTATAGCCCAGTTGTAGACCCCTCCATCAGTGCCTCTCGATCCCATCCCCCTTCCCTCATATCCTTTCCCTCCCTCCCCTAGTCCTCAGAAAGGAGATCCCTCCTCCCCTAACATCTGACCTCAGCCTATCAAGTCTCATCTGAACTGCCTGTATCCTCTTTCTCTGTGGCCTGTCAAGGATGCTCTGCCAGGGGGACGTGAGCAACATGTCTGGACCACAGCCCATATTAGTACTAGTCCCTACTTCCCATATTATGGGACCCACAATGAGACTGTGATGCCTATCTACTACATCTGAGCAGAGGGTCTAGGTCCTCACCATGCATGATCCTTCGTTGGTGCATCACTCTCTGAAGCACCCATCCCCTGCTTCGTCCCCCCAGACTTGTTGCCCCCATTAGTCTCCTTGTGGAGCTCCTGACCCCTTCAGGTCCCTCTGTTCCCCAACTCTTCTCGAAGACTCACTGTGCTCCACCTCGGAGTTTGGCTGTGTGTCTCAGGATCTGCTTGGATCTTCTGCTGGATGGAGTGTTTCAGAAGATGCTATGGTAGACTCCCTTCCTGCTCCTTCTTCTCTTCAACTGCTCCAGGGGTCTGTCTATTCTATTTGACCTTCTGGATGAGAATTAAGCATTCTTCTTCTGATCTTCCATGTTATTTAGTTTCTTTATGTCTGTGTATTGTAGTGTGATTATCCTGTACTATTTGGCTAATATCCTCTTATAAGTGAGTACATACCGTTTGTGTCTTTCTGGGTCTGGGTTACCACATTTAGGATGATCATTTCTAGTTCCATCCATTTGCCTGAATATTTCAAGATTTCCTTGTTTTTAATAGCTGAGTAGTATTCCATTGTGTAAGTACAACACAGTTTCTTTATCCATTCTTCAGTTGAGAAACATCTAGGTTGTTTCCACATTCTGGCTATTATGAGTAAAGCTGCTATGAATATCGTCGAGCAAATGTCCTTTAAAGTATGGTGAAGTATCTTTATGGTATGTGCCCAGGAGTAGTATGGCTGGGTCTTGAGTTAGAACTGTTCCCAATTTTTGAGAAAGTGCCAAACTGACTTCCAGAATGGTTGTACAGGTTTGCATTCCTACCAGCAATGGAGAAGTGTTCCCCTTTCTCCACATCCTTGCCAGCATGTGCTATCACTTGAGGTTTTTATCTTAACCATTCAGATAGGTGAAGATAGACTCTCAGCGTCATGTTGATTTGCATTTCCCTGATGACTAAGAACATTGGGCATTTCTTTTTTTTTAATTGAAAAATAAAATCACTCAAATTACATCTCAATTGCTATCCCATCCCATGCATCCACCCATTCTTTCCTTCCTCCCGCTTTCACCCCATTCCCCTTCTCTATGACTGTGACTGCGAGGGACCTCCTCCCCCTGAATATGATGCTAGGGTATCAAGTCTCTTCTTGGTAGTCTGCTATCCTTCCTTTGAGTGCCATCGGGCCTCCCCATCAAGGGAGCATGGCCAAATATGAGGCACCAGAGTTCGTGTGAAAGTCAGTCCCCACTCTCCACTCAACTGTGGAGAATGTCCTGTCCCTTGGCTAGATCTGGGTAGAGGTTCGAAGTTTACTGCATGTATTGTTGTTGGTTGGTGCCATAGTTTGAGCAGAACCCCTGGTGGGCGTTTCTTTTAATGCATCTTGGCCATTCGATAGTCCTCTGTTGAGAAGTCTCTGCTTATCTCTGTACCCCATTTTTAACTGGGTTATTTTGTTTGTTAGTATTTAATTTCTTTTTTATTTTTTATTATGTTTCTTTTTTAACATATACATTTAACTATTACACATGGGTCAAATAAACTACATACAGCAGGAAGAGCCATGAAGCAATTAGGAATTATATAAATGTTACATTCATAGTAATTTGTCATACTTAAAGTAAATATCTTTCCTATCTTGTTGGGTCTAAATTACTGATTGGAGATTAATATCTGTTATATTTCATCTCTATTAATTTAAAACATCTATCTTGTTCTAAAAATATCTTAACCCCCCTAACCTACTAAGCTTAATTGAGAGACTACACTATCTGGTCTTCAAACCCATCAGAGACTTGAGAGGGAATAAAACTTAAATACCTGAGTGAACCTGGAATTCAGATCAGAAGCTTCCAGAGTGAAAAAAGGACTGAGACAGTTTACTGCCTGAACAGTCACCCAACAGTCTCTATAACACTGGAGCATCATCTTCAGCCTTCTGGTCCAATATATCTGACAGACATATTTGCTAGGGAGGCTGGAGCTATTGAGGACTTGCTTCCTTGTCTTGGCAGTTTGGCCATTGAGTCTGCCTGTATCTAAACTTACCCATGGTTGTGTTTAATTTCTTGAGCAGAAAGGACATTTAAAAATTAGTTAAGAAGTTATTGGGTACTGCCTGCTGGTTTACTTAGATTTGGGATATTAATAATTTTTCTAGATTGCTCACTGTTGCTGTGTTAAAACACTGTAGAGGAATTTAAATTCAGAACATGGCTGCTCTAGCAAGAGCTCACATGCAAACATCTTCTAGGTCTGTGTGATATGGCTTGAATACAAACACACCTTTAATCCAGGAGGCAGAGGCAAGCAGATCCACGTTCAAGGCCAGCCTGGTATAGAGAAAGTTTCAGGTAAACTAAATCTTAAATCCAGGTGTGGTAGTACATGCCTTTAACGCCAAACAATGAGGGTAAAGATAGTTTGTAGAAGGAAGCACCCATGTTTGATGTTGATGTCTACTTAAGTGACAGAAAAAGAAAGTGATGAATCATAGAATATTTGACAGAATAGGATATGCCCAACACTTATGAGAAGAGAGAGGAAAGGGAAGCTACTTAGGAGGCAATGCAGAGAGAAGAGGAGACAGTTTTTGCTTTGTTTTGTTTTGTTTTGAGACAGGGTCTCTGTGTAATAGTTCTGGCTGTCATGGAACTCTCTTTGTAGATCAGGCTGGCCTCAAACTCATAGGGATCCACCTTCCTCTGCCTCTTGAGTGCTGAGATTTAAAGGTATGGTCTACCATGCGAGGCTGAGGAGGCAGAGAGAGAGAGAGAGAGAGAGAGAGAGAGAGAGAGAGAGAGAGAGAGAGAGAGAGAGAGAGAGAGAGAGAGAACTCAGGTGAAGAACAAATAGCCAGTGAATGAGAAGGAACCCAGAGATTAGGACCGATTGCTGGAGTTAGTTTGAGGCCAAGAAGAGCAATTCAAGGCCCAAGAGCAAAGCCAAATTGAATGTGTAGGTTGGGAGAGGAATTTGAGCCAGAACAGTGGGGTTAAATTCTAGCCCAGAGCTCAATAAGAACAAGAAAGGGTGAACTTATTCAGCAGTAAGTCTCAAAGGCTGAAAACATTCTAGGAATAGGTTAGATTGTATGAAGGCTAGAAGCTTCCAGGACTATACCTAGGTTAGCAGAAGAAGGCAGTCAGCCTCCTATACAACAATTAAAAGTTCTTTTTACAAAAATACCATGACCAAAAGAAACTTAAGGAATAAGGTATTTATTTGAGCTTATGCCTCCAGAGGGACAGAGTGCCAAACATCTGGGAAGGCATGCCATGGTGGCAGAAGAATGAAACTGACTGGTCACATCTTTTTCTACACACAGGAAGTGAGGGAAGGGGGTTGGAACATACAGGAAGTGGAATAAAGCCATAAGCCCTCAAAGCCTACCCCTCTCAAAGACTTCCCCCAAGGAAGCCCTCCACTTCCTAAAGGTTCCCCATCTCCCTAAGCAGCGCTAGCATAAAGGTATATGAGTGAGCCTATAGAAGAGATTTGTCATTCAAGCCACCACAGGGATGGGACCCAGAGGTTCATGCCTGCAAGGCAAATGTCTCTATCACTGAGCACTCTCCTCACCCTGCCTTTTCTTTCCTTTTAAAGATCTGAAGCTGTTACTGGTTGTTCGGTGTTTGCAATTTTTGAACTTTCTAAAGAGTTGAAATGGTTCAATTTCAAGTTCGATGTATGAAGTACATCAAATGAAATAATAGAGAGCTTACACTGTCTGCACTCTCCTGTATGTCAAGGCCAATATGTTAGACATGTAATTAAAAAATATTGGCAATAAGCTAAAAGCTATGCTCATGTTACAAAACAGTTATCGCTGTCACTCAGTTCTTTCCTTAAATCTTTGAGCAGGAAAAAAAATCTAAGTTTTAAAACCCAAATCTTGGGGGCTTGAGAAATTGCTCAGTGCTTAAGAGCACTGGTTGCTCTTCCAGAGGACCTGTCTTCAATTCCAAGTATCCAGATGGTAGCTCAAAACTGTGTATAACTCCAGTGCCACATGATCCAATACTGTCTTCTGGCCTCTGTGGACACTGGGAATGCACAAGATGTATAGACTTATATGCAGGTAAAACATTCTTACACATAAAATAATACAAATTTTTCAAAATTAATAAAACTAAGTCTTATTCTAAAAACCTATAAATATGCATATTTATAGAACATTGTTAAGTTATTTATTTGAATTTAATAGAAGAGTAATTTTGTTCCAATACTTGTTCAGACTTCAAAATGACAATAAAATGTGCCAGGTGAAAAAAAAAGATTTCTCTCTCCCCCCTCTCAACTACTCATCCTCATTTTCAAACATGAGATACAAGTCATCAATTTCATTGTGACTTAGCAATTTATTTACACGGTTTTACTGCTGTGGACGCAACATAGCTGAGACTTGAGCTTGATGAAATATTGTTATCCACATAATTCATTTTCTGCTGCTTCAACAAGGTGTTTGGATTTGTGGGGGCTCCCATTTGAGGTTGAAATTGAATTGAAAATTCATGTGAAGGCTGTACAGACGAGGCAAGTCTATCAGAAAAGCGTCCATTAAATTTACTCTCTGGTGTCTGGCAGCAAAATGTGCTCCTGAGGCCTTGAAAATAGCTCTCATTATCATATCGATTGAAGCCAACAAATATAACTCAAATCTAAGGTGAGTGTAAGTTTATTCTGAGATATTTGTAGTGAATTTATAATATTTAGTTTATATATAGCTCACATTGAGTTTAGTATGAGTTATTAATGCTTATAGGAACAGTTTATAATTTCTTTATGGGCAGTCCTCACTTATTAAAGATGCTATTGATTGTGAGGAATTAGCAATACCCCATTAATTTGTAGTTCATTTTTTAGAGCCAGACATAAAATAAAATAAAGGCTGTATCCATCATAAATTACTTTGGAAGTAGATCACATATGCAAAGTAGAAACAGGACAGTACAGCTCTTCTCTGCCTGGATACCAAGTTACACAGGAAAAGATTACATTTCTTCCCCAATAGGGTTCTTTCATTTGGAGAAATGGAAGGCAATTTGCTAAGTTCTGGGAGGAATACACTTTTAATCTGTGATGGTCCAATATCAAGTTCTTTTTTTCTTTTTTCTTTTTTCTTCCTTTATTCATATTACATCTCAATTGTTAGCCCATCCCTTGTATCTTCCCATTCCTCCCTCCCTCCCTCCCATTTCCCCCCTACTCCCCTCCCCTATGACTGTGACTGAGGGGGACCTCCTCCCCCTGTATATGCTCATAGGGTATCGAGCCTCTTCTTGGTGACCTGTTATCCTTCCTCTGAGTGCCACCAGGCCTCCCCATCAAGGGGACATGGTCAGAAATGGGGCCCCAGAGTTTGTATGAAAGTCAGACCTCACTCACCACTCAACGGTGGAGAATGTCCTGTTCATCAGCTAGGTCTGGGTAGGGGTTCAAAGTTTACTGCCTATATTTTCTTTGGCTGGTGACATAGTTTGAGCAGGAAGGATCAGAGGAGAGGACATCCTATTGGGACTTTAGGTGAGAGAAGCATGGGAAAATGGGGAAATAGAAGGATCCAGAGGGTCCTGGAAACCTACAAGAAGAACATTATGACGGGTGGATATGGGTCCTGGGGTCCTTCCTGTTTAAACTATGGCACCAATATCAAGTTCTTTCAGAAGATCTTTAGAGCTGTGGAAATATTTGAACTTTGCGTGTGCGCATGAGCGCACACACACACACATACACACACACAGATGGATGCATGCCCACACACACACATGCACAGAATCTCAATATTATTATTATTATTATTATTATTATTATTATTATTATTATTATTACTTCTCCTCCTTCTTTTTCTTCTTCTTCTTCCTCCTCCTCCTCCTTCTTTTTTTTTTAACTATTTACCAAATTCAAGTAGGCTATTTAGTTAGTTAGTTAGTTAGTTAGTTAGTTAGCTAGTTATTCACTTCATATCCCAATGACAGAACCATCCCTCCTCACCTCCCAGCCTCACCCTCCCTCCCTCTTCCTCACACCCCTTCTTCACTTCTCAGAAGAGGGAAGTCCCTGCACCCACCCACCCCAGCTCATCAAGTGTCACCAGGACCCAGCATTCCCTTCCCCTATGGCCTAGCAACACAGTCCCACCAGGGGCAAGTAATAGAAAAACCAGCAAGAGAGTAAATGCTAAAGAGAGCCCACACTCCCCTCAATAGAGGACCCGCATGAAGCATAAACTGACTCTAGGTTACATCTTTGCAGGGGGCCTAGGTCTAGTCCATGCACAGTCCTTACTTGGTGTCTCAGTCTCAGTGGGCACCTGTGGGCCCTGGTCAGTTGGCCTAGTGGTCTTCTTGTGAAGCTCCTGCTACCTTTTCTGCTCCCCTCTACTCTTCCAGAAGACTCCCTAATATGGCACAATGTTTGGTCGTGAGTCTCAGGGTATGTTTTGAGGTGCTGCTGGGTGAAGCCTCTCAGAAGACAGCTCTGCTAGGCTCCTGTCTGCAAGCATAGCAGAGTATTGTTAATAGTGTCAGAGGTTGGTTCTCTCCCATGGGGTGCGTCTTGGGTTGAGACAGGCAATGGTTGGACATTCCCTCAATCTCTGCTCTATCTGCTCTATCTTTATCCCTGCACAGCTTGTTGGCAGGGTGACTTTTGAATCGAATATTTTGTGTGTGGGTTGATGTTCCCTTCTCTCTACTAGAAGACTTGTCTAGTTAGAGGGTGTCTTCTTCAGTCTCTATGGCTCCGGCTACTAGGAGTATCTGCTAGAGTCCCTCTCCTTTGTCCCAGAAGACTACCCTGACTTAGGTCTCTAGCTCGTCACAGAGATTACCTCCCGCCCCACCACCCCACAGTTTCTCTTTTATTTTTTTCTTTCTTTTTTTTAACTTAAATAATTTATTCAGATTACATCCTAATTGTTATCCCTGCACTTGTATCTTCCCGTTCTCCCCTCCCTCCCTCTTTGCCTCTATTCCCCTCCCCTAGGTCTGTGACAGAAAGGTACCTCCTCCCCAACAATATGGTCACAGCCTATCAGGTCTTGTCCAGATAGCCTGCTTCCCCTTCCTCTGAGTGCCACCAGGCCTTCCCACCAACAAGAAGTAGTCAAATAGGGGACACCAGAGTTCATGTCAGAGACAGTCCCCACTCTGGACACAACTGTGGAGAATGCACACTCCATTGGCTAGATCTGAATAAGGGGTCTAGGTTTACTGCATGCATTGTCCTTGGTTGCTACAACAGCTTGTGCAGGCCACCATGGGTCCAGATCCTCCATCCTTAATGGTCTTCTTGTAGAGTTCCAGGACCCTATGGGTCATTCTGTCTCCCCATTCCCCCATACCTCTCTCACCTGGAGTCCCAATAGCAAGTCCCAGAATCTGTCCTAACATCCATGTTGGGCTAGTCTCCAGTTATAAATGAGTATATACCTTGTATATCATTCTGGGTCAGGCCTAACTCACTCAGGATGATCATTTCTAGTTCTACTCATTTGCCTGAAATTTTCAAGATTTCTTGTTTTAATAGCTGAGTAGTATTCCATAGTGTAAATGTAAAACAATTTATTTTTTAATTTTATTGATTTATTCAGATTACAACTCAATTGTTATCCCATCACTTGTAATCCTCCCATTCCTCACGCCTTCCTGCTTTTACCCTATTCCCCTCCCCTAGATCTAAGACCGAGGGGTCCTCCTCCCCCACTATATGGTCATAGGATATCAAGCCTCATCTTGGTAGCCTGCTTATTCTTTCTTTGAGTGCCACCAGGCCTCCCCACCAAAGGAAGTTGGTCAAATATGGAGCACCAGAGTTCATGTCAAAGTCAGTCCCTGCTCTCCATATAACTGTAGAGAATGTCCTATCCATTAGCTAGATCAGAGTAGGGGTTCGATGTTTACTATTGTATTGTCATTGGTTAGCACAACAGTTTAAGAAGACAGTCCCTGGACCACAATCTACCCATCATGAAGTTCTTCTTGTAGGTTTCTAGGACACTCTGGGTCCTTCTATTTCCCTATCTCCTATATTTCTCTTACCTAAAGTCTCAGTAGGATATCCTCACATCTATCCCAATTTCCCGGTAAGTGAAGACTTTCATGGGACATGGCTTTTGGGCTAGTGCCCAATTATAAGTTAGTATATATCATGTAAGTCTTTCTGCTTCTGGGTTAACTCACTCATTATGATCATCTCTAGTCCCATCCATTTGTCCACAAATTTCAGGATTTCCTTGTTATAGCTGAGTAGTATTCCATAGTGTAAATATACCACAGTTTCTTTATCTATTCTTCAACTGAGGGGCATTTAGGCTGTTTCCAGGTTCTGGCTATTATGAATAGGGCTGCTATGAACATGGTTGAGCATATGTCCTTGTGTTGTGGTGGAGCATTTTCTGGGTATATTCCAAGAAGTGGAATAGCTGGGTCTTGAGGAAGCCCTATTTCCAGTTTACTCAATTGAAAAATGGGGCTCAGAACTAAACAGAATATTCAACAGAGGAATGTCGAATGGCTGAGAAACACTTAAAGAAATGCTCAACATCTTTAGTCTTCAGAGAAATGCAAATCAAAACGTCACTGAAATTCCATCTTACACCCATTAGAATGGTTAAGATCAAAAATTCAAGTGACACCACATGCTGGTGAGGATGTGGAGAAAGAGGAACACTCCTTCATTGCTGGTGGGAATACAAACTTGTACAACTACATTGGAAACTATATGGCGCTTTCTCAGAAAACGGAATAGGGCTTCCTCAAGACCCAGCTATTCCACTTCTTGGAATATACCCAGTAAAACAGTTTCTTTATCCATTCTTTGACTGAGGGAAGTCTAGACTGTTTCCAGATTCTGGCTATTATGAATAAGGCTGCTATTAACATAGCTAAACAAATGTCCTTGTTGTGTGGTGGAACATTTTTCGGGGATATTCCAAGGAGTGGAATAGCTGGCTTTTGGGAAAGCCTTATTCCTTTTTTAAAAAATTTTATTAATTTATTCATATTACATCTCAATGGTTATCCCCTCCCTTGTATCCTCCCATTCCTCCCTTCCTCCCATTTCCCCCTTACTCCCCTCTCTAGCACTGCTTTCATTGTGTCCCACAAGTTTGGGTATCTTGGGACTTCATATTCATTGAATTCTAGAAAGTCTTTTATTTCTTTATTTTGTTCCTGACCCAGGGTCATTAAGTAGGGAGTTGTTCAGTTTCCATCAGTTGTAGGCTTTCTGTTGTTTCTGTTGTTCTTGATTTCCAGCTTTAATCCATCATGGTCTCATAAGAAAAAAGGGGGTTATTTCAGTCTCCTTGTATGTCTTGAGGTTTGTCTTTTTGACTGAGTGTTTGATTAATTTGTGACTTGGGCTTTCTCCCTTACAACTTTTAATATTCTTTCTTTATTCTGTAAATTTGGTGTTTTTATTATTATGTTGTGGAACGATTTTCTTTTTGGGGTCAATATATTTGGTGTTCTTTAAGCTTTTTGTGTTTGGGTGAAGTGTTCTGTAGATATCCATTAAGTCCATTTGATTCATGGCTTCTATTAGTTTCATTATTTCTCTGTTTAGTTTCTGTCTTGATGATCTGTCCATTGGTGAAAGGGGCATTTTGAAGTCGCCTACTACTAATGTATGGGGTTCAATATGTGATTCAATTTTTAGTGATGTTTCTTTTATGAATGTGTGTGCCCTTGATTTTAGAGCATAAATGTTCAGAATTGAGACATAATCTTTGTATATATTTCCTTTGATAAGTATAAAGTGTCCTTCCCAATCTCCTTTGATTAGTTTTGGTTGAAAAAAGACATTTTACTAGATACTAGAGAGGCTATTCCTTCATCCTTCTTGGGTCTCTTTGATTGAAAAACCTTTCTTCAGTGCTTTACTCTAAGGCAATGTCTATCTTATTTACAGAATGATGGGTCCTGTTTTCACATCCATTCTCTTAGTCTGTGTCTTTTTACTGGGGATTGAGGCCACTGATGTTGAGAGATTTTAATTACCACTGGTTGTTAACTCTTGTTATTTTGATATTGATGGTGTGTGTGTGTGTGTGTGTGTGTGTGTGTGTGTGTGTGTATTTCATTTCTTTTGCTTTTTCAGATGTAAGATTATTTATTTCCTGTGTTTTCCTGGGTGTCTTTAGCCTCCTTGGGTTGGAGTTTTCCTTTATTATCTTCTATAGGGCTGGATTTGTGGATAGGTACTGTTTAAACTTGATTTTGCCATGGTCGCTCTTCTTTTCTCCAATGACGGTGATTGAAAGTTTTTCTGGGTATAGTAGTCTGAGCTGATATCTATAGACTCTTAGTATCTGAATGACATCTGCCCCAGTTCCTTCTGGCTTTCATAGTCTCTGTTGAAAAGTCAGGTATAATTCTGATAGGTTTGTCTTTACATGTGACTTGGACTTTTTCCCTTAGAGCTTTTAATATTCTTTATTCTGTAAATTTGGCGTTTTGATTTCATGTTGTGGGGGGATCTGTTCTTTTCTGAGTCAATATATTTAGTGTTCTTTAAGCTTCTTGTATATTTATAGGCATCTCTTTATTTAGGTTGGGGAAGCTTTCTTTTATGATTTTGTTGAGATTATTTTCTGGGCCTTAACTGCTAGTCTTCTCCTTGTTCTATTACTATTATTCTTAGGTTTGGTCTTTTCATAGTGTCCCAGATTTCTTAGATGTTTTGTGTCAGAAACATTTTAGATTTAACATTTTTTTACTGATGTATCAATTTTGCAATGGTATCGACCTGAGATTCTCTCTTCTGTGTCCTGTTTCCAGTTGTTGATGCTTGTGTCTGTACTTCTTATTCTTTTCCCTAGGTTTTTCATCTCCAGGATTGCCCCAGATTGTGTTTTCTTTATTGCTTCTATTCTCACTTTTAGATCTTGAATAATTTTGCTCATTTCTTTGTCCCATCTGATTTTATTTTCCTGTACTTCTTTCAGGGATTTATTGAATTCCTTCATGTGTTTCCATGCATTTTTCCTATATTTCTTCGAGGGATTTATGTTCTTCTCTCAGTACCTCTATCATTTTTATAATATCAGATTTAAGATCATTTTCTTGCATTTCAGGTATGTTAGGGTCTCCAAGGCTTCCTGAAGTCTGATGGCTGTGTTCTGGAGGCGCCCTATGGCCCCCGGGTTTTGTTGCTTGTGTTCTTATGCTGACCTTTAGCCATCTGGTTGACCCTAGTGTTAGTAAGTCTGTTGGTGTCTGATGGTAGTATCTTTCAGTAGGTAGAACTGTTGTCTCAGGCAGTAGCAGACTTCTGGTTTTTCCTGGGGGGGTAGCATGCCAAGAACTGGCAGTCTCTCATTGCTGCTGGTCTCTGGGATTGTAGGTGGAGATAGGGCCCAGGAAATGGGATAGATCGGGAGTTGTTGGATCTTGATGTTGTTTGTCTCTGCTGCTTCCTGCTGTTTTGTGCTGTTCCATGATGGCTGCTGCTCTCTGCGAATGTTTGTTCCCTGATGGTTGTTTTTCTCTGGGACTGCAGGTGGCTGATGTGACCTGAGAAATGGAGAGTGACTAAGAGATGGGGAGTATAGCACTCTGGTGGGGGGTGTCTAGTACAGATAGCCCAGGGCATACCATGCCTCTAGCTGGTAGGCTCTGTTATTCTCTGGTAGCTTCTGGTCTCCAAGACTGCAAGTGTGAGGGGGGTCTCAGGAAATAAAAATACTCAGGAGCTGGAGTGTGGTGTTCCCTGCCAGGATGGAGCTTGGAGGGCCTGGGCCAGACCTTGCCTCTGCATCCAATCTCTAGGAGACCAGTAGTTCGGAGAGGGCTCTCACCTGTTTTCCTCAATAGCTGCCAGCCTCCAGGACTGCAGATGGAAATAGGGACCTGGAAATGGAGCATGCCCAAGATATAGAGAGTGGAGCACCCTGGGACTATCCTTTGTAGGGGCACATGGAAACAGTATAGCCATTTGAGAAGAGAAATGGTCAAGTAAGATGAGAGAAGGGTGAGGGCAGATGGTGGGGGATGTGTGTGTGTGTGTGTGTGTGTGTGTGTGTGTGTGTGTGTGTGTGTGTGTGTATCTAAAGTCATAGACTCCTGTAGATTGACCTGAGTTTGATTCTTCCTTTTACCCGTTACTGCGGGATCTTGAGCACAATTTTCCACCTTTAAAATGGAGATAAACCTGCATTCACTTCATATTATCATTAGGGTATAGGAGGAACTTAAAACACAGTAAAGTGTTCTGATTTGCCATTGTTACTTTCATTTGTTTTCACCATTATCAACATGAGTTACCTGAACAGAAACCTGGACCCACTTCCCAGGACTTTTAAAACAAAAATCTAACTATCCTTTTTTGTTGTTGTTAATATTTATGAACTTTGGCATCAAGCAGGTTAATTAAGTTGATAAAATCTCTAACTATATAAAAATTGAATAAATTTACCTTTTCTATCCAATTATGAATATGAAATAGTATTGTGTGTGCATAATTTGTGACCTAGGGAAACATCTGAAAATAATACACAGAGAGAAAATTTAAAAACAAAACAAAGTAAACTCTATACCAATTTTTTCATAAGCAATTCATTGGGTTCTATTGAGGTATATTATTGAGTCTTCAAGCCCTTTGCCTAGTTTCTTATCTCAGCTCAGTTTGTGTGTTCATATACATAATATGTACAAATGTATATGAGGTGCACGTGTAATGTATATGTAGAGCTCAGAGAATAATCTTCCACATTTTTCTCTGGTTGCTTTACACTGAGGCTTTAGAGAAAGGATCTTTCACTGACCAGGACTCAAATAAGCTAGCCTGGATAGCCAGTGAGCCCTAGAGATTTACCTGGAATTACAGGCATGCACATCTCCACATCCAGTTCTTTTTATGTGAATCTAGAAATGCTTGTGCACTTTACTGACAGAGCTACATCTTATAGCCCAGCACCCACTGCTGAAGGCCAGCCCTGGTAACAGCCAGGCCCCATGGAAGAGGTAAGGAGTTGGTAAAGGAGGAATGAACCACGTGTTGTGGTCAGAGGAATCTTGTAGCCTGACTGGCTGGCAGTTGGAGTGCTTCTTTCTTTATACAGAGCTCAATAGCCAGGGATAGATTCATGTCATTCCAAAACATAAATCATACCATTTTTGTCTCTGGACATGTGTCTTAACCTCCTCTTGGTAATAAGTTTAGTCATTATTGATAAACTGTAGCAAAACAGAGTTATCTTTTATAATCATTTCCCCCATTAACACCTTAACGCAACTTTTAAGAGCCTTGCAGTTTCAATGGCCCTAGTCAGAAAGAAAATCTCCAGGCCAGACTGGGAAGAATGCCTTTTCCCAAGCAGTGCATTATCACCTTTTAGTGGTCAAAGTACTAAATGTCATTAGGCCCAAGAAAATCTTCAGGCCAAAGCTTCTGTAGTTACTATTTAATTTCTGTCATAACACAATGTTTATATTTTATATATTTGTAGAATTTACTTACATGTCTAATCTTGGTATCTTTTATTGTTGGTCCTTGGTCATATGATACCACAATGGCCCTGCATGAGCTAACTTCCAAGAAAGGGTGGTCCTGATACCTCATTCTTCTTATCATTTTTCTACACCATTCTTTGTCAATCGGTGTAAGCCTCTATGTAGGGTAGAGATAACTCCAGCCAATCTAATTTTGTTGCTGTATCTTGTCCTCCAGGGGCATACCATATGCGGCCCTCAATCCTATATGTCGTGTAATCGCCTGAGTATATAGTTGTAGGAAACTTGATCTGTTGCCACCTCCTCTACCCACTGAATCTTGTCTACGTTTTTAAGTTTACTTTGTTCTGATTATCTTGTTCCTGAGTAAGTACAGGAGAGCATCTTAGAGCTGAAGCCTCATTAGGAGATCTTTGGAGTCTTTTTGTGAGTCATAACCTCCAGGGCATAAGGAAGACCTTCAAATAGTCCAGGTAAAGATACCTCCCTAAAACAGAAGGAGCAGTATGCTCAGGTCTTTCCTGGGGAAACATAGAAGCCATACTCCTGGGAGAAGGTACAAATGATTCAAAAGAAATTTCCCATCAGCCCACTATCTCCAAGTTGTACAAATATTAAAAGCCTCCAAAGCACACAACACGTGGAGGTCAAGACCCAAAGTAAAAGATGGCATAATGGCAATTGCATCATCTGGCTCAGCTTTGCTGGACCTTTGTCACTTAACTATGCTGGCTTTGTGACTTCTGATGCTCCCAAGAGGTATGGTTGTGCCAATCTACCTTTTTACTGGGAATATTAGATTCCTTTTTAGCACTCTGAAGTTGTCTGTTGACACTAGTAGTCCGTGTGTCACTATCCATAATCAGGAGCTGATAACAATAAAACACATATTTATGAGGTTGAAATGTCATATATATTAGCCAAATGTGAAAACCTTAGTACAACATTAGTACAACCTGGTCTAGTCCAGAAACAATACTAAGCAGGAGTATAATCTATCTTGACCAGATTTTTGTCAACTTGAGTCATTTGAGAAGATGGAACCTCAACTGAGAAAATGCCCCCATCAGATATATTGGCCTGTGAGCAAACCTGTGGGACATTTTCTTTATTGACGTTTGATAAGGGAGGCCTAGCCCACTGAGGACACTGCCGTACTTTGACAGGTGGTCCTGAATGGGAAAAATCATGAGCTGAGTAAGCAATAAAAAGCAAGCAGTAAGCAGCACTCCTCTGGTCTCTGCTTCAATTAATTCCTACCTCCCAGCTGCCTGCCCTACTGGAGTTAATGCCCTGACTTCTGAGGTGATGAAGGTGATAAAATGTGACCTGAGAGATATAAGAAAAAAAAAAAAAAACAAAACCAACTCTCTCTTCCCAAGTTGCTTTTGGTCATGGTGTTTATTAGAGCAAGAGGAAGCTAACTAAGACCAAATCCCACAAATTTCAGATAAGCACATGTCTTGAATTCTTGTCTGAGCCAATCAGTGCTATAAAAGGGTCTTTGTTATAATGATCTCTAGATCATATTATTTCTTGTATATGTGTGTGATATGGATCTCTAGATTATATTGCATAATTTACATAGTGTACATATTACAATGATATCTAGATAATATTATGTATATTACATAATATACATGATGTATTGATCTCAAGACTGACTCTAGCTATCCTTTGCATGAAGAATTGACACTTTTTATATTAATTGAATATGAGTACAATTAATAGAAAAGTAGAATTTGTGCTTTGAGAGGAAAATATTACAGGTCAAATCTTGTACTTAAAAGCTTTTAGAACGGTGCGCTGGCCCTACCCTGATGATGACATGGGAGCAGGTGAGCGGGCCCTGCCCTGATGACATGGGAATGGGCCCTGATCCAGGACTCTGAGTGAACCTCACCCCAACATCTATCCCATGTATGACCTGAACACATGAAGGGGCCGGACCTACAGATTCAAAGATTAAGAATCTCCTAGACATACAGCAACAACAGGTTATATAACAGCACTCCCAGTGAGGATCCAGTAATGATAGTGTAGGCCTCCAACCAGACCCATGACTCATAGCAACGAACATTTGAAAGTAAACATATGTGGACAAAAGGCTATACTGTGTGATACACTACAGCTTCTGTGACAAGATTATTTGTCTGTTTGTTTTTATTATTACTGGGGGGTGGGGAGGAGAGGGATTTTGGCGCATGCTGTGTAAATCATAGACATTCAATAAAAGTAAAAAAAATATTTTAGAAACTTTATTTCTATCATTTTTATGCTTTGTAATATATAGAGGAAAAGGTGCATTAACATGAAAGCAAGGTATCATAAAATGACTGAAAAACCTGTTACAGTCAGTAAACCAAGGAAAGAAAAAAAAGCAAGATTTCCTTGAATGCTAATTGGGAAAAGGATTTTTTTTCTAAGTACAAATTATACCCACTAAAAATTCCTGTAGTTGCTTTCCCTCAGCTCTAGAAGTGTCTGAGGGTCAGTACCTGAGAACCCTGGTCCTTGTTTTCAATCTATGACCTTTTATATTCTTCTAGCCCCTTTCCTAGCCTGGATATCTAAATTCTTGCAGCCTTGCTTCCAGGCTCACGTTCACTCTTGAATATTCTATTAGCATGAAGATGCTGTAGTGACATTCAGGCCTTCTTCCTCTCCATTGAATGAAAAGGTGGAAAGGTCACTAACTTAGAGTCCCCTCTGGGGTCTTAAGTAAATCCCTGATTAGACCTGATCTTTTTATTTGAAATGAGTTTTGTACAGGAAGCACACAACCCAGGTATGTAGTTTATATCCTGAATTCCAAAGCATTGAACTCCCCATGTGTTTCAGTGATGCCTTGAATCCTCTCCCAGGACCATCTACGATGAAGGAGAAACAAAAACAAAACCAAGTTTCAACACAGTGGCAAGTGTTTTTTTCTGCCTGGCCAGCTCTGGGTCCTAAACATTGTAAATATTCTGATGTACATGTGATTCCATCTATTCACTCCACAGGAGAATACTAGCCTTATTCTCCAGAACATCTATCTTGAAATACCAGCCCCAGATATTAACTTATATCTGCATTTGCAAGCATTTTGAAGTTGGAAATGAATTAAACTGTCAAAAGGTGTAGCAATGTGAGGACGTCTTGCTGGTGGTGAGGGGCTACGACAGTGTTCCAAGCTGAATTATCAAGACAGACCAGCAGGAGGCCTGTGTGTTCAGACTTGTTTGTTTTTGTTTTTGTTTCCTTGCTTGGTTGGTTGGTTTGGTTTCTGAGACAGTTTTTCTCTGTGTAGCCTTAGCTATTCTGGACTAGGCTGGCCTTGAGCTCATAGCAATCCACTTGCCTCTGCCTCCCAAGTGCTGGAATTACAGGAACACAACACCATACCTGGCAGCAGTTCCAGAGATTTTTAACTGGAAGTTTTTAGCCCATATTTGGAAATTTTACATTTTTGAGACTATATTTATAGTGTGTAGATATGTAGACATCTAGTGATGTCTTTAAAATAATTCATTTTATGGACACCTGAGGTTTGCAAATTTTTAGTGTTATGAATAATCTCAAAAGAAACCTCACATGTTTGTCAGACCCTAAATGGTACCCCAAAATGGCAGTGCTGGTGACATTGTCCTAAAAGGAAGGAATGTTGTTGAATAAAAACACCTAAAGGTGGGTTTCTGTTTCCTGGAAAAACAGGTGTCTTTAGGTGGTTTCTGCATATCAGGAACCTCCCTTAGTCTGCCCCAAAGGTCAACTATTTTAGGCAAAAGTATCTTAGTTCCTGGTCAATCCCAACCTGTATCAGCTCAAACATCCCACCCTGCTGATATATAAAAATCAGCTTGCGTTTCCTCTATTTTGTTCTTCTCTCTACCAATATACCACTCTCTACCCCGAGTAAGAGTTACACTTTGTGGTTTGCTCCACAATAAACCGTTCTGCCCATGGAAAGGCCTAGTTTTGTGGTTTCACTGTATCCTTGTATACAATGTTTTCCAGGTCTCTACAGTTTAGAAGAGCAGAGAGGGTGATATCAAACTAGAGGTGAGGCGGCCACAAATTGTGAGAGCCAAAGTTATGATTTAAGTTTTAATTACTGTGCCTAATAAGATCTATGAAACAAAAATGCCTCTAACCTGTAAGCCCCATGTCCAAAGAATGACAGATACTCCCTGAGATGCTGGGGGCTATTGATTATGGAAGACAACATGCCAGGTGTTTCCACGTCTCTAAACAGGTTTGTTTGACCCATCTACACTCGATATGCTTGATCGTATGTAGGTGGGAGGTATGTAAGCAAGGAATTCATCTGGATGTAATGCTTGCCCCTGATTGGGTGTGGGCGGGAGGGACATCAGGATACATGCTGTCCGTTGATTGGATCTGATAGCAAATATGGTTCTCTTGTGGTTTTGCCTTTTAAATCCTCTGCAGAATGTGACTCATGGGCATTCCCTAGGAACCCCGGAATGCACCTGGCCAGAGTCCATTAACCTGGCCAATATTTCATTAAAATTTCTTTCAAATTTGGCTTTACATTGTTGTAGTGGTCTTATTCTTAGCCAATGGGATGAACATTACAAAAGATATGGCTATGACAATGTTTGGTGTGCATCTTTACCAATCTGCCTTCTAGAAATAAATATTACAGTGTATTTCTTGTAAATCATTGGTACAAGATTATCATAAATGTGAGTGAATATTCAGCAAACTTTTTTTAAAAAATTCAGTGTACACAACTGACTATTGTTAAGATAAAAATTATTTGTCTTATTCAAATGCTTTATAGTTTGTTTATATTTGGACTGCTTTAGTTACTTTTGGAAATGTATTTTTTGTGTGTATTCACCCATAAGTCTCTGGTAAGATGAGGAACCTACTCATTTGATTCATAGATAAGTGAAATTGTCTGTTCTGCTGTGGCTGGGGGGGGGGGTGTTTCTCCTGGTCTTCCTTTCTACTCTCAACAACAGGTATGGTTGAGAATGAAATCCTATAGAAACTTTCCACGCAATTGGGTCTGGATGAAGTTCTCATTCAAAGATATTGAGATGTGTGCTCAGACCTTTGAATACTAAACCCATAAAACAGATTTTATGTTGCTTCTACCATCTAGTTCCAGGTCTTGGTACCTTTTTGTAGTGACACTTTATGTTGTTACTTTCCTATTGCTGTGATTAAACACCATGACCAGAGCAACTTATAGAAGGAGGGTTTATTTAGAGTCATGTCTCTGGAGGGATAAGCATCCCACATGGCAAGAAGTTATGGCAGCATGTGTCAGGCATGACAACAGGAGCAGGGAGCTAGAACTTATTTCTCAAGCAAAGCATGAAATAAAAAGAACAAACTGGAGGTAGGAGTGAGACTCTAAGCTCTCAAAGACTACCTCTGTCAAATTTGCATCTTTTGTACCCCATTTTTAAATTGGATTATTTGTTTGGTGGTATTTAATTTCCTGTGTTCTTATATAATTTGGATATAAGCCCTTTGTCAGATGTAGAGTTAGTGAAGATCTTTACCCAATCTTTAGGCTGTCACTTTGTTCTGTTGACTTACAGAAGCTTTTCAGTTTTATGAGGTCCCATTTATTAATTGTTGATCTTAGAGCCTGAGCTGTTGGCGTTCTGTTCAGGAAGTTGTTTTCTGCACCAAAAAGTTCAAAGCTCTTTCCCACTTTTTCTTTAAATATATTTAGTGTGTTTTCTTTTATGTTGAGGTCTTTAATCCACTTGGACTGAGTTTTGTGCAGGGTGATAAATATGGATCTATTTGCATTTTTCCCATGTAGACATCCAGGTAGACCAGCTCCATTTATTGAAGATGCTTATTTCCATTGTATGGTATTGGCCTTTTTGTCAAAATCAAGTGTCCATAGATGTGTAGATGTGTTTCTGGGACTTCAATTCGATTCCATTGGTCAACCAGCTTATTTCTATGCCAGTACCATCCTGTTTTTCTTACTGTTGCTCTATAGTACAGCTTGAGTTCAGGGATGGAGATTCCTCTGGAAAATCTTTTGTTTGTAGTATAGGATTGTTTTAGAATTCTCAACAGAGGAATATTGAATGGTTGAGAAACACTTAAAGAAATGCTCAACATCCTTAGTCATCAGGGAAATGCAAATCAAAACAAGTCTGAGGTTTCACCTTACACTTATCAGAATAACTAAGATAAAAAATTCAACTGACAGCACATGCTGACAATGGTGTGGAAAAAGGGGGAACACTCCTCCATTGCTGTTTTGAGTGCAAACTTGTACAACTACTTTGGAAATCAAAAAACTGCAAACAGTGCTACGTCAAGACCCAGCCGTTCCACTCCTGGGCATACACCCGAAAGATGCTCCACTGTACAACGAAGACATTTGCCCAACTATGTTCACAGCAGCATTATTCATAATAGCCAGAATCTGGAAACAACCTAGATGTTTCTCAACTGAAAAAGGATGAAGAAACTGGTACATTTACACAATGGAATACTATTCAGCTATCAAAAACAAGGAAAATTTGAAAATTTCAGGCAAACGGATGAAACTAGAAAAGATAATCCTGAGTGAGGTAACCCAGACCCAGAAAGACATGCATGGTATATATTCACTTATAAGTGGCTATTAGCCAAACATAGAGATCATCTGAGAAACCCTACCCAGTGAGGGTTCAGGACAGATACTGGGCCTTGCAGCAGGACGGAGGGCTTAGAGTTGTATGAAAGAGTTGGGGGGAGGGGAATAGAAGGACCAAGAGGGATCAGGAGCTCCACAGGGAGAACACTAAGGCCAGCCAATCTGGACCCAAGGGGTCCTGCACAAACGTATGCACCAAAAAAAGGGCAGTGCATGCAGAGAAGCTAGGCCACTTGTTGGGATGTAGCTGATGGGCAGCTCGTTCTCCAAGTGTCTCAGGATGGGGGAAAGAGGGGACTGCCTCTGACATGAACTCTAATACTTGTGATTTGATAACTGCTCCTTGGTGCATCATCTTTTTGGGCACACAGAGGAAGAGGATGCAGGTTACCCTAATGAGACCTGATAGACTGTGATCAGATGGTAAGGGAGGTGCTCTCCCCCTCTCCTCTCCCTCCTTCCCCTCCCAATCAGAGGTCTTGGGGGATGGAATAGAGTGGAAGAGGGAGGAAGTGTAGGAAAAGAAAGATAAAAGCAAGGGGATGACAATCGGGATGTAGTGTGAATAAATTATAACAAATAAATAAATTTTTGAAAAGACAATTACAAAAGAAAGTTGCATCTCCTTAACTTTCCCAAACAGTCCCAGTAACTGGGGACCAAGTTTTCAAATAATAGAACCTATGGAGGACACTTCTCATTTAAACCAATACATCATTCCAAAATGTTCCTTTTTGTCAAAGCATGAGTAACTAGCTTTGTCTTTCTGGCATCAGCTGTGTCTTCCTCTTATACTAGCTTTTCTTCCAAAATCCATTCTTTGGAGTCTAGTCTGGGGCACAACTGATTGAAATAAAAACTAAAAAAAAAACCCTAAACTTTTCCCACTTACGTTATGCCAATATGCAGCAGACGCTGAATATATAAAGACAGATGAAATCTGAAATGATATCCTCTTGAGTGTAGCTTAAAATGTAAGCAAGATATTACAGCATTTATCTTAGTATCATAATTTGTACAAAAAATATTCCAATATTTCACTTCAAGGGAAATCATCTTGAAAATGTATGAAAAATACTTCAATGATGTTGATCAGTTGCTCTCATTTTTTTTCCTCTTCTAAGGTCTCAGGTCAAAATGGTTGTATAGAAAAGTTTAAATTTCAAACAATATTTATGGAATTCCTATACTACGTCAGAAGCTACTACAAGATCTGTAGATACAGCAGTGCACAACAACAGTTCTGTAATAGAGTGGTATAGACGATAATCAAATGAATTGTGCAGTAGTAGATAGTGCTGTTGAGAAAAATAAAGCAAAGCTAAGGAGTGAAGGTGTTTTCGGGTTTTAGAGGGCCATTACAAAGACTTTTTTGGGGCTGAGGAGATGGCTCAGAGGTTAAGAGCACTGGCTGCTCTTGCAAAGGTCCTGAGTTCAATCCCCAGCAACCACGTAGTGGTTCACAACCATCTATAATGAGATCTGGTGCTTTCTTCTTGTGTACAGGAGTACATGCAGACAAGACATACTTAATAAATAAATAAATCTTAAAAAGAAACAAAGAAAGGCTTCTGTGATGCAACGGCAATCCAGTCTCCTTACACAGTTCATGTGGGTGATGCCTATGGGAAGAACGGCAGGCTGTTCACACAGACCCTTGTGGCTAATATGCATGATAACTATATGAATGAAGCCAGTGAGCATGGAGCCACAGAGATCTAAGGAAAAATGTTATAGAATGGGCTTTGTGGATATACCATGAAGTCTATATGCACACGTTTTTGTTTGATATTTTGCATGTAACTTTACTTTCCATTTTGGCCATGCTGGCTCTTCTCTTGAACGTTACCTAAGCACCATCTTCCATAATGATCCTGGAGATTAAGACTCTACTCTACCTACTTTGTATTTAGACATGGATTTCTCCAAAGAACCTTTCTTCCCCATGTGGCTTTATAGGATTTGCAAGGTCAAGGTCTGGCAGATTCCACATTCTCATTCTTTGTCTCCTGATTGATGTTTTCACTACATTAAATGCCCTTGATGAAACTGAGTCAGTCTTTGTCCATTCACAGCCATGCACATCCTTTAGCGAACCCACAAATACCTCAGCATTTCCTGACAAAACTTTCTATACAAAGACACATTCCCTAACAAACTGTCCAGAAATGCCACCAGCTCATCACACATGTCCTACTCAATTTTATTATTTTTGTCCTCATTCATCTTCTGTACCTGCTTTGGAGGCCATTGAAGATCACTCAATTGTATAGTCACCTCCCGCTCCTGCTCTATTCTTTTCCTGATATTATACTGTTCTTTTTTATCCAATTGACCCTTTCCTAACCTGAATTTATTTCACTCCTAAAAATCTTTGTAAAATTCTAGATAGTGGCTGTATATTTAAATATTAATTTGTTTATATCCAATCAATATGGATTATGTTCAGGTTCCATTATTGATACCTGGAAGTGGGGTAACAACAACAAACAACAACAATAATAAAACATGAAACAAAATATTCAAAACCCCTTCCATGTGAAAGCTTGCATTTTGATTTGAGATCCATATGGTGGTTTGAAGAAGAATGTCCCACACAGCCTCATATATTTGAATGCTTAATAACCAGAGAGAGGAATTCTTTAATAAGATTAGAAGGATTACAAAGTATTGCTTGGTTGGGGAAGTGTGTCACTTTAAGGGTTCAAAAGCCCATGCCAAGCCCAGTCTTTCTCTGTCTGTATCTGTCTGTCTCTCTCTCTCTTCCTGTCTTTCTGTCTCTGTCTCTCTGTCTCTGTCTGTGGATCTCTCTCTCTCTCTCTCTCTCTCTCTCTCTCTCTCTCTCTCTCTCTCTCTCTCTCTCTCTGCTAATGGAGAGGGATGTAGCACTCATGTGCTGCTCCATCACCTGCCTATGCGCAGCCACACTCTCCACCATGATAGTAATCACCTCTAAAAGTGTAAGCAAGCTCCTGTTTAAATGGTCTTCTTTCTAAGAGTTGCCTTCATCATAGTGTCTTTTCAAAGCATTAGAATAGTGACTAAGACAAGGATATAGATCATATGATAATTTCGTGCAATGGAAAAAAATTCAAATCAGAAGAGAAAGCTAGCTTGAGATTTTTCATTGTTGTTTTGTTTTTTGTTGGGTTTTTGTTTTGTTTTGTTTTTTAGAAGGTTACTTTTTCAAACAAAATGTCCGGGGTTCAGGCTTCAGGGAATCTATTTCTGCACTTTACAATGGAATGGAAACACTGCAAATCTCCAGTCCCAGGGGGCTGTGATTGACGGTGGCCAAGGCTTCCAAAGACCAGTGGTGTGCAAGGTCAGTGCTGCATGTCCTCAGATCACCTGGAGAAGTATTTCAAAGTAAATTACAGTAGTTAGTGGGGCTAATTGGGAGATTTCCAATTTGCATTTCCAAGAGAAGGTCCTATTCCTGACATGTTAGTAAGTAAAGGTGCTACCTAAACCAGTCAGTCTCCATTAGTTTGAGGTCATGTTCTTCAGGATTTTCCTATATCAAAAGAATACTATGTCCTATTGATTAGAAAGAAATACAAAACTAGGTCAAACTTAAGTTTTTTAAAGCTATATACTCTAATGTTTTTATTATATTAAATTCATTTATTCACTTTACATTCCAATAGCATCCCCCTCCCTCCTCTCTTCCTGGTCCCTCCCTCCTACCCACTTCCCCTTTTTACCCCCTTCTCCTCAGAAAAGGGGAGTGCCATGCTCCATACCAACCCACCCCAGCTCATCTTCTACTGAGGTCAGACTACGTAGCCCAGCTAGGAGAAAGTGATCCAAAATCAGGCAACAGAGTCCATGTCACACATAGCCTTTGCTCTACTTGCTAGTGGACCCACATGAAGATCAAGATACATATGTGGAGGGAGCCGAAGGTCAGTCACTCCGTCTATGCTTTTTAATTGATGCTTCAGTCTTTGTAATCCCCAACAGGCCCACTGCATAGGAGAGACTCAACCTCTGACACTATTAACAATACAATATTCTGCTATGCTTGCAGACGGCAGCCTAGCACTCCACTCAGCAGCACATCAAAACATAGGCTGAGAGCCACAGCCTAATATTATGCAGAGCTCAGGGAGTCTTGTGGAAGAGTGGGGAGAAGGATAGAAGGACCCAGGGGGAAGAAGAACTACACAAGAAGACCAATAGAATCAACCCTAGTAATTTTTTTTAAAAAAAGAGACAATGATTGGAAATTGATACAAGAGCAAATTTGGTTTCTTTTGAGGTTCTTTTTGTTTTTGTTTTTAATTATCTTTTTCTTTTTCTTTTTAATGTGTTCACTTTACATCCTGATTGTAGCCCCCTCCTTCTCTCTCCTCACCTCCTGGTCCCACCCTCCCTTCCTCATCCCCTCTCTTCCCCTGCCCTAGTCCTCAGAAATGGGGAGCCCTCCTCCCCTATCATTAGACCTCACCCTATCAAGTCTCATCTGGACTGCTTGCATCCTCTTCCTCTGTGGCCTGTCAAGGCCACCCCACCAGGGGGAAGTGATAAACGAGTGGACACCAGAGTTCATTTCAGAGGTAGCTCTTCCCCATGTGTGGTCCTTGGCTGGTGAATCAAAACAACTCTGAGATTCCACTTTACACCCCTCAGAAAGGCTAAAATCGGAAACTCAGTTGACAGCACATGCTGGCAAAGATATGGAGAAAGGGGAACTTTCCTCTATTGCTAGTGGGAATGCAACTTATACAACCACTTTGGAAAGCAATCTGGTGCTTTCTCAGAAAATTGGGAATAGTACTACCTCAAGACCCAGCTATACCACTCCTGGGCATATACCTGAAAGATGCTCCACCATACAACAAGGACATTTGCTTAACTATGTTCATAGCAACTATAATTGTAATAGTCAGAATCTGGAAGCAACCTAGATGTCCCTCAACCACAGAATGGATAAGCTGTGGTATATTTACACAGTGGAATACTACTCAGCTATTAAAAACAAGAAGACATTGAAATTTGCAGGCAAATGGATGGAACTAGAAAAGATTATCCTGAGTGAGGTAACCCAGATCCAGAAAGACATGCATGGTATACACTCACTTGTAAGTAGATATTAGCCACATAATACAGGATAACTATATTACAGTTCCAGTCCTAAAGAAGATAAATAACAAGGAAGACCTAGGGAGAGTGCTTAATTCTCATTCAGAAAGGCAAATAGAATAGACAGCAGTTGAAGAGAAGGAACAGGAAGGGAGCCTACTATAGAGGTCCTCAGAAAGACTCCACCCAGCAGGGGATTGAAGCAGATTGTGAAACTCTTTTGAGGTTCTTAATCTCACTAATAACAAGTTTAGTAATGGACTCAAATGGGAGCTCAAGGAAAATTTTATTAGAGTTTAAAAGAAATACTCCCATGATAGGCAAGCTATAAATCTCATCAGCTTCACAGAGGGGAGGAATGAAGAAGAAAATAGTGGGTGGATTTGAAGTGGGCGAATTCTGGAAGCCATATAGTGGGAGTTTAAGGCAACAAGGTGATGAAACACAAAGCAGAAAAGGAACCACAGACTAGGGAGGAAGGCATTAAAAGAAGAGTAAAGGAAGCCAGAGTACCAGAAAGAGCATATTTAGGTTCTGGCCAGCACCTGAAATACAGAAAACAAAAAAAAGAAAAGGTTCAGAGAGGTGGTAGACACAGCCACAGTACACTTACAAGAACTGCATTGTCAGGGAGAACTCAGGGGGGAAATACATTATGTTCTAGTAGGACAAATTTCTCTTCATATCTCTTTTAGCATAGCTTACGGTGAGCTGGCCTTACTAGGAGTGGTTCCTTGACCAGGCATTTGGTTGATTTGGTCGAACAGGAGTGTTAGGTACCCCCACACACCAGATAACTGTACAGCCTTGGCCTGAATAGTGTTTTCTGAAGGAGCTCTGTTGCTACTGAAACAAAATGAAGTGTCTTGTGGTGCTTGAATAATATACAGTTTTAATGCCATAACATAAGTAAAGCTTTTTCTTTTTAAACACTTTCTGTTATGTATCTATCAAATTCAGTAGTAAAAGAGTGCTACTGCTCACTTCAGGTTTGATGTCAGCAACATGCAATTGTGAAAGGAGGGACGCCATATATATGGATTAATTGATATACTTATCACTTGGTGTTTATCAACAGATTATTCCTTCCGTAGTTAGTTAATACAGATAAAATGAGTATATAAGTATATCCAGTATTTAGAAGACTGAGAAAATATAAAGGCAATGTAAATAAATTCATATTTACCAGAAGACAACTGAAGAAACCCTAGGCAGTCCTCTTTCCTGACCCCCAACACCCATTTTATCTTTCTCAATATATTCCATCAGGACCTCATTCATATTTCATAACTGGCTTTAGCATATTAGCACTGAAGTTTCAAATGGATGAGACTCACAGAAAAAAAATGATAAATTGGAAAATATTTACCAAAATTTGTAACAAAGTTCACAGTTGCAACTAACAGTTTAAAAGTTAAGACTCCTTGCACTTCACCCCAAAGTTTGGCTGTGAGTCTCAGCCTCTGTGTTGATCCCCTCCTGCTGCTGCTGCTGCTGCTGGGTGTAGTCTTGCAGAGGACCACTACAGTAAGCTCCCTTCTTGTTCCTTCTCTTCAACTGCCTCTACAGTCTGTTGTTCTATTTGCTCTTCTGAATGACAATTAAGAATTCTCTCTAGGGTCTTCTTTGTTATTTAGCTTCTTTAGGTCTGTGGATTGTAGTGTTATTATCCTGTGTTATGTGGCTAATATCCACTTATAAGTGAGTATATAGTGTGCGTTGTCTTTCTGGGTCTGAGTTACCTCACTCAGGATGATCTTTATGGGTGGGTTAGTGTCTCCCTACCTTTATTGAAAGTCCCACCTAGTTAAAATAGGTGGTCACTTAAGGCTCCATGTCCCCCACTGTTAGGGATCTCAGGCAGGATCACCATCATAGGCTCCTGAGAGCCTTCCCTGTCCCAGAGATGCTCACCACACTGATTTCTGTTCTCTCTTCAGGTCCTCCTGCTCACATCATCGTCCAATCTCACTCTCTCCACACCTGATCTCCACCCCTGTTACCCTCCCCACCCCCTCTCCCGCACAGTTCCATCCCTCCATCTACTCAGATGTCTATTTTAATTCTTCTACTTCATGAAATTCAAGCATCCTCCCTTGGGCCCATGGGGGCTCACAGAGCTTAAACCACCAACCAGTGTGCATGGACCTCTGAACATAAGAAGCAGATATGCAGCTTGTTCAATGGGAGTAGGGGCTTTCTCTGACTCTGTTCCCTGCCTTTGGATCCCTTTCCCCCAGCTGGGCTGCCTTGTTGGGCCTTAGTGGGAGAAGATGTGTTTAGTCCTGCTGTGACTTGAAGTGGCAGGGTTGGTTGGTACACCTTAGAGGCCTCCCCTTCACTGAGAAGAAGGAGAGAGAGGTCAGGACTGGGAGGAGAGGAGGACAGGGACTGGGACCAGGCTGTAAAGTAATTAAATAAATAAAATTGAATAAAATGTTTAAGGGTTGTTAGCTCATATTTAATCTCTCTAATATACAAGACCACTCAAGAAGCAGTAATGTAGGGTCAAAGAATCTTTACGGAAGCCTCAACCCTTCACAGCAATTATAGGTTACTAATGAAACCTGAGAGTGAGAGAAATAACCTTTCTCAGCAAAGTGGACCAATTAGTTATCCAACACCAAATGGCCAGTCCTGAGGACAGACATACAAGTAACAATACACAGGCTAAGCAGCTTATATTTATGTATTTAATATTATAGATGGAATAGAGAGAGAGAGAGAGAGAGAGAGAGAGAGAGAGAGAGAGAGAGTGTGTGTGTGTGTGTGTGTGTGTGTGTGTGTGTGTGTGTGTGTAAGTACACGAGTCAACAGAGGCCACAGATATTGGATTCTCTCCAGCCAGAGTAATAGAAGTCTGTGAGCTGCTTGGTGGGGATGCTAGGAACAGAACTTGGGTCTTCTGCAAAAAGTGTATCCTCTTAACCTCTGACCCACCTGCCCAGCCTACTGCTGCATACTTTCTTAATCGTAGTGGTAGATTATTAAAACTGCGGAAATTTTCAATATTTTCTAATTTCTTCAGGAATGAAGGTCCAATCTTTGTTATGCCTGCCACTGAACTTGAAGGATATAGAGTAACTCCCTAGTCACGAATGTTTCTTAGGAATATGCAGGGTAATTTAGATTGTTCTGTTAGATGAATCAGTTAATTCATATTTTACACTGTTCTTGGAAAACAGAAGGAAAATTTTGAGTCTGAGTTTATTATTTTGATGTCATTATTTGATTCAAAACAAAGAAAATTTCAAACAAGTCCAAGAGCCTTCTTTTTCCCTGTTCTATGTCCCTCCCCTGACTGGGGGAGCATATAATGACACATGAAAGCAGTCAGGAATGAACCACCTTTCTTTTTAGCCCATCAAAACTGTCTGAATCGCTATGGCTACTTCAGGCAGGTGTTGGGTGGTAGATAAGTAGATGTTAATTGTCCTATTGGATCCAGACTTTGAAGTACAAAAAGGAAAAAAATCAGTTCCGTTATTCAGTTATTAGAACAGCCAATGGCATGATCTTCTGGGCAATTGAACAAGAATCAACCTGAGTAAGAATTTAAGCTTCAGTAGTTGAATATTGGCTCTGTCCCACCCATGGCCTCTGTTGTAACACCACTGGAAATTAGAAGAGAATTGTACCATCTATTGATGAGTATGTTGTCTATATGCTTGAGCCGTTACTTGTTGTTCCAAGTAGATTTACCGGAGATGGACATTGCCCTGTTGGGAGTGCTAGTGACCAAGACAATTCCACAGATGTGATGTATGACACCAGATACAAAACTGTTGGCTGCATCTAAAATAGGCCACTTTCCTGTAAGGATTTTTGCAAAGGGACAGATTGTACTAAGGACTAATTTAAAAAACAAACAGTGCTTGATCCTACCTGTTATTGCTAATTTCAGCAATATTCAATGGTTTCTGGTTGGAATCACTGTTGTTTACCTTGCTGAGATAATCATTTTGGCATTGGAAAACCTTCCAGAGCAAATTAAATTCCTAGCAGCACAAACATCAGTTATTTGTCCATTCATCCAATAATTATTGAAGCCTACTTTTGTTGTTAGTGGTGTGTGTGTGTTCATGCGTGTGTGTGTGTGTGTGTGTGTGTGTGTGTGTGTGTGTGTGTGTGTTATGGTACTAGGGATAAAATGGTAAAGAAGACTTAATTCTAAGAAGCATTTCTCTTTAGGAAAACACATAAGTAAACATTTGTAATTGAATGCAATATTGCAGTGCCTAATATTCGGTCATGATATAGACACCAGTTATAGAGCAATTTGACAAATCTTGGTTGCTCATTGTTTCTCAGATATGGTAACTACACTGAAATAGGGAAAATAAGTAGGAGCTAGTCAAACGAGGGTGTGAAAATACAAACAGGTGTGTCTCTTCCCTGAAGAATCACGATTTACAAAGTTTCTGAACGAAGGAGAAGCATAGGATGACCTTACAGTTATTGCCTTTCACTCTATGGTCATGTGAATAGCACTCAAAGGCCAGGGTCCTTGTCAACCAGGAAGAGCGGTTGGCATCACTTCCAGATTCCATGGAAAGATGTTGAAGGATTGTTAGGAGAAACCAAGGATAAAGCCAGATATGTAAGGATGGAGAGACTATTAGAAAGAAATCGTCCAGCCATTTAAAACTTGGAGATTTGATTAACCTATTAGAAAAATAAAATATAGATGACCGAGGCTGGAGGCTTACAGCATGGGTGGTCTCTACTTCCCTAAGCTATTAGGAAATGCTGTGTGATTAATTCCATTATCTCTTAAAATGTGACCCTTCTTGCTTTTCCTAAGAAGTCTGTCCTCATGTGCAGACTGAGAAAGATAGTGAAGATCTTTATGAGCATAATATCTTCTCCAAGTTTAAGTTTTAGAATAAGTAAATAAAATTCCAATAGAATAAGTTGGTGTTATATTGTGGAATGAACCGCATTTAAAAAAAAAACTTACTGCCAAATATAGTGGACACTATATTTAAGCTAACCTCGCTTTATGAATCTAATTCTTTCCACAATTGCCTGAGAAACAAATAATGCTTTTATTTGAATATATGCCATTAACATGCTTTAGAAACTTTTGAAGGTTTTATAAATATTATTCATTTATTCATACTTAAACATTCATATCCTTGAAAGCCCAGGATCCAAATGCAGCCTACTCAAGGAATTTAAGACCAGGGTTCTAATCAATCTCTAGAGGTTGAACATGTAACCCTTTAAAAGCTGTATGTAACTCAGCTATGTCCCAGAGTGAGGCCATCCAAAGAACTGTAGTCCAACAGCTAAATGGTAAAGAACCCACCTCTTAATCAACAGGTTAAACCACAGCAGTAAAAGTTAGAAAAACGTTAAAAGAAAAGTGAAAGAACAGGGAAAAAAGAGAGAACTGTGGAGGACTTATACTAAAAGCACCTGTTTACCGGAAGCATGCTTTATGAAGACGTTAGCTTTTCCATCTCTCTTCCTCCTGTGGTTCTCACGTGTACTGCAGTCAGCCCTTCCACAGTGTCTTCCACCTTTATAACACCCAATTCTTCTTCCACTTCTCTCCTATTATTTCTCTATATATCATTGTGGTGTCTATACTGGTTTAGCGTCTGTGCATGAGAATGACAGCATGTATGTTATATTCTTTAGTCAGGGACAGGTGGGAGAAAGCAACCAAGTCCATGGTCTGTCCCCCCAGGGAGCACCTAGTGGATCATGCATAGACTGAGAACCATTCATGTTCACTTATGTTCCTAACAAATGTATAGAAGTTTCAGTACACCAACGGGACTAGATATTTACTCTATGGCAGATACACTTGAAGTGAAGTATATTTGTCAGCAAAAAATGCCAGTCCTATGGTGATTAAACAACTAAATTATCTCTTAGACATGAATTACTCTACAGACTGCTCTGAATTTTACTGCCTTGCTTTGCCTACCTTCACTAGCCGTGTGCGTAGCTCCTGTTCTTAAAAATTAAATCAAAGCCTTGAAATTACAGCTAGTTATGTTGCTAATCGCCAAAGAATATACCTATAAAATAGACCACAGCCATGGTATTGTGATGACTCAGGAATGTGGAATTCATAATTAAAGACAAGAGTCGTTTAAAAAAAAAACAGAAGCAAGAATGTTCAAACCGTGGAATTGTTATGTTTTTGTTGTTGTTGTTGTTTCTGAAAATATCCAAGAACACTGGCTCTTTTTAGGTCTTCATAACTTAAAAAAGGTGTTGACGGCTGGTTTTGTTTATACTCTGTGCAAAAGTTTTGGGTTTATTGTTAGGGAATTGTAATAAGGTTAGAAATAATGTCAAAGCTAAATGTGCAAAATATAATTGCAGTTCTTCAGAAAATATACATGGCTGATGAAAAACTGAAAATTAGACAACCTCTCAAAAAACGGTTAGCACCTTTTTTTTTTTTCAAATGGGAAGGTAGGTAACTGCTATTTCATAGAGATCATTATGATGAAAAGGTGATTGTAGAATCTATGGCCTCTTCAGAATTGCCCTTAACGAGAAGGAGTATTTTGGGAGCAGCAGTTAAATTAATCGGGGCATAAAATTTCAAAAATGAATGTTATTGTTTTAAGAAAAAATGTTTCTGAGTTAGTATATATCTCTGATTAGCTTTTTTTTTCCTTTGAAAATTAACAGTTGCTTTGTCAGTTGTTCCAACCAACAAGGAAATGTTTCTATAATCTTGGCATATTGTGATATTTTAGTTGTCCTGCTTCAGCCTCCTTTATGCCCAGCAATTATCCATTACAACAGTGCATTTCCTTACTGAGTAATTGCAGGAAGTGTGAGTTATTTCTTGCTTTTGGCCAGGATTTCACTATGTATCTCAGTACAACCAGGCTGGCTTCAAGTTCACCTGCCTTCTCCTTCCAAGTGCCAGGATTAAAGGTGTATGGCACCCTGCCTGGCCTTAAATTATTAACTGTATGTGCCTCTCAAAAAATGCACAAGGGGGTTATATTTATGTGCTTCCCTCCTGTATTCTACTCTTTCTTGCTTTCACATTTCTCAAATTCCCGGCAAGCCACTCTGAGTGTTCCCCCCCACCTGCTTTGCAGCATTTTCTCCTGCTACCTGGATGACTGCTTTTCTGGTGGTAAGTTCCCGTTCCTAATTCCACTGGCATCTTCATTTCTCTATCATTTAGATTTGATCCACTCTGGATCACTCAGGAGTGGACGTCTTGAGCAGAACTAATCCCATCTCAGGTAATAGTGCAACTATTTACAAGTTCGTATCTTTTCTTTCTAATGATTCCACATAACATATTAGCAAATAAATGGTGTGATTACTTAGAGGACGCCACACTCAAATGACTTTCAAATGATGCTTCTTGCAAAAAATGTCCAAAGAATTCAGTGCTGATATTGGAGTACTCAGCAGTTGGCTGAATACACAGGTTCACTGGCAAGAACTGGTATATGGATGGTTTGTTGCGGCTCTCATTCATTGCTCACTCAGTGTTTTAACACTGCTAGACTGATGACTTGTCAGTCCTGGAATGCAATTCTCTCCTCTCTACATGGCTGCTTTTGTCTCATTTTTACACCTGTATAATAAGTACTTCTTATAGCTGAAGGGTTGGATCATTAATTGAAAGACAACACTCAGCACTGTGTACTTCTCTAAGTAGAAGCTTGTTCTTCAAAAACTGAAGTCCTTTCCTTTTAAAAAACAATGAAATTAGTGACTTGGGATCATATTGTCCATATCTATTTCTTTTTTTTCCAGAACTACAGTGGTACAGATAATTAAATGAGACTAGGGTATGTGATTCATGTCTGTTTTTCTTCCTTCTCTAAATTCATCAAAGTGACTGCGGGAATAATTGTATTAAAAATATTAAATCTGATGCAGGTTACTGTTAGATCTCATTTTTATATGTCACATAGGAGCTTCCCATTCATTGATTTTTCCCTGGAGCAGAGATGTTTATGAATCAAGAATTCATGTAGTGTGGCTCATGAATAAGCCTTCTGTAAAAAAAATTTTAAAAAAAGCAGGCCTAAGCATGGAACTCAGTGCCTCCTACATGAGACTTACTCCCCCTTAGAAACTCAGTGGACATGCAGAATGGGGTTGCATTAGGACAGAATCAACAATGATTTAGGGAAATGATGAAGAAAATCTACCACATTGAGCTTCGGTAAGAGCCAAATAAGAGGTGAAGAGTAGCATTCATAAGAGGCCTCCTAAGAGTTAGACTTAATAGGCAGTCATTACTTGCTAGGCAATTTATATTTAAATTCAGGTAAACTGAAATGGGCACTTATTTGTAAACCTACCTTTCACATGAGGATAATGTTCAGAGTCTTGTAAATAAATGCTAATTAGTAGGCCAGTTGAACTATGAATCTAGAAATATTTTGCACTAAAGCCTCCCCTCTGCTTGTTAGACCATGATTTCAAAATGCCATAATTTGGAGCTAGAGAGATGGCTCACAGGTTAAGAATGCTTGTTGCTCATCTAGAGGTCTAGAGTTCAGTTTCAGCACCAGAAGTGCCTGTAGTTCCAGCTCTGAGGGACATCACCGCCTCTTCTAGCCTCTGCAGACATATCCCTTCAATGCATGTATATATACACATATATACACATACATATGTGCACATAAATAAAACAGTCTGTAAAACTGTGATAGACCATGGCAAATTGAGTCTTATATTCTTAATATTTAAAAAGTGCTAAATAGAAAATGGGGCCACAGAAATCTAAGGGTGCAGGACAGAAGAGGATATTTTAGGTGACAGAAACATCACCACCATACAAGAGGCAGTTTTTGACTGACAGTAATAATTGTGTTACAGAAAATTTGGGCGTGTTCCAACTGGGATATCACACATCACCATTTAAAGTGAGTCCATTATTTATGTATCTCCTGTAACCCTGGCCGTGCTGGACTCACTTTGTAGACCAGGCTGGCTTTGAACTCAGAGTGATCCTCTGCCTCCTAAGTTCTGGGATTAAAGTGCAGCACCACCAAGCCCAGCTGTTTACAAAAAGATTTAAAAACAAACTCCTATGTAAGCTTAGGGACTCTTGTTTAAAAACCCACGGGCAGGCACAATGTAAGTCTCAGCGGTTGCTTGGTAGAAGGAGGTAAAGAAGAGAGACATGTGCCCTGTGCCGCTAGG